>NC_046296.1:23491856-23796700 GCF_004115265.2 Rhinolophus ferrumequinum | reverse complement strand
CTATCCCGTGGTGGGAATGGGATGGCAATATTCATTCAGAATCGACTGATGTTTGCATCGATAAATAAATGTACTCAAATCATAATTGTTATAAGAGGATTGTTTGATTATCTGGCAATGGCCTTGTTCTGAGATAGCTTTGGGATCACCTGTTCGTTGGGAACATTTGACAGACCTCATGTTTATTACCCAATTGAATGTCGGTAGCAATTGCAGCCAAAGATAAACAAAAATGCAAGTACTTGTTGACCTTGACTTTTTTCCACAAGAGATTGGACTTGATGGCTGTATTGCTGTTGACCTGATAAGGGTTATAAACAGTAGTTTAAAGAAAATATTTTATTCCCAGAGGAAAATGCCCTGTTTGCTGTGGGAAATGGCAGTAGACAAGTATACCCTTGGTCAGATTTTCTTAATCCACCTTTATTTGAGCTGTGGGAAAAGGATATGGGCGGAAAACTTTTTATGGCTTTAATATGCAATTGCATAGATTGCTATAACTTGTGAACACTGCAGTTAGCAGATTGAATGCAATATTAGGAGAAGCCAATGATGTTTCTATGATTTATGATACAGTAATATGATTTCTTTGGAAACAATCACGTTAATATAATATTGTATTTCAGAGATGCAGATCTTGTGAAAATGCAATAGACTTGTGGTGCCAAAATGCTCTTTCAGATTCTAATTAAGAACATTAATTGTCATTGGTTAGTGTTTCATTAGGGGCAAAGAGAGAGAAAATTGACCTGGTGAATATATTTACATGGAACACTGCAGAAGTACACTGGGGGGTGTGGAAATGATCACGTTCCTTTGGGCACAAAATTTTAAGTTCCAGATTTGAATCAAGAAACTCCGGGTCATTAAGGATTCCCATTTCTTGGGGAGACATAAAGCCTTGGCGACTTGTCCTGTTTGCTCTTAAAAATCCCCCTGTATTTTCCTTTCGAGGAGAGGTGCTTTGGCTCAATGCCACTGGCTTCAACTTTTGCTCTTAAAATGTTGTTTTGATGCATAGTGTAGTGATGGCTGAATTGATTTCTGTGCATAAACGGTGGCCTAGATTCTTGCCCTGTGGAAATCCATGGAATTAAAACTGTAGGTTCCCGGAGTGATAAGAGGTAAGCAAATGATTAGATATGCATGCAGGGAAAAAAATTGAGATGCTCATAGAATGGAAAAAAGGGTCTATATAATTTGCAAGTTTAATGTAAATGCAAGCCACTAATACAACTAATAATTTAATGCTAATATATGAGAGTAAGGAAATGTAATTCTAATCATTTTCTATTTGGCGTGTTCTCAAAGAGTTCTGAGCAAAAATGTACTGGATTGAAATATGTCCCTGGCTACCCAGGATGAAAATCTGGTCTGCTGACAACTGTGGCCCTTATGAAACCTCTGGGACACCAGGGACTCAAATTTCTGTCTAGATAGACATTGCGGGACAATTTGAGATTGCAGAATCTAAGCCAGAATTTCTCGCAGAGAGGTTTAGCACACTGGGCTATGAGATTTATCCAGTCGCTATCCAGGAGGCTCTTCCAACATGCCTTTTTAAGTAGTCACTGCTATTAATTAATTATATAAACTACATTTTCCCCCCTAAAATATTTGACCTTCTATTCTATTTTTCAAAGTACAGATTTCCTCGTGAAGATATCTCAGGCGAGGTTTGGATACTCTTTTTTGAGAGCAGGTTCTCTGAATGAAATTTTAAAATATAAGTAAAGAAAGCCATGCCATATATAACCAATAGGGAATTTTA
Organism: Rhinolophus ferrumequinum; assembly: GCF_004115265.2. Lineage (NCBI taxonomy): Eukaryota > Metazoa > Chordata > Mammalia > Chiroptera > Rhinolophidae > Rhinolophus > Rhinolophus ferrumequinum. The sequence continues at coordinate 23,794,929 of NC_046296.1, read as the reverse complement.
TGCTGTCTTTAAAAGAGCCGTAATAACAGCAGAGTTCCACTCTCCCCAGGCTTCTTTGCTAGGCCCCATTTCTTTCCTTGTGGATTTCTTTGGAGAATAGCTGCTTGCTGACTTTCACTTTCCTATGAAACTTTTTGTGAAGAACAGTGGAAATTTTTGCAATGACAGATGCCATTGCAGATTATTATTGATCTCCATTACTTGGTGAAGGAAATTAGGAAGAGTTTATTTTTGACATGGAGTATACCTTTCTCTGTGACAGAAAGACTATAACCTGGAATCTTTTAAAAACAACAGCAACAACAAAAAACCACACACACACATCCTCAGGATTTCAGGATTACTGGAGAGTCTCTGGTTAATATGTTAGAAATGAGCAGAGGTGAGTCTGCTCCCTGGGATATTCTGGTCCCCTGCAGCAGGAGGGCACCCAGGACTGGCAGCTCAGGCTCCTGTTGGCTGCATGAGGGGGAATGTGGGAGGGGCGCATGCTACATTCTTCCTAGTAGTCACTGAAGGATGTGGCAAGGACGTGAATTGTTTGTGGCTGGCTCTCTATCCTGCTGCTAGGAAAGACTTGTGCGTTTATCTGCATTTTTCTGAGCACCAGTCGCTGTGTAGCCACCTCCTAGGCCACTTTGTGGGAAAGCTTTCTTTACGGTGGATGACGTGGCATTTCTTGTCACTTCCTCAAATTCCTTCCCGCTGCCTATCAGCATTGCCCTGGACTTATCTGGGTTGAGCTTCAGCCAGCCAGAGCTAATCCAGGTTCCTATTTCAGAGGAGCAGAATGACAGCAATGAGGCTGCCATTTCTCAGCTTGTGAGCTGGGGTCCTGGGAGGAAGAAGCCAGGAGAAGAGGGGTTCAAGAGTTGGGGGCCATTAGCTTGATTTTCATTGCCTGATACCCTGAGTCTCCTGTTTATTCCCCTCAGTCTTACTTTTCCATAAGGTTGACCATATAATTTATTTTGATGTAGAGTGGGATGTACGTTTTCCATCTCCCACCTAATGAAAGGGTATCTTTACCTGAGCTTGCTTTCATTCCTTCCACTGAGCTTGGCTCTGACAATTTTGAGCCTCTCAGAGGTACTTATGAATTGGGAAGATTTAGAAGATCAGAGACATGTGGCTCTTTTGTTCTGATCTTCCATTATTTAACAAATATTTATTGAATACCCACTGTGAGCCATGTCCAATGCTGGGTGATGGGGAAAAAAAAATCTCCTAAGAAATAACATATTTTTTTCATGCTTTCAGTTTATGAAATGTGTCCACCCAACTTAGTTTGTGAGCCTTACACCAACAATCTTTTAGCTGGACAGCTGTTTATATCTCCATTTTTAGATGAGAATTGCCCAAATCTGACAGGGTATAAGTGGGAAAACCCCAGTACTTGAATCAGCCAGGTTTTTCAACTTTGACACCTTTCTTTTGTACCAGGTTAAGAAGTAATCTAGTAAATGATATCTTTTTGGTTCATTTATTTCTGAAATGCATTTGCCATTTCTTACTCTCTCATTAGGAAGAGAGAAGAAAGAATAAAATTAAGAAGGAGCTTTAGAAGGAAGTGATCAGGCACTGCTTAGCATTATATTTCTTTTTATTCATTCATTCATTCATTCATTCATTCATTCATTCATTCATTCATTCATTCACAGAATACCTCTTGTACACCAGACACTGTGCTAAATCCCAAGACAAAAAATATAAATGAGACCAATTCCTGCCCTCAGGAAATTTAGAGTTCAGTGTTTGTTGTTCCTTTAGCTTCAGAATTAAGAAATGTCTGGGACAAACATATTTCCTGATGCTGTTCTCTTTAAAAGTTACCTACTGTTTCATTGAATTCAGTTGCCGCTCTTCCTAATCTTCAGACACGAGGGGGTTTCAGTGTATGATTAGGTCTGAAGCCATCTTCCGTTGGTCTCTCCTCACAGAAAAACGGCTTAGGTTTCCCTTCTTTGGGTAGAACAACCTAAACTCACTTATAAAATGGAGGTAATATTAGTACCTACTTACAGGGTTGTTGAGAAGATTAAACAAGTTGATATATAGAACTTAGAACAGTGCCTGGCAGGTACTGCCATTATGTGTATGTTATATAACATACAACATTATGTATATGTTAGCTGCTATCAGCATCGTCATCGTCGTCATCAATTTATGTTTGTTTTTCTCTATGGAAAAAGAGACTGGGTTGTGTTGGTGCTCATTTCTGAGTGTGAATGGTGACATAATAAGGAATTGAGACTATGGTACTATTCCAAAATATGTCTTGACTTTACATGGAGAGTGTTTATCTGCCCTTTTGTGTCAGGACAGAGGGCATTCTAGACTTGGTGGGCCACCGAGATTTCCACTCATACAAGACTCCCTTTTGTTGTCCATCACTCCCAAGTTATAAATCTGTCACTTTTACTTTCAGAGGTGATGATGAGGAAATGAATGATTAAGAAGAGACTTAGACTGCAGAGGATACTTTAGTTACCCCAAGGCCATTGGTCCACTGGTTTCTTTTGAAACAATGGCTAGTGTTATTTCTACACCACGTATTGAGATGTCTGTGAGAAAATAAGGTTTGCAGTGTCAATCAAGGTGATGTGTTGAATGGCATATCTCTTATGGATAGTCAGATTGAGGTAGGGTTCTGTGTTCCTGAGGACCAAGGCCGAATTACCTCACAGAAGCCCCGTCAGGATGGAGAATGTATTTGCCCACTAACAAAGTTTCTTCTCACATCTGTGGTCTCGTCTTGTCACAGTATCTTTGGTCTTTGATGAAGCTATCGGGCAGTTTCAGGCCTTTGAATTTCAGGATGCCATGTTATCAGCAAATTTTAAGATACAGGAAGATAATCCTTGGTATTACAGATAAGTTTTAATAGTACATAGAGCTTGAGGACTAGGTTTATAGCAATTGCAGTTGGTAAAATCTGGTTCAAAGTATCTCTTGCCTATGAATAGTGAGTATGAAATGTTGATGCTGAGAAGCTATAGGGAGTCGAAACTAGATTTACAGCACGTTTTTATTGTTTACAGCAAATCAGCTTTACTCCTTCTTACACCTGCAAAATGACTGCTGGTGTTGCTCTCCCCACCTCACTGTTCATGTCTCTTCTTTCTCTTCTTTATTCGTACAGGGCTGTAACCTAAGCATGATGAGAGCGTAGAGTCTATTTCCTATCTTGACTGTTTTAGCTTTTTCCTATCCACTCTCTCAGGGCATCGTAATGTGTTTGAATTCTTGTATTCGTTGCAAATCCATCCCTTTTCAAGGGAGTAGAGGTAGTTTCCTAACAACCAAACATGATCCAGTTCCTTTTAAAGAGAGGAATTTCTTATATGTGTGGTGACGACTCTGTTCTGTTGTAACACATACGGTGACGGTGTTCAGAGCCCCTCACTCCAAGGTCAAGGATGTTATGTAGAAAGTGAAAAAACACAGGGCAAGACTTGTGGAGCATTGAGATTTTTTCTCCCTACATATTACTTCTTAGCATTTTCTCAACTTTCTATTAGGAATACTTTCATACATAGGGAAAAATAGAATGAATATTATAATAAATGACTAGAAGCCACCATTGCATTTGAACAATAGTTAACATTTGGCCATATTTACTTTTGTCTATATACACTGAGACACATATATATGTGTATATATATATCACTATATATTTCTCTTCAGTGAAAAAGGAATATTTAAGAACCCATACATTTCTGAGGATATAGATAAATCAGTGATGCCCACATTCCCTCATCAAAGCATTGAAACACCGATTTTGGCGTCTTAGAAACAAATGCTGAAACATCAGTAGAATATAGTCGTGAGGGTTAGCTCATGCTGAGCAGTTATTATATCAAATACTTATTTATGTGTACTTCTCAAAGGGAATGTGGAACCAGGAGAGCAGTTTCCAGGCTCTCGGCCTCACGTGGAAAGGTGCTGGCTCGGTTATTAGATGGCCATCAGCTGTAATCAGCGGCCATCCGCTGTGGCTGGGTGGCCATCAGCTGTTACTGGTTAGCCATTAGCCACTAATATAACTGCCATGGCCACGCTAGGGGTGGGTTGGTTGGTTGGTTGGCAGAGAAGCAGATGGCGGATTGCAGCTAGCAAGTGCAGTTAGCAAGCAGATTACATTGCGGGTCGTGTTGATCCTACTTCCTATGTCTCGCTCGGCCGCAAGCGAGACTGGGGTGCAGGAAGACCCCTCATTGGGATACTGGCAGATGTTTGCTTTTGTGTCTCGACCAGCCGCCATTGAGAATATAGTGGCATGACTCCCCTATCCATGGCTCCATTGGTGTTCCTTTTTGGCCTCACCATATCCTGTGTTCTTGTGCGGGGAGCGAGACCAGAGTCCCTGCATTACAGTGAACTTTCAAGTGTCTTTCTGTGAGGCTGTCTGGTGGCCTGGGAAGACCACTGTGGGTGGAGTGCAGGTTCCAGTGCCATCCTCTGTGCTCTGTGTTGGACAACACATGTAACCTCACTGAGATGAAATTTCTTCTGTAAACAAAAGACGTTGTGCTGGATAATTGAAATGTATTCCTTCAGTTCTGAAATCCTGAAATTCTAAGAACCAAGTTGAAACTTTGCATGCAAACCTAGATAGAAAGAAGAACTTTCAATAAACATTTTACATATAAATTGAACTTTGCAGAAGGTTGGTAAACTTCACATAATTTCATGGTCAGTGAGGAGAAGTTCTGAATCTAAGACTTAGCATTGGTAAGAGCAATCAAAAAGTACAGACCATCCCCAGTATCTTGGGTTTTCAGAATATCTGGGTACAAAGTACTGTCATGGATTTGATTTTTTTTACGTAAAGACATAGCTGAAAGGTCAAATGCGTATCAGCTTTTTGATTAGATATGAAATATGTAACTGCTTTATTTGGTTATTACTAAAACTTTCAAGTGAGTTACCTATTAAATATTTGTATTTTGCTTCCACGGCCCCCCCAGTATACTGTATCTATGTGGGGGTGGGGTGGGTCAGGAATGACTGGAATAGATGGGTGAATATGTTATATCCAGTGTACTATTTTGTTAGATCATGTGTGAGGTTGCCTGACGAGATTTAGAGAGGGTTTTCATTTGTTCCCTTTGATAAAATGTGCTTCTGAGAATAATGTGAATAGGTCAAATATACAATGAGCTTTTGAGAAATTATCTTTTCTTCTCCTTCCAAGAAATGATGAAGAATTTTTAAAAATCTGCTTATACACATCAGCTGACAGTATCAGCATTTGTTTGTCATGCTGGCTTTAATCTCTTGATAATAAGCTGACTACATCTGTCCCAGCACACAGGGGTAATAGAAACTTCAGTCTGATATTAGTAAGTGAAATTCCAGCAAAATCCTGTTAGAGTAATGTCCGCCCTAATCAGGGCATTAAAGGTGGGGAGGTGCAGGAGACGGAGGTGTTTCCTATTCCTGATGTAAATAAATATCCTCTGCTGCTTACCTGCCAATCTTGGGTTCCCTAAAGTTAATTCTTCCTAAAGTTTTTTTTGTTTTTAACTATTTGATGAGAAGATTACACTGCTACAGGCCAGCTAAAAGGGATGTATTATTTGAACCTCTGCCATTGTTTTTAAAAGCATTGTTTGTGTTGTAATCCTTTCAAAGAGCTAGCCAGTAGCTGCTTTCCTGTTTAAAGAGTAAGCTCTTTCCATTGGCAGATCACCTTCATTTAATCCTCTGAAAGTGCATACTTAATTCTTAGCAACAATGCATTTTTAGCATCAAGAACTGTATTACCAAGGAAAAACTAAATATGGTAAACAAGTAGAAAAATAAGCCTTAGTTGTCTAAGAAGGTAATTGCATCTTGCTTTCGGAGCCTTATATATATATATCCCACTTGGAATAATTAGCCTCTGTAAACATTTGAACTACTTTGTAGTTGAAACACTATATATTTCAGGAAGCAGATGAAGGAAGGTTTTTTTTTCAGGTTGATTCCTAATGTAGCTGGTTTACTTTTCATCATCGGTGTTACTTTGGGGTTTTATTGCATTAAAATGTATCTGTGATTGTTAATATAAGCCTTCAACCAATTTGCTTAAATATTGGAAGCTGGCAGGATGTGGAACAAGCATGGCATTGTGGAGAATATAGCCCAGGCCCTAGTCAAGTGTAGAATGCTGCAAAAGCATTGTGCTAATTTTAGCTTACAAAGAGGATGAAGATAAACTGCCTACTGCTAGTTTGCCATATGCTATCCTGGTGATAATATTCAAGTGCAAAATATTCCATAGAGAGTCTTATTGTTTCAGTAAGAGAAGCTTGGATAAGAGTTAAGCAAATTTCTGCTCAGTAAGTTTATAAGAAATAATGAAGTAAAACAATTCTCAAATGCAGGTAGATGAAATCTGCGAAATTTATTTTGGCGTTATTGACTTTCATGGGAGTTGACAGAATTAGTTTTGGTTTATATTTGATCCAATTTTATCTATTTTTCACATGTAAATCTTAAAAATCAATCTGAATAAATATTGATCTCTTTCAGAGAAGCAAAAATATAGTTTGGATTGCATAAAACTGCTTAAAAGACAGCATCCCTTGAAGTTCAATAAAGGAATAAAGCAATCTGTTCAACTGGTTTTAAAATAACACTTTAAAAAGCCTTTTTAAAAATGAAAAAGTCAAAATCCATTACATTTCCATATTTGGCAAATTCAGCTCCTACAGTTTTTACCGAAGAGTGTTTGACCTATTTATTTGTCACTGAGACCACTTCACAGTGAAGGGATTGTTAGTTCCTGCAAAACTGAGAAAAATCCAATGTGCATAGCGCATTTGCAGATGGAAACAGACTGTGTAGCCGGATTTGGAGGGTGGGTTGGCTGAAGCTTTGTGTTAACAACTGGTGAAAAGCTTGACCTTTGCGTGACCTAGGTCAAACAAACCCCCAACTCAAGAGTTCTCCTTTGACATAGATACCTGTTTAGGGAAGGGGGCCAAGAAAGGAGGATGCTGATAAAATTGTTATAGACTTGCAAGCTTGCTTTTTTGAAAGTTCTAGTTCACTTGATTATTTTCAGGCATGGTGTCCATCTTGGAGTGTTATACAAAAGACTGTAGATCTGTTTCTAAGTGTCAAAGGGACAGGATGATGGGGAAACATTTCTTTCTGCTCGTTCTCTCTCTCTCTCTCTCTCTCTCTCTCTCTCTCTTCCCCTCCTCCCCCTCTCTCCCTCCCTCTTACCCTTCTCTCTCTTTCTCTCTCTTTTTCTATGATATAGGCAATGCATAGTTTTGTTTTTTCTTTCCCCAATGCAATATGATCTGGGTTGTGATTCACAGAGTTGAATGAATGGGTTGAAGCTCCACTGATGAAAACATTTGATAAAGTGGAAAATAAAAGCTCTGGCAAGGATGAGATGGCAAGGCTTCCATTGTTTGTCCCCACACTTTGTTTTTATAGGGGTTCTCACAGGAACAAATAATTGGAGTAAATAAAAGCAAAATAGCACTGTTAGTTCATATCGTGGCCTCACACATGCTCGCAAGTCAACTTCGGCAGGAAACTAGCAAAGGTCTGTTCCCAACCATTTGCGTTGCATCTTTATCTCTCCGGTTCATTGTTTGCCAGTGAGAGCTTAAACCTCAACTTCCCAAGTAAAAGCTTCCTGTTGCTTGCTTTTAAATATAGTTTTGTCACAACAACCACCCAAAAATGGAGGAATGTATTAAGGCAGTCCACTGAGGAAAAAAGGGCTAAGACAAGTCTAGTCCAATGTGATTCTAAAACTACTTCAGGATCAAATGCTCACAGCTGGTTACTGTGGGGTAAGCGTCTCCTTTTGGGCATTTGGCTACTGGGACCATCTTTGTGCCTTCACATGAGGTCACAAATGAAGCCGAACAATGAAAATGCTGCTCAGTGCTTCTCACATCTGCCCTTTTGCTGTGTTTGGTTTCACTTAGTTGTAACTTTGAAGCATTGTTTGTGACTGGGATTTTCTGCCCTTGCACTTGCAGGTCAGACAAGAACCCATCCTTTATTAATTGTGCTCCTGATTCGAGATCCTTTAATGTCAGTGTATCTGAAAAATTATATCCATTCCTGTGGAAAATATGGTTCTTATTCCACCTTCATGGAAGGGGGTTACTCTGATACTTCCTGCAATTTGGAAGGAAAGTGCAGCAGTTTCTCAGGCCTTGGATATAAACAATATTGTTTATGCTGTTTCCACTCGTCTAGTCCTCTGTTTGTGCAGGCCCTAACACAAGTGGGTCTGTTTTGCATTTAAAAATTAGTGTATGTTTTCAGAATCAATCTATCAAGTTAGGCCAAGAAATGCCATAAGGATGTATGATTGGGGTTTACTAAATTTTGGCTTTCAAAACGTAGTTGACAGCCATTTATAGTCTGGCTCTCCATGCACGTGACGTGCGGGGCTTGGTACACTCCTTTAATTCCATGGTGGAAGCAATTGATTGGGGTCCCTCTCCCCTGCATAATACACCAGAAAATTATTAACACCACCCAAAAGACCTTTTTTGAAGAGAACTTGCATCGTGCCAGAAGGTGAACAACATGGTAAAAGTATAGTATGTTGTAGATATTTAATAATGAATCTGTTATAATGGCTAACAGTACCGTGAATTAAAACCTAAAAGGAAGTCGTTCATTAAAACATGAAAAGAGGGAGCATTCACTCACTCACTCACTTGTGTGTGTGTCATGAAAGGAGGCCAAGAGACGGCGGCCGGAGCGGGGCACGCTGGCCCATGCGAGTTGGATAGTGTCTTCACTGAAGACAGAAGAGAAGACGCAGCCATAAACCTTTCAGTGTGTGTGAACTCTCACTGCTCTGTAAATACAACGCGTGTTCCGCAGGAGAGTCAGAAACGAGAAATATGCCTGCAGGTTGTTTCCTCTGGCCTGTGAGTCCAGGACACAGACTTCCCTGGCAGTTTCCTAAAGTGGCACTCTGAGTACTGTGCTGAGGTCTTAATTCTTAATCCAGCTCTATTTGCTACATTCCACCCTGCACATACATGGTCGATAACTCTTTCACTGGTTGCCTTCTTGACCCTGCTTTTGAGAGACTGCCTCCTGGGCACTAAGCGAAGAAAATTGTTTGCTCTCCTCTGGTTGGGTCCAGCAGGAGAGGATGTCAGAGGAATGCAAATGCTCATGGCTTTATGCAAGTCTCCAGCTGATCCCCAGCTATGCAGTCCCAGCCTCCATCAGCTTGTTCCTGCAGAGCCTAGAGCAGAGGCCCCGAGCTCCTGGGTTGTTTGTGCAGATCTGGCTGTCCTGAGGCCAGGCGTTCCATATCGGGGCTAGTGAAAAGTGCGTGACATCGTGACTCTTGGCCTTTTGTGCTAATCAGTTGGAGAACTCTTTCTTTTGTCTGATTCAAGAGACTAGAAGTTGTCTCATTGCTCTAAGAAAAGTTGCATCTTCTCAGTTATGTTGTTGAACACATTTTGGGGCCTGTTACTGCTCCCTTCCTTGTGGATATGTCATGTCATGCATTCCCATAAACAGGAGTCAGAGGAAGCTGATGCTCCACCAAGGTGGGCTTTAAACTTTGAGGGTGGGCTTTGGGACCACATTTTCTGGCAGAGAGGCCTGTAGAGCATAAACACAGAAGCATATGACCCATCATATTAAAAACAACCTAAATTCCTTAAGACTAGTTTGTCTAAGAGTTCACCGGCTGTCCCTTAAACACAGCAAGGCAACTAGAATTAGCAGAGATGCTCATACTTACCATTCCATAGTCTGACCTTGAAGGCATAAATCGGAGCTGAGTCTGGGATTCAAGTCTCTCGTCATCTCCCCTGACACTTCCCCAATGACACGGTCATTAACACTTGGACAGGAATGTACCCTCTGATTCTGTCTATTGTAACTCATCCTCTCCCACTTCAACATGGGGCCTTGCTGTCTTCCTAACAATAATATTTGTGCCTTATTTCATAGTTATATGTTGGACCCTGAGTTACCTTAAGGACTGAGGGATTTTAGTCTTATTAATACTGTTATTACTGGGGTAGTTCTTTCCTTAGAAATGAATGCCCCTTTCCAAGTATATCTTTAGAAAGTGGTCTTGGTTTTCTTCCACCATCATATCAATAATAATAAAATAAGCCAAGAAGTTATAATTACTCTTTGCACAGCCTCCATGGAGTGGTTAAATAGAATATCCACTTGTTATGTTAATTTCCATTCATTGCAAATGAACAGGAACCAAATATTCCTGACCGTTTGATTCCACCTTTCGCCACACATTATGACTCCCCTAACAGTAAACCACACAGTTCACTATCATATACTCTCTAATGTACTTTCTAATAAATAGAGCCAGCTAAAAATAGTGATGTTCTTCATTAAATGTAAAACGATCACTTTAACTGCTTCTACTTTGAATGACCCATACATCACTTAATCAGGCCCATTTAAGGGGAGAGAGTGAGAAAGAAAGACAGAGAGAGAGGGAGGGAGAGAATGAGAATATGAATGGATCATCTGTGTGTATTTCATTTGGTGACAATATGAGTAGAATTTAGGCTAAGGATGCTTTTAGCCATCTCATTGTTTCCTGTGAAAGTATTATTTTCTTTGACATATATTGGTGGTGGTGTGATGGCCTGTATAGAAATATAGGTTAACTAGGCTAATGAAGATCACACTTCATTAGTTCGCTTGTGACAAAAAAGAGTGGCACTTGTAACAGGAGAAAGTGGCATGATGTAGGAGGTATTCTTTCAATTAGCTGAACCAACCAACCAATTGTTCCATATGTAATAGCTCTCCTCATGTAGAAATGAGGGTTAAGCAAACTCCTAGGATGATGCATAATGGGATTCTTTAAATTTTTTTTGATAAAAAATTTTGGTACATTCTATCTATCTATCTATCTATCTATCTATCTATCTATCTATCTATCTATCTATCTATGTGTATATACACACACACATGTAGATATACATATAGATAGATAGGTAGGTAGATAGATAGATAGATAGATAGATAGATAGATAGATAGACAGATAGAGTGGAACTTCAGGACATGGAGTTTAACTTTTCTGTAGAGAAACAAAAGCTGTAAAGATAAAGGTGCTTTTCTACTGCTTCCCCTGTCCCACCCCTGTATTAACTTTAAATAAATCTACATAAATTTATGATTTCAGTCTGCCATTCATTCAACAAACACTGATTGCCTACTAGTGGTAGCCCCTGAGGTATACAGTGGTGAACGAGACCTATTTACTGTACTTGAGCTTATAGGCGATTGGGAATGGCTGTTGTATAAACAGGCCGTGGAAATACAGTGTAAACCAGCTATAATGGTTTGCACCTGGAAATGCACCTACCCCCGTCTTGGAGGATCCTGGAAGTTCTCCTAAAGGACATTTTTATAGTATTTCACATTTTCCCAAGAGTTTCCACGAATAATCCCACTTGTTCCTCACTATACCCCTTAGAATTATGTAGCTAGTTCCTTATTCCCACCGGTCTTTTGTGGACGGAGGAAGGGAGGCTCAGCAGAATTGTGTCACTTCACAGAGGCTACACAGATAGTAGTAGCCGGCCTGGAACTTTAATCCTGGGCTCTGACCTGGTGGTCAGTCATGAGTACATATGTTTGGGAAAGTGGGGGAACTTTGGAAGATGAGAAATAGTGGCCTGATCTTGTGTAATCACTGTTTGACCATCTGGGAATTTGCCCCTGATTCACTGCCAAGTTTAGGAAGACCTGGAATGATCATTTCATGTTCAAATAGCTTAGGCATAGCTTCAAAACACTCACTTCCCATTAAACAAATAAAATAAGGAAAACAAGCAAGTACAGAAGAAAGACAATTAACATGATCATTCAGAACAGCTGTCATAATTTGGGTTTTCAGCCTTCTTTTGTGAGAACATGGCCTCAGATAGTCACATTTCATGCCTTGAAAGTTTTTAGGCTTCTCTGATGGAGATTATCTTCCTATACAGTGATTTTTTAAAAAAAAAATTATGTATTTTTTTTTTTAACCTGCTCCAACTCATGTATTTTGACTAGAGAGAGACAGATATCTAGCTTTGGGTCTACAGTGACCCACCCTTCAACTTTCCAGTCTTTTTCCTCAGACCAGACTGTCTCAGCCCTTGTTCTTTCCCTTGGTTATCTGTCTGTATTACAGGAATGGGAACCTGTTGTCCCCAAATATTGCAGAGATGTCTGACTCACAGAGAGTTAGTTCAGAGAGGTTTCTGGAAGGAAGAATTCTTTGGGTATGAATGAGATAGAGGGAGGATGGCTGTGTTTCTCACACCCCTTTGGTATCAGATACGGAAATCACACTCTCACAGACCATCTGGATTTGAATGGATGAGATTTGGGGCTGTTTCCCAGTTTGGCATGCCAAATGAGAAGAAGACAGGACATGCTGAGGCGTGGGAGCTGTGCTAGAATCTTAGTGACACAGAGCCACTGGACAGGAAGAGGAAACTGGGGCAGGGCTGAAGCATCCCTGTTATTCAGAAGAATGAGGGCTTGGAGCACCTAACATGGGTTTGTAGAAAGCTGGTTCTGTGCAGGCAGCTGGGTGGTCCAACATACAGCATCCAAAGGGGTTGTAACAAGTTCAGGCCTGGTGTTTCAAGATACCCAGTCTGATAGGTGGGGCCAGCCATAAGGAATTCTAGGCTGCAGGCAACTCAGAAGTCAGGCAGGGCTGGGACTGGCATTCTGAGGTCTGTTTTGAGGGAGAGGATCCCCTCCAGCTGGCAATTCATGGGAGCAATATTAGCCCTGGGAAAGAAGGCTGGCAGAGGCTGGAGGACGGAAGGAGTAAAGAGATTCCCAGCCGGCTTGTGGTTGGGGGCAAGAGTAGGCCCAGAAGAAGACCAAGAGCAGAGTAAGGAATCAGAGACATGCCTACACTGGAAGACCATATCTGTATGAAGAGGCCGTGGTAGGTGGGGAGATTTAAGTAAAGGTCTGCAGTTGCTTTTGTGAATCTTGGCCTAGGGGACTCACAGACAGAAGCCCACAGTGTCTCTTCCTGTCTTTGTGGGATTATTGTCTCAGAAACCGAGGAGGCCTGGGTCCCAGGTAGAGTTTCTGCAAACGCAGCTGCAGGAGCTCAGAACGAGGCAAGAACAGGGTGGTGAAGAGAGCTGGTGCGGGGTGCTGCGGTATCAGCTCCTTTTCTGGGAGGGACGATTTGTGCCTGTGGTGGATGAGAATAATTCATGGACTCTGCTTCTTCCTTGTCGCCTCAGGTAGATCTCAGATTAACATGTAGGTGACGTCATTCACTGAAAACCCCCACAGTCTGGAAACCTTCTCCCCCTTGGGCGCAGTGGCAGCATGAGTGTCCTAGTGTCCTTGAGTGTCTTCCGCCTCCAGGCTGGTGTTGCAGGAGGCAACCTTGTTTGTATTTCTGTATCCTTCCCTGGGGGTGGGGAGAAGGACTTTCCTTCTTTGATACATAAATGGTGAGAGAAAATAACTCTCTTGCGAGCTTGCGGTGGGTCTCTTTCCGCTCCTCTCTGGTTGAGCAGCCTGGCCGTACCTGCTTAGTGTGAATGCCCGGATTCATAGAGTGCACGCAAGTCCCCAGAGAGGGCAATTTCCTCCCAACTTTCCTGCTGGCAGAACTTCGGATTTCTGACATGGAGAGACACTGAAACCCATTGATGCTAGAAAACTAAGGAACACTCACCTGACACTCTGATTGCATGCTTGATGTCTCTTTTTTTCTCTGTCTTCAGTAGAAGACCGAAGGCCACATATGAATTATGCTTTGGGCTGGGTGTAGACAGCATAACCACATGAGAAAAGACATCGTTACCACTCTGGAAGATCTTTCTAGAGGTTAAAGAAATGCACAGGATCGTTATTATCTAATCGAGTAGGGTAAATGGAGAACATTAACCCTAGAGGGGTTAGGAGTATAGCCTCGAGTCAGATCCGGATTCGAATCCACGAGGAGCTCTATTTCCTTATGTGTGCATGAGGGCTATTGCACCTATTGCATGGATGGACAGGAGATAATTCAGAAAAGCGCTTATTTAGTAAGGTACGTGTTCTCTGTGCAGCCCGTAATCATCAGTTAATAAATATGAGTTGTTTCTATTGGCTACTGAAATAGTCTTCGAAAGAGCCATAACAAGTAAAGGGTTTTCTAAATATGGAGAAATGGATTGTGGTGGTTTTTTTCTTTATCATACCAAATTTAACTTTAAGTTCTAAGGCTTTTGTGAGGATTAATCGATTGAAAATATAGGCTAAACACAATTTCAAATATCTAGTAAGTGCTCAATAAATGTGAGTTTTATTATTACTATTATTCTTACTATCTAGATCAGAGATGGACTATAATTGAAAATTAGTCCTGTTTTTCTATAGTGGCAGCTCGCTTTCCTAGACCTTACTAATATTTTCTTAAGCGATAGAACTTTTTAACCAAATCATTAGAACAAAAACAAAAACGTTTGCTATTAACAACCGCCACAGAAACATTATTTAGAGCTTAGAGGACAAGTTATTATGAATCAACCTATTTTTGTGGGGAAATGAGAACTTGTGTTAATAAAACTTCACTTTCAGTGTATCATCATCCACCAACAGGCCGCCAGCTCCGTGTCACAGGCCTATTTAGGCAGTACTGCTCACGAAGCACAGTTACAAAGTTCCAAGTCATTCCAGGGATCTTTGGGGGTGGGGGGGAGAGAAAAGAAAAGAAAAAAGAAAAATGGTACGCAAGGCTAGGAGAGTGGGTGTACATATTTTGGATAAGTTTGGCTTCTAGGAACGCGAATGGGTTGGGCGTGATAAGGAGAGCTGACAAGGGTGGCACTGATTGTTTTCCCGCTTTGGATGATGGGTTCAGGATAAATGTCCCTTTCTTTACTCAAAGAAAATATTCAATAGAAAAATAACCACAAGAACTAGCATTTACTGAGCTAAACCACAGCTGCCAGATGATGTGTTATACATCTTATGCAGCTTATTTTATTTAACCTGCCTAATAACTCTAAGGTGTAAGTACTATTACTATGGTCATTTTTTCCAGAGGGGAGACACAGAGGCTTGGAGAGGTTAAATCCCGTGCCCAGGGTCACACAAATATTACCTAAGTGGTGAAGGTGGGATTTACATGAACCTAGGCAACGGGAGTCCAGAGGGTAAACTATTCTCTTACAATACTTCCAACACAGGAAGCAGGAAGTGAGGTATTGTACCTGCTCAGGTGATAAAGGGGGAGAGAGGGCTGGTCGCACGAACGGAAAGAAGAATCGCCAGTGGGACACATCCTGGTTTGTTCTTATACTGCAGTTAGTCTTCTAGACATAAGTGAAGTTGCATTCTCAAACCGGGACCAGAAAAGCCTTTTCCCCTTCCTTGTCCAGCGGGCGCAGGTACAGTCTTCACTGTTTGGAAGGAAGGGAGACTGTCGCATGCATGTACATCACATGCTCCCGGCACTTTCTAGCTTTATTTGCCCATAGGGAAGGATCCTCCAGTACAACCTTGATAAGAAGCACGTTGTGGTCCTGGGCCGGCGGCGCAGCATCCACAGTCCCACGGGAACTTGGAGAAATGCGGCCTCCTAGGCTCCTCCCGCACTGAACCGGACACTGCCTTTTAACAAGATCCCTGGTGCTTCTTACGCCCATTAACGTTGGAGCAGCACTGCTCGAGGCACTTAGTTTACCTTCAGACTAGGCGCACCAAAGTCAAGTCACCACATTGCAAAATGTGCTTATTTTGAAGGGCAAGCGCCTGCCCCTAATTAACTGAGTGACTGTTACGTGTGGCAAGACAGTTGCACAGAACTGGAGCCTTGGATAATCAGCAGAGAAAGTTAGGTGCAGGAACAGGCGCGTGCCAGTAGTTCACAGAGCTTGGCTTTCCGAAGCTGGGGGATTTTTAGATGGCTTTGCAATAAAGAATAACAAGCCTTTTCTTTAAAAAAAAAAAAAAAAATCTCAACTTTTTTCTTGCCCGGTTTCCTTCAAACTATATTTAATTCTTTTCATTTGCCCCAAAGACTTGCTAATTTTCATTTCACAACCTAGTTCCATTTTACTTTGTATGCAAAGAAATCTGTCTCCACAGAACACCTTCTCCTCTTCCCCCCTTCCCCCCCCCCCAACCCATGGCACTTCTCGGTTGCTCCATCTTCATCCTTACCCCCAGGATCTTTTTCGTGTTGGTCTCACTCTCTCACCCATCATGCCCCACCTGCAGCTGTCCTGTCGCCCATCCTGCACACACTGTGACTCCCTCCTACCTCGTTACCTACGGACTGTGAGCAGAATAGAAGGGCATTGGTATCATTTCATATTTTCATAAAGCTCTCTGCCTACAAACCATAAGGCAGGAAACCAGATGAGTAAACTTGTGAACACTACATCTAAATTAAACATAACCATTTTTTGATTACGGGGTTTATGGTCATTTCTCTGTAGAAAATATAAGAGCTTTGCCACATATAATCTGTGACTCTAATCCAGGGGTTGTCAAACTTTGTTGTACATTTTAATCAGTTCGGAGCTCTAAAAATCACTAATGCTGGGATCTCACCCTCCAAAAATACTAACTTAATTGGTCTTGGGCACAGTGTAGCCATCAGGATTTGTAAAGCTACCATGTGATTTTATGTGTAGCCAAAGCTGAGAATCACTGCTTCTAATCTGCACGTCTGGAACTTTTTTTTTAATCCTACTTTTCAAGTATAGTCCATATAATTGAGTTTGTTGAAGAATGACCTCTTTGATACATGTTATCCTGTCTGTGTAAACGTGTATGTATACTATACATACCCACATGCAGACTATATAGAAGTTTAAAAGGAAATTATATGGCGAACTTTGGAATATATCACAAAAATAAATGGTTTGTGAGTGAGTGAGTGTGTGTGTGTGTGTGTGTGTGCGCGCGCGCTGCGCGCGTGCCTGTCTATAAGATCCCACGTGTGGCATATTTTTGTTTTACTGACTAAAACATTTATTTCGTGTTATATGAAGCTTTGTGATCATTCATTAATATATAATTTATATATTTTGGGACAGATATCTCAAGCAATGAACTCATTATGCATTGCTAAAATAATATTAAAAATAAGCAAAGAACTGTTTCCTAAAATGTTTTCTGCTCTGTTGATTCAAAACAAAAGTTTATGACTTCTGCATTGTTTTAACCTTTACAATTGCAAATGTATTTTCTTTCTTTTTTTCCTTAGAAAAAGTTAAGGGGATTTCCATTTTGTTTTACTGTTAGTATAAATACCCAAATTTCAGTAATATCTTGCAGCGCACTCACATCCTGAAGTTTCTGAGACTTCATTAAGAAGTTATGCTGTTTTTGCAGGGATTTTCCATGGTGTTTAGTTGTAAAAAAAATGCTGAACTGGATGAAAAATGAGTAAAATCTTTTTTTTTTTTTCTTTCCTATTCATCATTGCTGTTTGTCCTCTGTGTGTAGGCAACTAATTTGCTGTTGTTCCCCTGAGGGGACTTCAAGTCAAAAAGTCATATTAAATTACTAGAATAAGGTATTCCTATCTCAAAAGAACAAAGTACAGTGATTCAGTGAAAAAAAACTTGGAGAATTTATTTGATTTCTTGGTGTACGTGTTGTATCTGTCCACGGTTCTCTACTTAAATGAACACTTACATAAAATAAATCTTAAGACAACAGTAAATATGAATACTGACTGACTGACAATTCTTACTTTCTATGAATTTAGAAAGTCCAGTTTCTGCCTTTAATCCTATCAACTGCACATTAAAATTTTAATAGAGGAATTTTTTTTCCTTTTCTGTATTCTATAAAAATCCAGTAAATATTTTCATTCTGGATCTCAGTTATTTAGTTGGGTTCTTCTCCTATTTTTTCAGCCAGTTATATTTATGCATTATTTGTGTTGACAGTGAAGAATCATGAAGTGGCAAAAGCTTAATAGAATGTGTTATTAATAGTAAAGAAGGTATTCCAAATTTATTTCAACAGGCTGGCAATCCCTGAGTTATAAACATCCAAATTATATGAATGACCTACATATATACACAAATGTTCAACCCAGATACCTTACTCCTATCTCACTGCTTCACATCCACAGGAGCCATTTACTGCCACCAAAATTTCTGTGAACAAATCTTGGACCGTTCAGAAGCACATGGCTTTGCAAATGTAGGCAGGGAAACACGGGTGGGATGGGGTGGGGTGGGAATGGCGGGATGTAATGATAAGTTTGGAAACTGACACTGGGCTCTCTGGAAAGCCTGGTGTCTGTTGATTAAAAAAAAAAAAATCCCAACACAAGCTGTATTTTAAAAATACCTTTACTTATTACTCTACCTGAAATTCTGCCATTTAGAGATTCATTTGCATTAACAAATCCTCTTTAAAAATGTCAACACTTCTGGGAAGGTGAGGGGGGCATCAGTTATTCATGCCTAGTCTGAATTAGTTCTTTCAGATTGCTTTCTACCCGAAGTCTGGCTCACTTCAACTAGACTGAAAAGCTTTATGTTTTGATTGTTGGGAAATGATGAATGTGAGTTCAGAGCAGGAAAAGAATAGGCCTGGGTGAGGGGACTACAGGGGGGGCCAAGTACCTCTACAAGGCATTGGGATACTTGGAAACTCTAGGAGATGGATGCCAGGCAGTGGAAGAGAGACACAGAAAATGAGGTGCTAAAGGCAATTACATATAACATTTTCCTAGACTGACTCTATACAACAAAATATGAGAAGAAACTCATCTTCTTCCTTATTCTGGCACTTTCTGATATCCTGCATGCACGGCTCAGATGTCCGTTGGAACTTCATTCACTTAATGAATTACTTTGGCTCTACTAATCAAGCCTTGGGACATAACATCATTCATAACTTTCTTCTATGTGAAAATATACTCTAATATCCAAGAGACCCACTTACAATGAACTTCAGAACGTAGTCTGTGCCTAAATTGGGGTCTACCCCATTGCTTTCACACTGTTCCTCATTGTCTAATCTGCGCTTGGAATTGGGGGGGTTGTTAGGTTGGACTAGAAAGAGATACTAAGGAATGAAGCTTTATTTGGTAAATTTTATGTGATATTGGGGGCATGCAATGGAGAGGACACTGATAACGGCACAGAAACACCCTTCTGAGGCACGACCCTTAGAACCCTGGGGATAAACACTCAGGTCCTGACCGTAACCCACAAGGCCGTGTGGTCTTGCTCCTCTTACTTCCCAGCTTCATCTTGTCCCGCTTTCCCAGGTTCCAGTTCGTGGTTGTGTCACGCTTCCTGCAGACACCCTCCTGTTCCTGTGGCCTGCCATGCTTTCTCTGTCCTCTGCCCTTATAGGATGCCTGCTATACCTCGTTGACTTTTCTTCACTCTTCAGATTTCTTTCTGCTCCAGATAACTCACACCTAAGTCAGTTTCCTTTGTTTCACACATTCACAGATTTATATTTCTTTCTGATTGAGTGCAATTGTACATTTTTTACAATTGCTTAAGTGACTATTTTGCTTAACATCTGTGCCCTCTACCTGGAAAGCTCCCCAGAAACAGGGATTCTTTCTGATTTTGTTCACCATTTGTGTGTTTAATGGTTGGCATCGTGTTTGGGACATAGTAGGAATTAAATACATTTTTGTTAAATGAATGAATGATAAGAGTGACTGCTTATGCAAAAAATGTTTACATATACAGGGCTCATTTTTAAATGCTACATTTTACTGCCCAAAAGAGGGGCAGTACATTCATAGAGTTACTTTCTCCAAGCTCTGATTCTCCGTTTCTTCTCAGGTTTTTGTGATGTCAGGAGTCCACTAAAGGGCAGCACAAGGCTGTGAGCTCATTCCACAGTGGTTAACTATTAACAAATATTTGTCACCGGTTAACCTACATTCAACTAGAAAGGAAAAGCCTCATGACAAGTCTCTGTGAAGCCAACCTTAGGAAGGACATCTAGATACTTCTTTTTATTAAGTACTAATAATATGGTTATTTAAAGTTAGCCTATTCTTAATCTCCCCCACTCTTCTTACTTCCGTCTTTTCATGGGTATAGCTGTAGCACTGGGTATTTGTTAAGCCCCTTCTAGAACACAGCACTGTCATGGCGGGAGCCAAGATCTAACTCCAAAGGAACCACCTCAGAATGTTCAGGAAAGCCAAGGGTGGTAATATGATATATGTGCTTTCCTTTGTTTTAATCAACTGAGAAGCACTTGGAATTAAGAACAAGGAAATCTTAACCCCCTAAGGATGAGATACACAAGGGCATTTGATTAACAGAACCCTAATTAAAGTTAAACTTAGAAGTTAACCATTGGATTTCGACTATTACATATTTGTATATTGGCTGCGGATTTGGAACTATATGAAGTCTACTGTGTTTCTCTTAAAAATATGTGATAAGACTTAGGAGTTGTATTGTTTTCATTTATCTTACAAAATCCTTCCTAATGTCTCCTAGGCTACTATGATACATGTTGTACCATAGTATCAGATGCTAAGGTCCTCTGATAACCTTTGCTGAAAAATTGCTGAGGCAGGTGTGGAAGAATGCTGCGGCAAAGACTGGTACAACGACTTGGCCAAACCAGGGGAAAGCCAGAGTTCTACAGTTTTGTATTTATCACCATATATATAAAGTGTGAGTCTGGAATCTGAGCTCCAGGTCAAATTGGCTGCCTAGAGACAGTTGAGTTCTTCGAGAGGGTAAAACTGAAGATATGTAAGGGGCGGGGAGGGGCAGTATAATTGATTCCTTGGGAAAAATGCAGAAGGAAACAAATAACCTTTGCTTTATCTTTTAAAGTTAAACTCAGGAAAATGCATAAACAGAAAGAAATTTTAGTTAGGTAAATAGTTTAAGTTATAATTTCAGGAAGTAGGGGCATATTTCTGAAGGGCTATGGCACACATCATAAAGAACTCTGATCCACCTTTTGGCCAAGATGAACTTACAGATTCCTAGGAAATTTCCCAGCTTTGGAGAATGCATTTTGTTTATGTTTCTTTATGGTCTTTTGAATTTCACGGGTGAATATTCTTCAAGAGTTTGATTTAGGTACATACCAAAAAAAACTGTGACAGCTGGAAACTGAAACTATGGTTTTATCCATGCAGTGGAAAGTAAATGCATTCACGCATTCATTTAATAGGCAATTGACAGGTTTGTATCCTGAACATTGGGGTAAACCCTCGGGTTAGAGAATCTTACAGAGGAGTATGACCTGATCTCTACTTTCACATATCCGATAATCAAGTCGAGGGAACATACGCCGAAAACAACAGTCCTAGTAGAGTACCATGTGTTGGATGGAGGACTGTCAGAAGAATCACTCAGGATTGGGGAGGGCGATGACTGAACAGCTAGAGTCCAACAAATGCTTCTTATGGGAGGTGGCGTTGAGCTGAACCTAAAAGATCACCAAGGAGTTTGCCAGGAAGGATACTACAGGGAAGAGGACTAGCAAAGGGAAATGCGAAGAGGTGTGAGAGAGTGGTGTGCATGGTGATATTCTGAGGACGTTAAGTAGGCTCAAGACTGGGGTGGGGCAGCGTGGGCTGCTGCACATGCGGACTCAGCAGAAGACAGGCTGGAAACACACCCAGGAGAGAGATCATAAAAGGCCTTCCGTGCCAGGCTACAAAGTGCGACCTTTATCCTGAAGGCAAAGGGTCGCTACAGAAGGACTTTAAGTACCAGGTTATACGGTCAGATACGTGTTTTAGAAAAATTATTCTGTCAGCTCCTGTGCATTCTACGCGAAGACGAAGCACCTCCTCAAAACCTCTGAAGTATTCTAGCTGGTTCCTGAGAAAGGGTTTTCTATCATTCTCACCCTTATCCTCTTAACAACACAGAAAGCACCATCCCATCTGACTTCTGCCTAAGTAGACACAGCCACGGTCAGGAGAAGTGGGCTTGTGGTAGTTTTACATTTCTCTAACAGCCCGGCACACCCAGATAGCTCCACTGCAAAGGAAACCCCACCTCTCCATACCGACGGGATGTTTGCACCACCAGCCCCTGGAAGGTGGGGACGTTCAACACACCCTGAAGGGGTGAAATACCACCTACTCTCATGTAGATACTAAGTGAGAAAGGAGATCCGGAAAAAAAAGAAACCCTCCCTATTGGATGAAAATTTTGCCACCTTCCGACGTGAGCTACACAGTCGTAACAGTGCTTTAGAAATGACCATTGTAGACAACTTTCAAGACACGAAGAATGTATTCAGTGTCAAAAGACAGGAGTATAAATGGCCTTGATTTTGAGTCTAGGTACATTTCTGGGGCAAATGCTGTATTTCTAAACACTTGAAGAGGAGAAAAGTAAAGTTTAAGGAGTAGAGATGACCCGAAAATACAGTCTCAATACAAAATTGTACATGAAATGTTCTTGAAGCTGGGGTGGCTTCCAGTTTGGCTTCTAGCAAAACAAGAGGGTCCCCAACCTTACACGTCCATTTGCCCCAGCAGTTGAAAGTTCATATCCGTAATTAGAAGTTTTGCCTCTATGACATAAAGAACCCTCTGACAGACACCACATTTTATTTATATCTGCTGGCCCACTGACATGGGAAGTTCCGATCAGTTGTGATGTAAATCTCAGGCGCCTTTCTGGGTTTTGTTTTTGCCTCGGAATAGGTTTTTTGGGAATGGCAGTCCTGGGGGGGCGGTGGGGAGAGGGAGTTAGGAGGGAGAGAAAAATGGGAGAAGGGCTTTGACCTGCGAGGAGAGGAGCCCCTGCTGACACGGTCAGTCTGACCCATTGAATGGCCTGAATACGATAAATGCCGCTTTATCCTGCCTTGAAAGGCACGAGATAGCACAGTCTAAATGCCTGGGCATGCTTAAATAGGCGATTCGGGATGTTTGAGTTGAGCGTGTTTGAAATCTGAGCTCACTGACAGCCTGGGAGCTGCCACAGGTCACCTGCCTTGCTCCGCAGGGACAGGCCCAGGTCTCACAAGAAATTGTCCGTAGACGAATTGTAGTACAAATTCCTTTCTTTGTTAGTTGGCCTCTTTCACTAGACCATGGCCTATAAAATTTTGTAAAAACAATTCTTAAATATTATTTGAAAGGGCAAATGGCCCACGCTGAAAGGTTTGACAGTTTGACATATAGTGCATGGTTTTGATAGCTCGGAAACTGAAAAGTGTGGCCAAGATTCTCCCCCTGCTTGTTAGAAGCCTGGTGTTTTTTAAATAGTGTCTTGTTGCTGCGCAGGGTTCCTCTGCTCCTAGCAATCTGACAGGCAGTGAGTCTGCTTCAGTGATCTTCAATCCTTTCAGACTCATTTGTGGGAGAGCAGAAACACAGCTAGCACCTTTGAATCCAGCGTCCAAACCGCACAGAACCAGGTATCGCCAATTAAGGACCCATTCGGATAATCATATCAAAGCAGATCGCTTTAGAGTCTTCTGATAACAGCCAGAGCCAGGGCCTAGAGAGAGAGGAGCCCTGAGTTTCACATCAATGAGGGGGGAAAAAAGGGATTTGAGTGGCCCAGTCTCATCAGAGCCTAGAAGTCGCTAGGAAGTGGATTTCTGCATTAGAATGTTGCATATGGGCAGCCGGGCTGCGCTCAGCGCCTGCCTCAGCGCCTGCCTCAGCGGCTGCCTCTGCATAGCCAAAGGCCATTTTCAGGAGCCTCTGGCCCCTCAGTCACTGGCCTGCTAGTTAATTGCCACACGGACTTCATGACACATGGGCAGATAATATGACATTTTCGGTTTCTGTCACTAGCAAACGCCACAACGTCGCTTGCACTAGTTGCTAAGAAGCTGTCAGAAACCATTAGCAATTGGCTAAAGTCGCCCTATGGCATTTCCTCATAGCATCAGCAAAACGAGCATAAATCACCCACTGGAGCCTACTGCTATCCTAATGAGGCTGTAAGCTTGTTTATGGACTAGCATCATTTTTATGATTATTTCCACCTTTTCAGTTTGCCTTCATTTGGCGGCAGGAGAAGTCAGCTCCAGGAATGAAGTCACTGCTGACATTTTACAAATGTGGTTCAGGGCTGCTGCCTGCTGCCGTGTGGTCGGCCGGCGGTTCTCCAAGTTTGTTTAGTGATCTTAAAAATAAAAAAAGGAAATAAACCCTCCAGAGACCGCATGGAGGTGACTGTATCAAATTGCAGAGTGAATGGAAATGCTAGAGGTACAATTGACCATTTAGACTTTTCTCTGAGGTTGAGATGTTGCGAGATCAATTTTCAATTTTAGAAAGTGGAAGAGGTTAAACAATTTATTAAAATCTATGAAAGTGTTTGCTTTTAGAATAGTCTGTTTTATTATGCTCTTCTCCTTCCCCATCTTCTCCATTTCCCTAACTTGTGTCGGGAAGGAGCAGGGTTTATTGTTTTAGGCTTTTCTGAACATGCACCAGTATTTACACTGGATTGAAAGCATTTGCTTCCAATGAAAATCTTGTCTTAGATTACAACCCAGCAGTGTAATTTCCCTCCCAGATGGGAGTAAAGTAGCTGTATTTGCCTAAAAACAGTAGGAAGAACAAACTGTGCATTAAGCCAAGGCTGTTTTTGGCTTGAGCTAATGATGTAATAGAAACCTTTTATTCGGGAGAGGTCACTGCCAGGGACTGAAGGGGGTGATCTGGCTCCTGCTTGAAAGGTTTCTCCATTGTATCTACATAAGTCTTCACTTAAAAAATTCTGTTCCTAATGCTTCTGCTTTCATACAGCAGAAATAAACAGGAAAGGTTCTGGTGAGTGTTACACATGGAATGCAGAAAGCCTTCCTCTCCTAATGGAGTATATAATTCAGGTGCCCTCAAGGCACGCTTTCAGGAATTCTTTTGCCTGAGGTAATGGGAAGCTAAGGCTGCTTTAAGGCCTTGATTATCTATTGATGCACAAAGCTGGAAAAAAGTCATCTCCTCCGGATTATAGTAGATATTTCCATAAATTATCAATGAATTCTCTTCTAGGCAGGCACTAGGCATTGCCTGCTAAATTAATCTGAAGGGGTTTTGAGATGGATAGAAAGGCTATTTTTTTTTTTAAAGATGGAAAACAATCATGGAGAGGTGGTGAAAAACTATGTCATTAGGTTAGAAGCTTTTCATTTTTAATCAATGATCAGGTAATATGTTCTTTCCTTGGTTACCTTTTGCATATTGCAAGTGGCTTAGCCCATTGAAATTTTACATGCCGTTGAGTTGTTTTCTTTGCTCATGTTTCTTTAATGAATTGTTATTTTATATGGTGAAATGCTTCTCTGAATAAAAAGCCTCTTTAAATACTGGACTTTTAAAGAATTTGTTAGGCAAATCCAAGAGGACTCCTTATAAAACACTTTGTTATGCAAATAAAGAGTTCTGTTAGGGGTGGGGGCGTGGAAGGAGCACCGATTTAGGGATGTGGGAGTCTGGTCTAGCACAGACCCATCTGCTGCGTTTCAGGCTGGATGACCTTGGGCAAGTCACCCAATAGGACACAAGCTCTTTCTTCATTGATACATTGAGGGCTTTGGAACCGTGGGTCTTTATGACCTTTCCTGCTGAGAACACAGCTATGGTTCTGTGGGACCTAAAAAATATATATATATATATATATATATATAGATGGATTTTAAGGACAACAAAATTATGGATTTTAAATTAATAAAAACTAAACTCAGAAAATTTCTGCAAACATTTTGTGTGTGTGGCCTATACTGTAATCTTAGCAGAAATGTTCAAATTAGTCTATTTTTCACCCAACAAAGTTTTAAAACTCTAACTCAGTACAAGTCAGTGCAATTTGGGGGCAATTTTCTTTTTTGGGGGGTGGGGTAGGGGAGTCTCCTGAGGGAGCTGTTAAGAACAATTGAGTAATGGCAAGGTAACTGCTATAGATTAGACTGAAATGACTGAAGTCAAAATAGAGAATTCTTTTCATATGTAGGATATTTACGTTCACAGAAATAAGGAATACTGAAATTCAAGAAGTGATGTGAATGAATCTGAGGCTAGTTTCAATGTACAGTCATTGGGAAACTTTTCTTACCAAAGTACCCGATTCTTTGGGCCAATTAGGCTGCTCTCCAGTGACTTACGTAACCCAGTAAATGTGCTCTCGGGGACATCTGTTACCTCATTGCTAAGCCTTACTGTCATAGCTCTTCTTTCTGGACCCAGATCAACCTGTCCCTTTCAAAAAGCCAGTAGCTTCCCCTAGAGTGGGGCTCCAGGTAGAGAAGAATGTTGGACAGAAGCTAAGCTACTTTTTAGGTTAGTCCACTGTTGTTTTCCCTTTGACTTTTATGCCAAAATCCAAAGTGCTTACTTTCCATTTGTACCTTATGACTTATTTTGGACAGTGTATATGTGGGTTGAAATTTTTTTTCATCTTATTTAAATATGGCATTGTAAAAGGAATATTACCTTTTAAATTTTATTGTGTCACAGAGCCAAAATATTTTCTGGAAGAAACAACTTAAATGTTCTAACAAAAATCAATGGAAAAATAGGATCCAATATATAGGAATGTGTAAGCAGGAGACTTTTCAGTGAGGAATATTTAAATCTTGAAGAAATTTTAGAAACTGCCTGGATTACTAGGGTAATTACAGTTCTAAACGACAGTTTAACATCACTTTATTTGATGTAAATAGTCACTGTTTTCTAATTAAAAAATAATTTGGGGAGTTTTCCCCTTATTAAACTTGATGCTCTCTTTCTATGGTAAGAAAAATTATATTCTATTTGAAGCATTCCTATGTCAAACTGCTTGTATGATGGATTACCTACATTTCCATGGCCTAATTTAATCTTAAGATAGATCACTTGTGGAAATAGTTGATATCTTAAATGCATCTTCTCACAAGTTGACATCGATGACTATATGTGGGATTGAATACCCAGGCAGGGACAGCTAATGACTGCTACCATATTTAACTTCCCAAAAGGAGTTACATTTAGCGTGTGTCAGAATAATTACAATGGCAACAAAGCTACTAAAGAGATCGGATATTTCCTTCTATTCCCTTTGACTTTTCGTACTGTTCTTTGGAAGAAGTTCCTTAGACCTGACTACTTTTGAGCCTAGGCCTTGTTCTGTCTGTCTTGAAAAAAAAAAAAAAAAAGTACCAAATAAACTATTAATCATTTATATTGCTCTTTTGGTTTTGTTTATATCCAAAGGCATTCTATTTGAATAAAGCATGTCAAGGTAGCATCAGTCAAAATTTGATTCACTATGTTTGCAGGTGATGGCTTGGACAACAGTGTAGCTTCCCCCAGCACAGGTGACGATGATGATCCAGATAAGGACAAAAAGCGTCACAAAAAGCGTGGCATCTTTCCCAAAGTAGCCACAAATATCATGAGGGCGTGGCTGTTCCAGCATCTAACAGTAAGTGGATTCTAAATGACATATGTAAACTAAATATGGACAAACAGTTTTGATAGAAAAAAAAAATGGGGGAAAGGTGATTCCCTCTGGACCTGGAATATTCATAAATCACTGTGTTCCCACAGTTTTTGCAAAAGTGTTAGCACTTATTTCCTAGGTACTTACCCTCAATGAGGAGTTTGATTTGAAGTTCGTTATTGTAATGTTAACTTTCACTAAGTTCTACAGGTTTAGGAGTTCTTGTGCACTTGTGATTTTAAGTATGTATGCTAATGATGTTGCTTTTCTGAGTGTGCCTCTTAAGTACTTAGAACCAGCTCCCCCTAAGAAGAAAGTAAGACAAACCCCAGAGAGAAGGACTTAATTTCTTCTAATGCTTTCGTGGACCTTTATAATGAATGGTCCGTGACAATTTAAATCTTGTTGCAATGGCAGGATGCTCACATAACTTGCTTTTAAGTGGTCTGAACGCACTGGCTGCCATTCCAAAACGTTCATGTGAGTCAGAGCTGCACAGGGAAAGTTGTCCCTGTATTTAGAACTGTAAAGGAAAACAGCAATATAGAGTCAGCTCTTCCTGTGTAGTCCCTTGTGACTTTTCAAGCAGAGTAACAGTTTATATTGTCTGTGTGAGGATTGCTGTTTTCACTGCAGGAATTCTCCTGGAGATGTGAGAAACTGGAGAGTTGGGGCTTTATGCCACCGAAGGGTTTGTTTGGTTTGGTTATTGTTCTGAATGAATTTCATGTTCAAAATATTTATAATCATAATATTGTGGTGGATATTTTTGTAAGCGCATACCGATTTCATGATATCTAAGGAAGAAGATAAAATGAAAATTTATGGGTGAAATAATATTTTAAAAATCAGCACAATTGTTGACCTGGGGGACTTTCACTATGAGGGACAAAGGGTGAATTTAGACAGGTTGTAGCTAACCTCGCCTGAGATGAACGAATGTTAAAAATCGTGGCTTTTTAAAAAATGTCAGGAGCAAACCTTTTATGTTACTATTTTTAGCATAGTTTGCTTTTCATAAAGTCATTCATTTTTCAAAGTTAGTTTATGACACTTAATTGTACATTGTCACAAATGTGTTCAGACCTGTTGACCCTTACACCCTTACCCACTTTCAAGGCCATGGTCCTCAGTGACTTGTTCTGATACAGGGAAACAAGCAGGGCATGTTGAAAGCCATGCTGGTTCTGTTCCTCTGGATGGAAGCTATGCCTCCAGTAACACTCGAGAGTATACATTGATCCAGATTTTCCAGCATCCGTGAATAAAATAAAAACTGATGGCAGCAGGAGTAGCTAAAAAAAAAAAAAAAAAAAAAAAATTTCCACCCTTCTCTTCTTCTCATGATGATTCCAAATAGTAACGAGATGATGTTGACAGTTTTGGAATCAGCTTTAGGGACTGCTTAATGCTGGTAGTTAATTGAATATTTCGATTGTTTAACTGATTTTAACATCATATTAGGTCTACCTAAAACTCGATTCAGGTGCCATTCCTTACTTATCTGACACTTGTTGCATATATGTGGTTAGCTTGAGATCGGCCTTGTGCAAATTTGCTGCGGGGATCACTTAGCACTGATGAAAGGGAGAGGGGAGGACTAGGGTCTAGAGGGGTAGCATGAAAAGTAAATGGTGTGGCATTTAAAGTCAGCAGGAGATCAGAAGTGACAATTGGTCAATGGCGCTGATGCAGCCAGGCTATTTCATCACCAGAGCTGACCAGCTAATCTTATCTGGAGGATGAGTGCGGGGAGGGGACAAAATCAGGTCTCAACCCTGAAGTAACAACCAAACTATTTCTGTTTCCTATACTAACAGAAAAAATGAATAGATTTCATCGGCCTCCATTGCAATCTGCAAAGGAGCTTTGGCTTTACTTGAAGCTGAGATGCCCCTGAATAAAATATAATCAAATATTGGTTCAGACAGAATCAAGAGAGAGAGAAGCAAATTCTTTTATTCATCCGCCAGTTTCCTGATTTTCTAGGTTATACCCTTGTGAAGAACCTTGCAGAGAGCTGTATTAGCTTCTTTAAAAAACAACAACAAAAAAAACCCTTTTTAACAGCCAGCATGATTTTACCTTCATTGCAATGCTTTTTGTGGTCCATGTTCTTGGGGTGATTGTAGCAGAACATATTCACAAACTGCCTGATTTCCTTCCGTTTTGGGGGTCTGTGCTGGCCTTTCTCACTACCCTGGAAGGGGAAGCTCATTTGTCCACGTCTCCCTGGCTTTCTCTGAGTCCTCATAGAAGTTGTCTCATGGTTGGTTGGGTAGTTCCATACCCTCCTTCCCCATTCCACTGCCATCTGCTCATACAAAAATATTGATAATTATAATGGTCTCTAAAAAGAAAGTGCTCTCTTAATACCATCTAAAAAGCAAAGCTGGAAGACACATTTTAATTTTCTCCCTCTTTCCTTTCCCCAATGAGAAATAGTCCCTTCCCTTTTCCCTAATTGCAAGTGCAAATAGATCTCCAGTTACAAGGAACACCCTTCTCCTTGTCTTGTGATGCATCTTCAAGGATCGCACAGACTGCTTAGGTAATATTTATAGTCAGGGGCTGATTAGATATAGTAAATTCTATGGAAAAGCCTATGGCGTTGAAAGAGAGTTTTGTTGTGATTTGTCCAAATGTAAGAAACTACTGACATCTCAGAACTAATCCTTTAGCAACTTTATTTAAAGTTCTGAGAGGTCTCCAGGCATGCACAATTAACTTGGGAGACTGTGTACAAATTTTAAATGTAGCATGTTCTTCCTATATGACTAATGCAAGTTAGCTAGAAAATTCTTTCTGAAAGCTCTCTAGATATACAAGAGCAATTGAAACACTGGCTAATTAAAACAATAGCAATAACAATTTATTATCAAATTGTAAAAACTAATCTATTAAATGCCAAAGACATATTATAAAACCTCACACACCTCTTTAAAAGCAAATTGCTATTTTTTTTCTTTTTCAAATAAATGGGTCAATCTTTTCATTGGGTTTATTCAGTTAAAAAAAATCTGCCTTTGAAAGGGCTTTCAAGCATTTGTGTGTTAGAGGAGTAGAATAGGCCCTGAATAAAAAAAAAACCTTTCTGGATTTGCACACCAGCTGCATAAGAAAAATGTGCCGTTCTGTAGTAATCCACAGGTAGATTTAATCAGTAGCACATTTTACTACTCCAAAGAGAGAACTAAAGCTTTATTCTTGGACTCACAGTCTCTAGCAAGCTAAACTGGACATACTTGTGAATAATGAAAACAATAAAAGAAAAAGGAAACAGATTTTAAACTTTGGTGATATGGGGTAAAAGGAAATTTCAGTGATGTAAATTTCCAGTTTAGACTACTTAGTTGAACATTTGCCAGTTTTGATAACTAGAGAAGGTTTTTTTTTTTTAAAAAGAAACAATTCCCTGGAATTGAAAAGAATGACTGACAGATAATAAGAGAGAATTAGAAAGAAAATAAAAGCATTTATTAATCGAAATGCTTGCATTTGCCTGAAGACAAATTACTGCAAACAATTAAAAAGTACTTAATATTGGCATATGAGTCACTATATAGTGACAGTTAGTTCAAGGTTTCTTTTTCCTTCTTAAGGGCATTAGTCGAACTGTAAATATAACCTACTGTGTCATAATGTTTAAATTGGATGTGTTTTGCATATCACCAGTTATTTTGCTACGTAGTGTTACAAAGGCGTGTGCCCTAGTGAAAATGAGGAACAGGAATAAATACAATATTTGAGGTGAAAATCACGGGTCTTTTTGTTTTCCTACCCTAACATATTGCAGTTTTAAATATAATCTACATACTACATAGAAAAGTGGTTAATACGGTTCTTATTTAAAATATGCAGTGACACATTTTTCTGCATGGAGCTGCTGTATGTCCCAGGAATCCAGAAAGTTAGAAGAGTGGAGGTTGTTAAAATGCATCCTTGCAGACTGAGGTGAAGAAACCATTCACAGGGTGACACATTTGGCACTGAGCAGTAGGGGAGGTGATCTGATTTCCATGCACATTCTCTTGGATTCCCTATCCTCTCACTGATTTTGAGGATCCCATTTGGTATTAAAGAGATAAACTTGGTTTCTAAGTCAGATACACATGTTTTACTATTTTGTTTTGTTTGTTTCTTTTTGTGAAGTCTAGCCTGGAATGAATATATATATATAAATACACACACACACACACACACACACACACACACACATTTTTGTCTGTGGTCAAATTTATGTCTTTATTTCTGATTTATAAGACTTTCCTTTCAATATGGATAAAGCCAAAGTGAAGGGTTGTAGAATCTTCCAGGTTGAGAATGGCGTTTCCATAGAAACACTATTAGATGAAAAGTGCCCTGCGGGTCTGCCACTCTAAGGATGGAATAAATGGAATTGACTTGGGAATTGAATGCTCTAGAAGAGACAGATGTTGTTTCATTGGTTTTGCTTTTTGTAATAAGATGTGTTGGAGATATCTTGGTGTCATATCACTCTGCTTACAATTTTGGAAGGATTGCTCGCTAAACATTAGGAATTATTGTTGCAGTGAAGACATACTTCTAATTGGTACCCAGATAACTCGTTCTGGTTGATCAAAGGTCAAAAGGCAGATAGAAGACCTATAGGTAGGCATGTAGGTAAGCAGTCGATGGGATGTGCACTTCTCCCATTTCTGTTTCTCTCTATTCCTCACTTGTATACTTTGCCAGTTTTAACAATGAATCTTCTTATTGTGCCTTACCAGCTATCATCCTTCAGCTACCATTAGTCCTAAGAAGGTAGTAGGACAGAAAGACTATATTCTCGAACTCTCGCCTGCAATGTCAATCAGGGTAGTACAAAGTATTTGAGAAAGGCAGTCTCTCCTTGCGACTAGTCCCAATCTATCTTCATGGTCATGTGCTTGAGCCAAGGAGGTTGGTTGGTGGACATAGCAGCTAACTTTGATTCCTTCTTCACTACATGTTATCTGCAGATATATTATTAAATTAAGAGACTTGAAAACTAATATGAAGGAGTGGGAAGATTTTATTTCTTCCAGATCTCCACGTACCATATCAAAACCGAGCTCTCTCAAATCTGTAAGAAGAATATCTTTATAGTTATTACTCTTTTCCGTACATGCAGTTGCCATTCACCTTCACAGGCTTCAGTAATGATGATGGGTCCAAGCTAGGCTTTGCCGAAACTAACCCAGGCTTGGATGACAAATCCTTCTATTTTAATTTTAAAGGATCTCAGCTCCTTAGGAGATAGCATATTTCAACTTTGATTAGATAGGAACCCTGACTATTTTTTACCCAATTGGGAATCATCTGTCTCAGGAGGAAAATGAAATAGATTATTTAATTACTTGGGGGTAGTATTGGAATGCCCTAATTCTTCTGTAATATACATCATCTAAACTCTTTCAATAATGAAGTGGTGGTTTCTAGATTCTGGGGCAACTGCCTTTTTCTTTTTCTTAGCTGGTTATTGAAATCCTAATGGGATGGGTGATGAATTTTCTTAGGTCAGGTAAACTGAAAAGGCTACAGCTGGAATTCTTCACCCAGAAGAATCGGAGTTAATACTAATGATCATTGTGAATTAGAAGATCAAAGGCGAAGCATCAGCCTGTTCTCCAAGTTGTTGCCCCAGAGGCCATTAGTGACCTGGCAGAGCTGGCTCCCAGCCTTCCACACACCTCCTTCCCCTTACCCCAGCCTTTCTTCCCCATCACAGTTATGCACCTCTGACCTGGGGTAATTACAGTCGCTTGATGAGGAGGCATGGGGGAAAAGAAAACAATCGAAAGTAAAAACAAATGTCCAACTTTGAAATTGCCCATTTATCCAGGTCCATAGAACTCACAAGCAAATGAGCTCTGACTGGGGCTCTATGTTATTTTCGGGGTGTGATTGAGATTTTTGTGCTTGGTCAAATGGCTTGTTCATTTCACTGATGATTGGTGTCTTCTGTAAGGGACTTGTGTGGAGTCTGGTTGGCAGTTTGTCAGATTGTTCTAAAATTTGTCTTTCTGTTTCCAAGGCTGAGTTAAAAATACACTATAGTTTGGTTTTCTGATATACTCTTAATCGGGCTAATTACATAAAGGATTAGGTTCAAAACAAAAGTGCCCATATAACACAATTTATTAAGTTGCTGGTTGCTGATACACACAGCTCTGAACACTAGCCAGCCATTTATACTTCAAAGCCTCTGTCAATATCATGTCTTCCTCTGAGTCCTCTTAGTGAGGATGTATTTTTGAAGATAAAATATCAAACCCAGTCAATGAAAATGCAAGTGCGCCTCCTCAATTTGTTTCTCAGACATAAACTGGAGCCTCACATAGGTATGTGTGAGTGTATTTCTTGAGCTAACTCGGTCCAACCCGTAGGGATTTTATATATAATATAAACTTGGCTTTTTTTTACTTTCTTAATGTTTAAGATTCCTAGCGAAGGTACTTTGCTTTAAAGTATGAAGGTTTGACAGAGAGAGAATCAGATGGTTTCGTTTTAAAAAGGATTCCAGAGGTTTGGTTTGGGTTTGGTTTGGTTGGTTGTTGTTTTGCCAGTAGAAGTAAGTCTATATGTCATGGAATTTACGGTACTGTGTTTGGGTTCACTGAGAACATCCCCCTCACACCTCAGTCTTCTGTGTGTACATATATGTCCCTACGTGTGCGGACATTTTCCTGTGGGACAACTCT
Source organism: Rhinolophus ferrumequinum (assembly GCF_004115265.2). Taxonomy (NCBI): domain Eukaryota; kingdom Metazoa; phylum Chordata; class Mammalia; order Chiroptera; family Rhinolophidae; genus Rhinolophus; species Rhinolophus ferrumequinum. Next base: position 23,760,859 of record NC_046296.1, on the reverse strand, counting down.
CTCTGAACCCCTGCCATTTGTACCGATCCTCGTGGGGAAAATGGATCCATTTTGCTTCTTTTCATCCCCTAAATACATTGCTGTGTTTAGGGCTCTCATTTTTCTGTTTCTCCTTATGTAAAGCCACACCAGAGGATAACGAAAGAGTGGGGACCATGTTGCAGCGGTCTGTTGCTTGGGTCACAAAACCCTCTTGGTCATGACCCAAGCTTATCTGTGCTATACTGAACACCATGAGGTAGCAAAAATTATTTTATTAAGGCTCCAAGGTAACAATGGTATGTGGATAATGGGATTATGTGGATTCCCAGCAAAATGCCAGTCGTAATACTGCTTGTCCCTCCTTTGCAGAGTCCTGAACCTGATGCATTTGGCTTGCCTCAGTGGACTTGATACTCACCTCCGTGTGTTGAGAGTAGGAGAGAGCCCTCAGGATCTCAGATAAGGCACCTGTCTCGGTGGGCCTTTGGCGAGCCTCTGAGAGCAAGGGAATAGCTGAAAAAGTTATGGCGGGCAATTTTCTAATATGTTCAAGACCTTCGAGGCCTGGTTTTTTTCTTGCCGTTGCAAAATGCCTTCACTCAGCAAATTATAGCCCAGTGAGTGTGGGTCCCTGTACAAGGTGTGTTGTTCTATCTTCAAACACTATAAAGAAAAGATAGACCTCAACTAACTTGATGGGAGCATCCTATAAGTGGGAACTTCCTAAGTCGGTTGATATTTAAGAGATATGCATTACTTGGTTTTTAAATATATTATGCAAAATGTTGTGAAATGGAGACCTTAGTGTGACTTAAAGAACTACTTGTTCTTTAAGGTATTATCCTCTTGGTAGTATCCTCTTGGTATCCTCATGTCCTCTTGGTATTATCTCTTCACACACACACAAATATGGGACAATATATATGACACCTTTTAGATGTCTTTGCTTTTCAGTTCTTAAAGTTCTGTGGTGGGTTTTTATCGGTTTTCACATTAATTCTGTTGTTAGCACCCCTGCAAGGCCTATGTGCTCTCCCATGACACCAATGACCTCAGAGAATTCAGTGTCCTAGGAAGTTCTTGGGATGTCCAGAGGCCAGAAGGTATTATCTGTTATCAGGGACACTCATCCTAAGAAAGATCAATGAGTGGAGGTTATTTCTATTGCAGTTTTTAGAAGTTTAGGGATAATTCCTATCTGTTCTTTAAGGAAAAGTCAGTTCCCAAACTTCTTGGGGCAGAAACTCCACACAAATGTCTTGATTTCATTTTTAAAGAGAAATGAAATTATCTCCTGCCTACATAACGTTACCTTTATCACGTTTTTAAAAAATGATCTATGAATTGCTTGGCTATTTTGACATGGGATCATTCTATCCTGTTAACGGCTGAAGAGAAAATTGATCAAAAGGCTAAATAAAATTATAATATGTGTCTCTGTGGTGCTTTGTGGTTTAATATTTTTCACATGCCCTCGATTCTTAAGACAATCTTGTAAGGTAGGCGGGATGACAAAAATGACGTTTAGAGAAGTTAATGATTTTTTTCAAGGTCAAAAGCTAGGAACTGGCTGAGCTGGAACCAGCATCTCCTGACTTGAATTTCCATGTGCTTTCCACCACGTTGCCTCTCAAACACAGAGCAAATCAAATCGCATTGTGGGAGTTCAAAAGTGTAATTATAATCTCATTCCATGAGTTAGCTAATTAGTATTTTTAAAATAAAAATGTGAGCCAGAGGGTTTGGCATAAAACTTCATAATGCAATCTGATGGTTATTGGCAACTAAAGGTCAAGGATGGTCCTTTCATATCTAGATCTTTCTCTGTTAAGTGTCTGCCCATAGAAAAGGCATAGCTATAGCAATTGATATTTCATGCAATTGTAATAATTATGCATCGCTAGACTTTCAGAATTTAAGCACTGTACCTCCTTCCTTATGGAAGTATGTAAATCTCTACCTGTCTGTTACTAACAATGTCTATAGTGGTTTGGGGATGAGGAATCTTTCCTCATGTGAGTCCTAACTAAACCCTCTAACACAGAATTTAGTTCCTTGAAGATTTTTTGCCTGTCACGTGTCCAAAACACAAAAGAGCTATGTCTTTAATTTGCTTTATGGAGATAGAGGAAACTGCTTATGCAGCCCCGATTACTCTTGAAACTACAATCCAACTGTCGCTTCTCAGCCCAGAAAGCTGCTAAACCCTGGAGAATTAAGCCAGCACTCTGGGGTATGACACTGAGGTCTGATCATTTTCAAGCTAGTAATAACCAGAATCCTAAAATTCTTATGAATAAAATGTAATTTTAGTAATGTTTCCATAAACAGTGGTAATGGTGGCGTTTTAGTAGGCAGTGACATTAGTCACATCGAAATTGCACCACGTTGGCTTTTAAATTACTCCACCTGTCTGTATGAATAGAATTTTCAGTGTAAAAGCAGAGAGACAGCTGCTGCTAATGTCTTCTTCTCCCTGTGCAGATAATACTGGCAGATCTACATGCATAAAGGACTGGTTTGTGATGTAAAATCATACCTGACCCTGCTGGCTCCTGAGCTACAAAGAAATACCTTTAATTATCAGTGGCGCTGTTTAGTTGTTGATATAAAAATATCAGCTTCCAGGGTGTAACCTCAGGTTCACGCCCTCTAGTAATGTCACCCACCGTACACTCTTTTTCTTCTACCCACATCCGTAGTGAGATGGGTGAGCATTTATCTTGATGTGTTTCAGAAACATGCAAGGCATTAATACTTAAAAGGAAATCATCTAATACTGTATGAACTTGATTGATGATCTTTCCGTTTGAGAACTTTTAAAGATTAGTGGAATCTGCTTCCTTCTTTCCAGCCAGAATGGAAGTATGGTATACTGTTTATACCTTCAAAGGGCTTAGCATCATTCATCTAATACAAATCCACGGTCTCATGTGAGGATCATAGCCAAGCATTTCACAGAACAGACAGGGTAAAAAATAGAGGGGTTTCAGAATATCAAATGTTTTACTAGGTGCCCATGCTTCCTGTTGATAGATGACGAAGCTTACTTTCTAGAAAAGAAGCCCATTTGTTCTTGGCCTCTCGATTATGGTCTGTTATAGCAGCTTCATGGAAATAAGAACAGGCCAGCCAAGGGGATCCTTCTGTTCGAGATGCCTGTTGCCAGCAGTGTATTTGGTGAGATGGTAAATAGGAGATATCCTTGTCTGGCTCATTTGCAGGCATTCTTTTTGACTTCTTTCACACAACTGGTGTTTTTGTGTTTAATTTAACAAGAATGAGTAGTAAATGAAAGCTGCTGCCTGAAATCCCACTGTGAGCGTGTTTTGCACTAGGCTCCCCAGTGACAAGGCAATTTGTGAAATTATGTGATGGAGTAATTAGATGAAACCAGGACTCCTGATTGTTGCCATGCATATGTGGTGAGGGTTTGCTGGGAAGAGGGAGGGGGAGAAAAAAATAGATTATTACCCTGGCAAGTTGGCTCAAAGCTTCTTCATTTATTTGTAAACAGAATGTTTAGTGACCGCATAGGAAGTAGCTGTAATCACCAGATCATAAAGAAACCACAGCAGAGCTTTTGGATTTTTGCAGAGTGCTCATGTAAAATTTAAGCTGGGAGGCAGAATCCCTGTTAATGTAATTAGGATCTAATTTACCACCCTTTGCACAGAGATGTAATAATGTCTAGATATTTATTCTATCTTTAAGCACGTTACATATACCTCAGTGCAGCAGTTACTGAAGAGAAACAGGTGTGAGCACTTTCCTAATTCGTTTTTACACTGTAAACACATAGCAATTTAAGGGAAATATTTACCAAAAACGAAGGGAAAGGAATGTCTGCAAATGAGGCAGTAATGGACAGTTGCCCTTTATGTACTGATGGATTTCTCAATGGTTAAGTAAATTAAAGCAAATGCTAGAAAAATCAATAGGCCAGCATAGTCTTGGTTGTGCTTCATAGACTTCAGGACAGAATGACAGATGTGGTGTCTATGACCCATTTAAGTATTAATGCTTGGAAACCTGCTTCTGCATGCAAGGTTATATAGGCTTAGAGACATTCTGCTATATTAAATTACAGACAATACTGTTTTTTAAGTATATGTGGAATTTATATGTTTCAGTCAGGTTGTTCTTATGCGTTACATTTATACTGGAAGATTACTTGCTTAGTTGTTACAGTAGCTCCATAAATCAGTTTTGAATGTTCCCACCCAGAAACATCTTCATAAGGCGGTAGTTGGAAGATGACGATGATGTATGTTGAGTTTCCATGTATCGTGAAGTGAAGATGCTCAATAACACTCTATGTTGGAAACCAAATTAGATTTAATGAAGGGGTCGATGCTTGAAGCCTTTGGAAAAATCTGTAAAATACCATTCAAATGTGGCATTGTAGTTCAGTTAATCTCCAGGGCTACAAATGCTATACTTCACATCTGAACTAACGTGGATAGCTTGTCACATAGGTTGACTGTCGTAGCATGTGGAATTTTAGGGCTCTTCTAATGTTCTATGTGGTAGGTATTAACCTCGGAGAATTAGAAGGCTGGCCTTTTGGTAGCACCATAGGGTTTTCATTTGCCCATCTATTGTTCCCATTACCAACTCCAAGAGAAATGATGTAAATGTGGTCACAGTGTTGATGGTTTGTTGCCTACTGGAGACAGGAAGACAAGAAGAGAAGCAAGGCAAAATGAACTTGAGAACTGGCTTTAGGGACCAAAGCTGGTTTTCATAACCCAAATAAAATGGAGGGCTGAAGTCCTTATCCTGGTAATTTGGGGAGAAGGTGCCATTTGTCACAGAGAGAGTTGGGCTGGCTTGAAGTGTCCTGTTTACCTTCTTATGCCGAGTAACCTTAGACAGTAAGTACTCTACTTCTGTCTTTACTCATGATGAAACAGACGTGGTCCAGCCAGCCGCTGGGTTTTGAAAATCAGTATGTAAAGGTGACCTTGTAATAAACCAAATCGGTGGAAACATTGCTAGGTTGATAAGATGGAGAGACGAGGAATGATTATTTAGGTTCTAAATAATAGACATTTTATGGATTTTAATTTTCATATAATATAGCGTTAATATTCGCAACGTTCCTCTGAGTCTGTATCATGAGTTTTAGCGATGTGCACATTTGGAGATTTACTGAGCTGTACATAGTGACTTTAAATAATGAAAGTCTAAATAATCAAAAATGGAAATTACTATAGAAATGAAGATTCTTTTGCTTCTTCTAAAGCAGTGCCTCTTAAACGTTAGTGTGCATTCAGATTATCTGGGGATCGTTTTATTTAAATGAAGATTCTGGTTCAGAAGGGCGGGGCCTGAGACTCTGCGTTTTGAACAAGCTCCCAGGTGATGCTGATGCCGCGGCCCACAGACCACACTTTGCATGGCAAGGATCTAAGCAACACGCGAAAGACCACAGATTTTCAGTGGGAAGATGATTGTGCTTCTCTGTCTTTGATTTTTGTCCTTTTTTCTCTGATTTTGAAACTCAACCCATTGTTTTTATCATGTCCATTCGACAAAATTGTTTTTTCCTCTGCCACCTTTCAATTCGTTTTCAGTTACAAGAACTTTTTTTTGAATATCAAAGAGTTTTTAAAAGATAGACATTTTTTTTTTTTTAAAGCAGCTTTAGGTCCACAGCAAAACTGAAGAGAAGGTACAGAGATTTCCCATAGACCTCCTCTCCGGCATAGTCTTAGCCTCCTCAATTAGCAGTGCTCCCCACCACGTGGTACGTTCCTTACAATTGATGAACCTACACTGGCACATCATTGTCTCCCACAGTCAATAATTTACACTGGGGCTAGACTGGCTGTTGTCTATTCTATGGGTTTGGACAAATGTATGATATGTGTCCACCATGATAGCATTATACAGGGTAGTTTTACTGCTCTAAATGAATATCAGAGAGATTCCGCTGGGTCTCTGAAATACGCAGAAAGCTCCTGATAGACCAAGGACGCTGCAGATGTGCAGACTTTTTCTTTGGGGCTTTGTTGACTGTGCACTCGTGTGTTCAGGGTAGATGAAAAGGTAGTTCTGAAGGTTGAATGATACAGAATCTTTTCCTTCACCCCTATCTAGCTTCAGTGCTCTGGTAACAATGTGCAGTGATGGAAGTTGTCATGGAGTGAGGGCAGTGTGTGCAGTGGTTGTGCTGGCTCCCAAATTCCTCTTCTGGCCCTCCAGATCTGATAGCTTTTGTCAGTAAGAAAGTAAAGAATCACCAGCTACAGAAACAACACATGCATTTGAAGGAGAAATGCTTTCGTTCCTAGTACTATCCACCAACTTTATGTCTGCTCCAGGAAATCCTTTTGTATTAGGTTGGTGCAAAAGTAATTGCGGTTTTTGCAATTTTTTTTTTTTTTTAACCTTTTAAACCGCAATTACCTTTGCACCAACCTAATATTTCCGCCGCCTTGTGTGCTTTATCTGCCATGGGCACTCTCAAATTTCACAGCGTCCTGGAAGATGAATTTGTTTCCAAAAGGGAGCATCTGAAAAGTATTTTCTCTCTAGTTTGGCTAAGATCTAAGGAATTATTGTAAGTAGCACATACCTATTAATCATTGCTTAGCAGGTAAATTCTCTCACTCATTAGAGTTCACATGCTGGATGTAGTTTCTTGAAATTAGATCATTTATTTTGGTCTAAGTCATTGAGGATCAAAGGTCATAAGGAATCCAAAAGCCATTAGTCAGGGTTCTTTTCTGGACCCCTTAGATGTCATTGTGCTAGTCACCCAGGGCAGCCCGGGCCTGGCCTGCTGTCAGGGAGCTGGCAGGGTGCCTACTTTATTTCCAGTTTGCATAGATAAAAAGCAGAGCAGCCACTCTCAGAATCACTATAAAAATAAGCTTACATAAAATCTCCATTTGAAATACAGTATGTGTGTGCCCCTGCATGCTTTATCTTATGGAAGCCATGGGACCTAGAAATCAAAATTAGGAAGAGAAGCATACATTTGATGGCATTGTGGATTCGTCTTTGTTTTGGTGCAGCCATTTATAATTCATTGTGAACTTAGCGAAGACCAGATTTTTCACAAATAACTGTAATGATAAGCGAAGTGTTTAGTTTGCTAATGTAAAATAAAAATAAAGGCATCACTTTAAATGTTGTCAAAAATATATATTGCCATCCCCTCTTGATAATCTATAAGTACATTTGGCAGTAATGAGTTTATGTGTATCAGGAGCAGTGGGTACGAGATGTAGTCAAGTCAATTCATTTGCTTCCTCCATCGAGCCCTGTGGGTCTCAGACCCACACCTTGAAGTGAAAACATCATCAATTATCAAGACGACAGGCGCCCTGGACTTACTCCCTGAAAGTGTTCGTGTTGGACCAGACACCGTGAGCACTCAGCAACATTCATCACTTCAGTGTTCAAGAGAGTGATTGAGTACGTGGTGGGGTGCGTTTCCAAGGAAAAAAGGCCAAACGTACCTGCATGAAATAGTGTCGTACATGTGAATTTTTAAAAGTCAGGCTATAAACATGCATTCTGTTTGATATTAAAAGGTTATTAATTGTTGAGGAGTTAGTTTGCATACAATTGTACAATGAATAACTGTACCCCCGTAGAACAGATGGAACGTTACACAGAAGGAAGTGGGATAGAAAAGGTTGAAGCTCTACCAGAGATCTTAGTGTACAATAAAGTAGAGGCTGGAAAAAAAAAAGTTCAGAGCCCTGATTGTCAACCTGCTGGATCTCACCACGTTCACACCTTGACACTTAAAATTATGGTTTGTTATTGCTCTGGAAGCTGTCTTGCGTACACAGTTGACAAGATCTGATGAGAACCTAGGCAGAAGTCCATATGACCTCATCGGAGCCAGACCTTTTCCACACTTATTCAGAAGTGGTCACAACTGCTCCATGGAACCACTGGAGCTGTGGGGTCCCTGCAAAGGTGCTGTGCTCTCCCTAGGGCTCTCTGTGGCTCTGAATCCTGCATTGCAGCAAGAGCAAGTGGGGGTGGGGTGAAGGGTAGGGCAGGGGGAAGAGGTTATGCTGGCAGCAGGATGAATGCAGGGCCCTTATCTAGGAATACCTTAAATTGTTTGGTTTGTGCGGAGGTGGCTGGAATGGTTTCCATGATGTGGTGGCCTAATCCCATCACACAGCAGGAAAAAGCAACTTTCAGAAGCGTGTTTGTTATTTTTCCCCACCATAAATTATGGCTAAACTTTACGCCACGTCTACGCTTATCTTTGAATAACAACAGAAATCAGGCCACTAAAGTTTCGTGGGGTTTTTTTTTCCCCAATTTAAGTTCAAATGGTTTTTGAGTGCCTACTATGTGCAAGGAGCCATGCATGTCTCGGAGCTTTCTAAGCTCTTTGAAAAGAGCATAGATCTAATTGGTGGTGCAGTTTGTAGAAAGAACTAGAGTGAGGAGAACAGGTAGGAGAGAATTACAACGGTTCAGGTAAGAAGGCTGTGCTTGTGAGAGTGTAAAGCAACGGACGGGTGGAAGATATTTGGGCGGTAGACCTGGCACCTCGTAAATAGAAGCTTTCATAGCTGGCACATGTATGCCACACATTATACTGAGTGTCAGTGGGGTGCCAAGGTGGGCTCTGGGAGCTGTCCATCCTCGGTGCAGTGAGTGTAGAGAATTTACAAATAATAATAGAATGACTAAAAGTCAGTCTATTTATTATTATCACCATACACCCACAATACTAAATAATGTCAGTGAATAAAATACTCCTCCCTGCTGGGGCAGACTGCTCCCACCCCGCCTCCACCTTGGTAGCCACCCCCCCCCCCACCCCCAAGCACTTTTTGTCTTTATCTCGTTGAATTTCCCACAATGACCCTCTGAGGGACATCCTGCTGTTGAGAAAACCAAGGTTCAGAAACATGACACAACTTGCCTGAGGGAACAACACAGTAAGAAGGAGGGGAAGGATTTGAACTCAAGCCCGTCTGACTCTGATGCCGTTTCCATAACCACTCACGAGTGGACATTTGGCATAGAAGGGCATCAAGGGTGACGTCCTTGTTTCACGTTGGGCAGGTAGGGAACAGTGGTATTAGCAGTTTCTTTCACAGAAGAAGTCACATCAGAAGAAAGACCTGGTTTTAGGGGAGAGGTGAGGAATTCACGTGGGGATATGTTGTGGTTCTGGCGCTGGTGGGCCATCCATGGGAGTTGTATGGCCAATAGTTAGAAATGAGATTGCTGGGGTGAGAGCAGAAGGCTTTGGGGTTACCTCCAATGAAGCCAAAGATGTAGGAATATAGAGAGTCATGGACGCAGAGAGCGCTGAAAGAGAAAAGGAGGAGGTCATGGACAGAATTTGGGCAATGCCTATTTTTAAACGCTGTCTGGAAAAAAACAAAAACAAAAAAAACCCTAGAGCAAGAGACAGTGGAGCAGGCTGGAGGTCTATCAAATGTGGAGGTGGGCTGAACTAATCCTTGGGGTCCTTCCAGCTCCAACAATTTAGTAATCTTTAAAAAGGAAGGAAAATACAAGGATAAGAAAGAGTCCATCCCAAACAGAACCCATCACAGCCCCCAAACTGGCTCCCCTTCCTGTCATTTTCATCTCAGCTAATGGCATCGCCTGAGCCCCGACCAGAAACCTGGGAGTCATCCCTAACAGTCCCCTTTCCTTCTCCCTTCACAGAGAGTTGCTCACTCCCTGAGCCCCATCACATCTCCCTTCTCTTATTAAACACTGCTGCATTCTCTTCTTCCTTCCCAGTCCCGCTGCCACTGTCTTGTTTCCTGCCTGTGCATTTCTCTAATCAGCCTCCTTACCTCTAATATTGGTCCCTTAAGAACAGTCCCTCGTTTTGCCACTAGAGTGATTTCTCTAAAACAAAACTTGGCCAGGTCTCCCCCCTACTTAAAATCCTGTGACATTTCCCTGTTGCCCTCAGAACACAACATCTTTGGCATGCCATTCAGAGGACGCTTTGAGGTCTGACACCGGCCCAGGCTCCTCTCTTGTCCTTTCCATACATGCTCCCCACCCTGGGCTACAGCCAAGCCCGAAGGCTTGCATTCCCTATAGGTGCTGAATGGTCCTGTACTCTATGCAATTGTACATGCTGTTCCCTTATCTGGAATGCATCACCTCTATGACCCCTTCTCCACTTCACACTTTCTTCTGTATCCTTCACATCTTATCTCAACTGTCACTGCTTGGGAAAGCCATTCCTGGTCCTCCCCAGGAGAGAGGAAATGGCCCCTGCCGCCAGACCCATAGCACCTTGAGGGTCATCTGATAGAGAGTACTTATCATGGTGACTTTATTTACGAGCTGCCTCCCTATCTGGAGGTCAGGATTTAATCTCTCATCTCTATATCGTCAGAGCTCTGTTATAGATGCTTGGTGATATTTTCTGACCAACTGAATGAGCAAAGTTTCAAAAAAGTGGTGACCAAACTCAGAGAGTTTTATGAAGTAGAAGGACTAAGAAGCGTCCTGGAATGGGGCTGAGGAAATCATCAGTGACGTTTACAAGGCTGTTTTAGGCCTTCAGAAGGGAAAGAAGTTGCATTATGAGCCATGTGGGTGATACTGCAATAGAGGCAGCAAGGGTAGACCCTTTTGCTGTTGCTTTAGGAAATATACTAAAGAACATAATTTGGGCAGGAGCTTGAGGAAGTAGTAGCAAGAAGGAGAGGTTTTTCTTTTCTTTTTTAAATATTTACGAGAAGGGAGATTTGAATATGCTTACACATAGAATCAAAGTCAGCTATCTTTCACGGGATGGCTACTGTGTTCCATGCAATTTCTTAATGCACGGCCTAATTATTCACTTGGGCAATAGAGAAAGAACCTTTGAAGGTAAAAATAGAAAGGGACAAATTCAGGGAGCAAGGATCAAGGACAAGTTGGCCGTCGGAGGGGTTGAGTGGGGAGTATATGGGGTGGCATCTCAGAGTAAGAGCTTAGCAATAAGTATGAGCCCAGAGAGGAAGATGAAGGCAGAGAGATTTAGAAATAGAGAAGAAGGGAGTCTTAGGTGCTATTCTGCCCCTAGATCTTTTAGCAGATCGACCAGGAGGCAAAGTCAACTGCTGAGTTTCCAAGAAATAGGCTTGGGAGCTGGAGGAGAATGGAAGTCATTTGGAAAAAAATTGTTGTTGGGAACACAGTAGGCAGACCAAGACACACACACACACACACACACACACACACACACACACACACGAAAAGAAAAAAGATAAAAGGACGTTTACAGTGCAGTTGAGAATACACGTAGAAATAGTGCTAGATACCACACAGTGACCAAGGACTGGCTAGACTTTTAATAAGTACATTTCATAATCAACCTGCTCTTCACATGTTGAAATTAAGGCAAAATAAAGAATTTTCAGTGGTGTTACACAGGAAAAAGAATTGCATTTTCTATTACTGAAAAATTAGCATCATGGGGAAGATTCACTGAGCCTCCGTCTTAGCCACTTAAGTTTGTACTATCGTATGTAGGGTAGTGAACTCGAGATTGCATGAAAGGTTTTATCTCAGTTTTGGAGGAAGTTACCATGTAATTACTGTACATTATCTTTCAGTGTTGGTTGTATGAGAACTTTGCAAACTGGTTATTGATAACCTTTGAATGTGAGTTTAACAAAAACCATGCAAATGCAGCTGTCTGCTAAGATAAAATATTTTTTCTTACCATGATATATGAGAGAAAGGGGGGATTTTTAATTTAACTGCAACAAATCAGCACAATATGGTAAAATATTTGAGCAACTGTAAAGGTTAACCAGTAAAACGATCTCAGGTATGTATGCTTCTTAAGTCATTCCTCTGCCGGAGGCCTCATTTTTAAAGGTGGAAAGGAGGGCTGGCTGACTTGAACAGATTCCTTTAGATTCACAAGTTGAAGTTGAATTGATCTTGTCATTGCTCCAGAAGAGTCCACTCTTGTCATTTGGTTTGATGGTAAATGCTATACACTTGGCTTCATGAAATGAAAAGACATCCCACACATAATGAACAGCTCATTGTCATACATAAAGAGCAGTTGGCTCAGTGTGATCAGCAAGTCACAAGATGACTCATTTGAAGTCTCCATGTTTAAATAGTAATGACTACTGACATGCAAACATGCTAAAAGGCAGATACCTGGATAGATGATAGATAGATAGATAGATAGATAGATAGATAGATAGATAGATAGATAGATAGCTGGCTCATTGGTCTTTCAAATACGTTTTAGGAAAAGAACTAAAAGGAAGTCTTCTGTCTCGTACTGCGAGGCAATGTCATGACAGTGTTGGAAAGCCAACTCCCAGTAGCTGGCTCATCGCGGGCATTTCTGCCCTTGTCTTCAGGATTACCAGAGTGCCATGCGCGCAGCTACACAATGCATAAAGGCGAGGGTCATTTCTAGGACAGATAATTGAACATTAATACTCACTGACATTGTCGAAGGAATGATATGTCAACCTGACAGGGCCTATGTGCTTACATCTGCTGATTGGCTGCAGACGAAGGCTGTGTGTGTCAGGATCAGACCCCAGGCCTGACTGCAGCAGGACCAAGGATGACACTGTCATTAATCACGCGCTGCCATCTTGGGCCAAGATAGTGTCTGTAAAATCACTCCATATCCTGTGTGTGGCTGGCAAGTTGCATCTGTCGTGTTCTAGAGTTTCGAGGTATATCTCTCAGTAAAACAAAACAAAACAAAACACCACTTCAGATTATTTGTGTAATCTCACTAAAATTTTTAGTGGGCCAAATGTCTTCCTCCCTCCTGCTTTCTTTCCTTCTTTCCTTCCTTCCTTTCTCCCTTCCTTCCGTCCTTCCTTCCTTCCTTCCTTCCTTCTTTCCTTCCTCCCTCCTTCCTTCCCTCCCTCCCTCCCTCCCTTCCTCCTTCTCTTTCTTCTCTCTTTCTTGTTTTTCTGAAACTAGCTATACATTCTGAATAAATGGGGACGTTTTACTGGCTGACAGGGAGGTCCTGAGGTGGTGTGTCTTTTGTTCCCATGGGAATTGATTTTGATGGTTTCTGGTTTCCTGATTCACCATAGATATGTAGTATAATGACGAAATCAAACAAGAATTAAACTGAAGTTCCTTGGTATGATTCATTTTTTTGATTCTCAACGAAATATTAAACCCTGTAGGCAGATTTCTGAATGGAGGAGAAAGAGGTCTATGCAATTATTTCCTAATCCCTGAAATCACATAAACAGCACTTTCCTGCCTCATTTATAATAAATCTTTAGTGAGTTAATCCCATTGCTCCAGTAATTCCACAGCCAACACGTTATTGAACATGTATCCATTCAGAGAAAAGAAACATGGAATAATCTGAGACCTCTGACACTCACCCCGATTGTGCCTTCTTAACATAGGGGTATCTGGTGGTGGTTACTCAGTGTAGGTTTCCACTGCATGAAATGTTATAAAATAGGGCTCCTGAGAGCAGCCATTATCACGTATTGGTTGACATCACAGATTTTTAAAATCCCAGTTGCATTGGAGCCATGAAAAAAAAGCTTTCATCTGTAAAATCTAGTTTCCCTTTGTTATTAAAATAAATGAAGCCGTTAAGCAAAATATATGCATATGATAGTGGAGTCCATCATGTGGCATCATCAGAATGATGGGATTTTGCATTTTTAAAATTCAGTGCTGCCATCTTAGAAGGTTTGATGTAAGGTGCAGAAACCAATGTGCTAACATTTCTTAAACTTTATGCCTTATTACATACATTTTTCTCTTTAGTTTGCTTATTTGTATATTTATCTGGACCTCCTTACACAAAAAGTAGAACTCTGGTTAAGAAAGCTAAACAAAATGCAGGCATTTCCCATGCCCCTCCCACCCCCCAAAAAAATCCTGCCATCAAATGAATTAATTGTAACTATTGATAAGCTCATATTGTGAATGTGCTGGAATTGAAATAATTTCCAAATACGTTATTTCCAAAGGTTTGTTTTTAATTACAGTGGCATTTGGTTGGCATGCAAGGGCGAGTTCTCACTCTTGATCTATCCTAGCTGGAGCCCAGGCCAAAAGATTCTCTGTTCCCTTTTCTCGAGAGCACACTTTTCTGCCAAATGTGGTGCTCATCCCCTGCCAAGGAAGGTGGGCGAATTGCCACTTCTGACTCCCAGCCACTGAAAGACAAAGGCTCTCAACATCCCTAAGTCCAGGGAGCCAGCGTGGGCTTCACACCTTGAAGGTTCCAGATTATTGATTTTTCCCCCCTAGAGACTTTATAATATGGAATATTTTCTCAGTGCCTCTGTCTGTCCCCCAGGGTGATTTAGGCACTTACAGAAGTGTGTGAACCCTTAAAGGCCACTGGAGGGTCATTTAAGTGTCCTTACTCATCTGTCTGAGGTCTGAGCATGTCTATACTGTCGCTTTCGCCGCCTGTATCTTGCTTTTTTTTTCAGTGTTTTCTTTTTTTTTACATCCTTTTGTTAAGAATATAGTAATTATTTATTTACTTCTGTGAAGCTCAAATAAATTCAAGAAGGGTCATAGCTGCGTATAAAACATCTGATAGGGAAAACAATCTCCTTTCCTTTTAGCAGCACCAGGTATATGATTTATGGAGAATGCCTACATAAACTGTGCAAATTGAAAATGCAGGGCTTCTAAAAAAATTATGAAGAATTTCAAGACGGCAACAGCAGCACGTTAAACCAGGCATGGGGCTTTTCTATGTGGGGGGCCTGTGTGCCCTGTGTGACTACCTTTGAAGCTCGCCCTGCCTTTAGATGTTCTGGAGCTGAGTGTGTCCCAGTAAAGAGAATTGTAAGAAAACATTAAAACCTAGGGGGAAGAAATTCCCCCTAGGTTCAACACTAGAAAAATGACAAGAAATACCTATTTTGATATTCTTCCTTAGAAACTGAGAAATACACACACACACACACACACACACACACACACACACACACCCCCCTATGTATTTTTACATAGGTTAGCCCAACCTTTAGAGTCATCTCGGATTCAGTTACTATTTACTAAGCACTAAATACACGCCAGGCACCATACTAAGCGACTGGATGTATGTTGTCTCATTTGACTGCCACCAGGTTTTGTCATCCTCATTTTACTGATGAGAAAGCCAAGGCCCAGAGGATGGAAATGCTTTGATCAAGGTGACACAGCTTGTGTGGGTTCCTGGACGTAAGCTAGGTCTAGTTGTTTCATAGAGGAACAAACTACCCAGTCATGGGGTAAGGATATTTCTTTCCCAAAGCCCATTTTAGAAGGGGCAGTTGCTGTTATGTAAGGCTTTTTGGCATTACCAGTTAAATTCCTTACAGAAGTTTTTTTAGAAATGATGACAGCCAATTTAAAAGTGTTCTGCTTTGTGTGGTTGTAGTTTGGGTTCTTTGTTTTACTCTGGGGATAGAGTGATACACGTTTACACATTAAAATGGCGGCTGGGTCCACCAACTTACAGTAGCTTTCTGACAGATGTGAGGACAGCTTTTTATTTTATCATTTACAAGGGAAACTTTGAGCTTTAGTAGCGTGTAAAGAGTACGAGACTGAAAAGTAGGAGGCCTGGCCTCCAGACCAAGGAGCCACAACTTCCTGACCACATAGGCTGCCATGTGTCCACTCTGAGTTTTGTTTTTTCTCCTATAGAATGGAGACAAAATGACCTGTCCTCCCAACCTCGCCAAGTAATTGGAAGGGCTTGTCTTGGCAAAATGTATAAAAGTTCTTTAAACATGCAAAGTGTTGTATGGATATAAGGGATCACCCAAACTCAAAACAAACAAACAAACAAAAAGCCCCAAACTGGTCTTCAAGTTAACTTTCATTGAGTATCTTTATTTCTGCCAATTTTATCTTGGAATCTTGCTGGTGACAGGTCTGGCTCTTTCTCCCATTCATCTAAGAGATCCCATGAACGTCTGTGAGATCTGTGAGAACCCCATAGAAATAAGTCCATAGCTGTGTTAGCACTTCCCTGTCCAATTAGACTGGACAACTGAGAAAACATAATTTGGGAAACAAATACTAGGAATCTGCCCAAATTTTGACTAAGACTCTACCATCTTCTGTAATCCACTTTGGAGACAGACAGTGAACTCACATCAGTAAATGCTTTGGGGAGTTAAAAAGGGTTTGTTTAAGAAGGTTCATAAAGATAAAGGTAATCTTATTACTAACACAATGTAAAGTTTTTAGGGTTTTTTTTTTTCTTAAAGGGAAATCTCTTTAGTTTGATTGCAAGATAAAGGTTTTGTTGTTAACCAAGATAAAATATAGTGCTGAATAATCTCTTAAAAATTGAAGTGTACGTTACAGAGAATAGAGATAATTAAATAGCTTAGACTACAATGGTAAAAGGAAAAGAGTTTTCATGAAAATTAGCTTAGTAAAGGTAAATTACATTTGAATCTTAACTTCAAATCCGGGTGCTCCGCTATTTGGCATATGTTGAATTGATAATGCCTGTGTGTTAAAGAATTCTGATTGTTTCTTTTGCCTCTCTCACAGCTTATAAAAATGCAAGCAGACCCACCTAATGAATATTAATAGGAATGATGTCTAGATAACACATAAACCCCCTGGATCTGTGGACTTTGGATGGAGTAGTCAGAGAGGATTTCTGTGGCTTTATTTAATACCAAATTTACATACTTTTAAAGAATAAACATCATCTTAATATTTTAATATCAATATTCCAAAGTGGAGATTTTAGTGAAATAAAAAGCTTAATTTTCCTTCCCTGAACATTATATTCACCACGGCCTGCATTTTAAGAGACAGGAAACTGTTAGCTAAAAAAGAAATTAACTTAATCCCCCTTCATTAAGTTCCAGTCCTTTTTTGTTACTTAGAGACAAGTAATAATTATACCCGCAGCAATGCAAAGCATGTTTTACACTTTTGTTACACAAAAGAACTGCAGTTGTTAAGGTGACAGCAAAAGAAAATGAGAACACTGATAAATACTGATATATTTTTTTTTCTTAAATCTTCTCTAACTCTTAAAAGTAAATTTCACTCAGGTGTCTGAGTGGCATTTTAATTCATTAACAGCAAAAATCTACACATGTGATTTCAGAAAATGTCAATCAACTAGATAAACAATATTTTCCCAGCTAAGGTTATAAACACAGCAGCTAAGTGGGTGGAAGAGATCTCCAACGGCTGTACATCCCGGTTCTTTTAGAATGCACAAAAGGTGGGCATTTTGTTTTCAAGTTGTTGTTTTTAGATGGGAATTTTAGCAAGTACACAGTACATCTCAGAAGTGTACATTTATTTAAAGCACATTCTCTCTCTCTCTCTCTCTCCTTCACTCTTCTCTCTCTTTCTCTTTGGCATTGTGAAAAGACTTTTTAAATTTTAGCTTTAGAAAGGGGGGGCGGAATCATTAAAATGTAGTTTGTACCATTCCATTCCATTATTTGTCATCTTTATGGCTGTTCCGTAGTTTTCATTGCACCTTTAATGGTAAGCGTGGTCAGGAGAGGTGAGCGGGAATGTGCACGTACTTGGCTGCCGGTGCTGCTGACAGTGTCTGCTCGCTGGGCTTCCGTCCACGTCCCTGTAGATGTTAATGTCCCCACAGACTGCTGGCAGCCTGCTTCCAGCTGTGGCAGGCATGATGCAGTGAATTGCTTTTGAATGTTCTTTACTCAAATAGGCAGTAATTACAAGCTTAAAGAGGTTTAGTGGTCCAGTAAACTACATAATCACCCCTGAATTAGCCTGGGCTCATCAGTTGCAGTCCAGCAAGCTCCAGTCTGCTGTTTGTATGCAGCCTTGATCACATAGCAACCTGATCAGCAGGTGTGGAACAGCCAGAGTCCCCCATAAACACAACTGTCTACTGGGGACAATGATCTCTAATGAGATGAGGCTACACCATCACTGTAATTTAAGTGGGAAAATTAGCACTAGAGAATGAGTACCAGTTCCAGGGGTCTTTAGTCATATGGGGAGCAGCTCAGATTCTCTCTCTCTCTCTCTCTCTCTCTCTCTCTCTCTCTCTCTCATCTCTATCTCTATCTCTATCTCTTTATCTCTAGCTTTCTCTCTTTCTCAGAAAAATCTCACCAAATGTACTGCTTTGCCTTCTGTCTTATGGCTACTTTATTCTTCAATACAAGGATTTTTCCTGAATATTTAATGCTGGATGGGGCATCTGTAAAGGCAGTAATGATTACTGTCAACAGATTCATTCCAAAATGGTATCATTGTATTTCATCTTCCTTGTCTCAAAACCTTTTCACTTTGATTTTTAAAGTGGAAAAAAAAAAGTGTTCTTCGAGTTGGGGATAGGTCTCCTTTTAGCTGGCATGCTCTTTGAACTAGCAGAGATGAGCTGTATGTAGTTTAGAAAAAGATCCTTACTTCATTGGAGTTTATCATATCACTCAGTCATGAACTTTGTGTTCAGAAAAGTGGTTCATTATGGTGTGCCATTGTTTTGTTTTATTTGTTAAAGTGAACTTCTTGGGTAAGAGACTGTGTGTCAAAACAGTCTCCTTTATCCTGTCTTCAGTCCTGTGCGAGGTCCTGTAAGATGGAGAACGTGAATTTTATTACATTGCAGTTGGCGAGTGAAGGGAACCTTTGTAACAAACCCAACAACAACATAGAGTGGATTACGGAGAAACTTAGGGGGAAATTATACACGCTAGCAAAGACAAACAATAACACAGTAATTAAGAGCATGGGCTCTGGAACTTTTTAGGGTCAAATCCCACCCAGCTCCATCCTCCTTGCAAGTGATTTAGACCTTGTGCCTCAGTTTCCTCATCTGTAACAGAAAGGTAAAAACATTTACCCCAAAGGCTTGTGATAAGATTAAATGAGTGAATACTTGTAAAGCACTGATAATATTGCCTGGCACAGGGTAAGCATTCTATAAATGTCAGTTAAATAAAGTAAATAAAAGCTGTACTGTTTTGGGATTTGTAAAACTGAGTGAGAAGGATGAATAATTGTTGAACTGGGGCTACTACTTTTCTGATGTTTATCTGAAGTCATGTACATATAAATGCTAGTAGAAGCATTTGGGGTGTCTCTAACTTGGACAGCACTCATTTATTCAGACAACAAATATTTATTGGGCAAAGGACTGAGCTAGTTGCATTGTAAATGGGAATAGCATTTGTGTGCTTTTATTAGTATTTGCCTAAAATGAAATGATTCCAAATGTAATTTAACTCATATTTGATTAAGAATCACATAAGAAATGAAAGTAATTGGCAAAAAAAAAACAAAAAAAAACAACAACAACCCAACCCACAACAATTTACAATTTATTCCAAAGCAGACAATTTAAGGCATATTGTACTTGGATGGAATAGCTGGCATTTGTTTCTATGACCCTTAAAGAATGCTCTAACCTACCATCATTCCTGTATTTATAAGCAATGCTACAAGTACTAATAAAGTGATGGACATATTAATTTCCATTGAGTTTTGTATCTTGTAGCAGAATCTCCTGTTGCTTCCATTAATAGAACTGAGTTATAGACATAAAACACACACACATACATTATGATGATAGCTTCTATATAAAATGAGCAGTAATCATCATATATATTCATGATTAACCCATCAGGAATGAGTGGGGTTGCTCCTCCCACCATTTGAAAAACAAAATAGTTTGGAATTGAGTTTTCCCAACCTGTCTGTTACCCCAAGTTTCAAATTTCAGCTCTACTACTTACCAGCGGTGTGAACTTGAGAAAGTTATTTGTCCTTTCTGTGCCCAATTTTCCTCATCTATAAAATGGGTTTAATAGTTGTGCCTACCTCATAAAGTTTTGTGAGGATTAAATGAGTTAATACATGTGAAGTATTTGGAACAATGACTTGTACTTCCTCACATGTTACCGTTATGACTTCTCCCACTCTTACTAACATTACTGAGCTATGATTTATAAAGTCCTTTGGATGGACGCCAGAGGGAGAATATGAGGTGAGGTTCTGGTGAGCCAGCTTTCATCCCTACCTCGTGATCTTTGCCTGCAGGGATGGTGGATAGGAGAGCAGTACCTCTCTCCTGCACAGAAATATTCAGTCACTGCTCACTACAATTAATTTTGTTCATGCTCCATTATATTTTTTAAATGTTTAGCGTATAAAATGGAATGCAGAAATGGGAAAGAAACATCAGTGGGAGTGTAGCCAAGTGGAGAAACTCACGGGAGGGCAGATGTGGCCCCTGAACTAAGCATCTGTGAGCTCTAGTGCATGTTTTCTGACCTAGCCAAGCCTCAACTTCCTCATCTGTGAAATGGAGCTGAGCCCAGTCCCTACTCATGGGAGTCACCAAGAGTAGAAATGCATTGGTCCTACTGACAAACAGAGTTCAAATGAACTATTATTTCAAATGGGGAGAGCTTTCAATGAGGACACCAAAGAAAAGCATGAGTTTTCTCCCGCGTTCCCACCCCCACCTTACTACTCCTCTCACCCTGTTTTTCTTATTGGACTTTTTCTTGTTGGACTTTTTCTTAGCCATGGTCTTCTACTAAGACAATCAACATTCAGGGAGTTGATTAATAATCATATTTGTTCAAAACAATTTTTGCACTCTTTATGAATTGTAATACTTTTAGGAGGAGGATATAAGTAGAGTCAAAATTTAATGTCTTTAATGCATATACTTAAAATATACTCCTGTAACATATACAGAGGGTGCCAAAAAAATGTATACACATTTTAAGAAAGGAAAAAACTGTATTAAAATGGTAATACTCAATATATACTGATAACAAAAGATGAGTACAAGTCACATTTGACTTCTGCAATAACAAGAGGTGCTCAAAATGGTTGCCATCAGTGTAATTTTAATAGTTTTTTCCTTTCTTAAAATATGTATACATTTTTGGGGCACCCTCTGTATACTCATATAGCTAATAAAGAATAGATCTAAGCCACTGTTATTATTATAGAATTGCAAGCAACTTAAAAAAAAATCCCCAATACAAAGAACTATGAAATCTCTTAATACAAGTAGTTTTCTTTCTTTAGTGTTTTTATTTCATATTTAATTGATATTTACAAGAAATTAAAAGATCATATAGGTGAGACAAGCAAGGCATTGTAGTATTGGCTTCTTATAACTGATTATGCAACGATGTTCTCACTGCTATGTAATATAAAGATCGTCTCACTGGTGCAAAAGTAAAGATTGCTATGAACTACTACCCAGTGTTCAACTTTTCCTTCCACACTGTTATCATTTTCATATGATAAGGTCAATTTTAGAGATTCCTACCTGACTTCCCTACCTGCACACTTCCACTAGCAACTTCTTAGAACCACTGCTGGATATACGGAGGGATTGTCTGGAAAATGGCTTGACGAGGCTTCAGAAAATGCCAGTGCTGCCCAATCAGTGGGGCACAGTGAGTCTGAGCAGCGAGGCAAACTGCGCCTTGGTTGAAAGCAGATCGACATCCTGTGACTTCACTGATGGCGCTCCAAACATGTTGGGCTTCTTAGCCAGCACTGACACCACTGTTCTTTGGATGCCAGCATGTGTGAGGACACAGGACTCAACCACTCTGCATTCAGGCACTGTTCTCCGACTGCATGGTGCACTGCTTTTGTAATGCAAATGGGAGGCACAAAGTGTCTCTTTGATAACGTGCAGTCAGAAGACAAAAAAGCATTCACGGAAACAGTAAAACTAATTCATAAAGCTGAAAGACAATAGGGAAGCATTATGGATTTTTTTAAAGGGAAAAAGTATCCTAGATCAATGTAATTGTCACAGTGTAAGCTATTCATAGTCAATGCATAACAGGGAAATGGCGGCAAGTTTATTTAATGTGGGAGAAGTCTTTTTAGGCAAAAAAAAATTTATCTTAAATATAAACATATTTGGTTACCAAGTTTCTGCGTATGCTCTGAGAGGTCACATATATAACTGGTTGTTTTTCATTTAAATCCGCAATATCCCCTTAGTGACAAAAACTCAGTAGAAGTTTTAAAAGAACACAGAGAGATAATGGTTAAAAGCCATATGGTAGCTTTTTTTTTTCTTTAAAGGGAGTATCTCTCCATCACATACCAGAGTTTAGCTCAAGGTCAACTTATATTAATGCATTAAACTTAGCTGTGGAGGAGGCAAAGGGCTGGAGGAAAAAGGATAAAAGAAGTTCCGAAATTGTTCTTCCAACATATTCAGCCCAGCAACAGAACATTGCCTTGATAAGGGTTATATTGGACAGTTGCCATAATTCCTCCTGTTAGATCAGCTCCCCCGGTACCTATTCCCATACCTTTTAAAGTATAGCATGTAACATTTTGCTTGAAAATTGCTTCCACCTCTATTGCTTTGTTATAGCTGTTTTGCAGTTTCAGTATAGAGGCAGTTCTGTGTCACAAGAAATTACTAATCTGAGGCTTGAGAAGGGGCAGTGTAGCCTTCCATTATCTCACCAGCGAGCTCTGTACAGGATTATTTTCAAATTTCCTACTGCCATTACAATGTGCTGTTAGAGTGGGCAAATCAGTGAGGGAGGGAACGTTATTGAAACTTGGTTACCAGGGTAGATAAGATAAAGTTCATCACTGTGTTGGCATCCGCATTTGCAGTCAGGGGTGGAAAATTTGATGAAAGGAGTACATTTGGTCAAGGATATGGTGAAGATATAAGGCTGGACATTTTCCATCTGTGTGTACTGAAGAGTTTCTCTTTTCCCGTTGATGCTCTTCCGAAAGAGTCTGGTTGATTGTTTAAATAAATACACTTTCCTCCATTGCATTGTAAACTTGTAAATACCAGACAATATCAGAATCCCACTCCCGTTCTACCCTCAAGAAATAAAATTGGAATTGTGCAGAGATAACTTTCTTTAGAAAGTTGTCATTTTCTGTCACTTTTCTGTTCTTTGGAGCTGGTAAAATGACAGTTCAGACTTAACTGTTACATAAGCTATTTTTCAATTTTTTTCCCCCCCAGACATTCTTTATTTCTGTTACACAGGACATACATTCCAGGAATCACTTCATTCTTAGGGGGTTAGTAAGCGATCATTGCTATCCTGGGTCATTATTAGAAGTCACACTGCAGATCCGGAAGCACGTGAAGAGTCAGCAAACAGTTTATATTTCAGCAAGAGACTTCTAATGGAAGAGAGGGATCAGGGTGTTGATTATTGAAATAAAGATGACCGTCGTGTGAGTTATTGCCTTTAGCTGGGGTTCCGCTGCCCACAAGCCACTTCTTTTCCCTTTGAGTCCAGCATCTCTTCTCTCCCCAGCAAGCCAGCCTAATACACGTGTGCAGGTTTAATGCTGGAAGGGAGGGTCAGCTTTACCCATACATAATCACTGTTTTATGGCTTTCACTCATTCCTGAGGTGTTAATGCAGATCAAATGGGAAACACTCGAGAAAGGACCCTTGCAGCTACTGCACTGCCTAGCTCTCCGCTGGCTCAATCGTTAATTCTTATTGTAAGATCTAAAGGTAATTTTGTTTGCTCTCCCTTTCTTAATGCATTGCAGTTGTCCCAGTGGTCCTTGCATATCCTTTCTCAAATTCCCATCTTCATCAATTGTTTGCAAATAATTAAGCTTTTAAAAGAGAATGGCAGGAGGCTAAATGTCCACAACAAAGGTGAGATCTCCTGTCACTGTCTATTGGACCAGTCAAAGTCGCTTCGATATCCCAGAGTGATTAGGGTGATTGCGGTATCTGGGAAGTGCAATCAGTCTTTCCTTCACAAGAACCTACTGGTCTCTCTTAAACTAGTATCCTTGCCAGTGAGGTGCTGTAACAGGAAAGGTCTTCGGGAGAATGGCAAGGGGTGACCTAGGCCCGTGGTTGCAATGGTTTGGAATGAATTTCCCATTTTCTTCCTAAAACGGCACTTCTCTTTATCTCTTGTAAAACGACATCTACCTTTGCCCATCTTATGGCCTCACAAGCACGGGTGGAATGCAATAGGACTTTGAATGTTTTTACAGCAGCCTTTCCTGTGGCATGTTGGGTGTTTGTCAAGTCAGTGTTTTTTGTTTTGTTTTGTTTTGTTTTTAAGTCTACAAAGGAATATCTCATACTGTCCCCAAAAAGCTTATCCAGTAAAGATGCATAGGATTTAAGATATTTAAACATACTGGATTTCAGTTAAAAAACTGACTTCTTTGTAGATTTTTGTCTGACTGTGGATTAGATCTCTGAAGTCATGGCTTTCATGTGATTCTAGCAATTACATATTATTGTCAGGAGATTGAAAGTTTGTGGGACACCGTGACCAAGAACTATGAGAAAGAAAAAACCATTCAGTTGACCTACCACAGACAAAGGTTTAGGGATTTTGTCGATACCTTTCCTACCCCTTAACAATGACCAGATTATTGTGACATTTAGTTTCATACACGCTCATTCATTTCTGTTAAAAAATATATCCCGAACAACTGAAAATTGTTTAATGGAGACAGAGTGCTGGGTCTCCATAGCTTGAGGCTGCCTTGCAATTATGCTGCATGAAATTAGATACAGTTTGTTCCAATTACTTAAAATCAGATCACATGAAAAGTGACAGAGAGAAAAAAGGGTAGAACTTTCCCATTTTATGATATTTAAATTAAGAAATCAGAAACTGCGTGACGTGAAAACAACATCTAAACTTGTACTGAAATTTTGAGGGCTCTTTGAAGCTGTAACAATTCAGGTAATTTTAATGATCCAAAGAGAATTTTCCTGACACCACTTGCATAAATAAAATGTGAATTCCATTTGCTTTATAAGAATGGATCTAAAACTTGTTCACAAACAGGCATGCAAGAATACTCTTGAAAACACAGCACAAATAAGTGACTGTGACAATTCTCAATTTTCAAAGTAACTAAAGGTAAATGGCATAAATATTAATTTTTATCCAGTTCTGGTCATAATATTAAGATACAACTAACAAGACAGAGCAAAGGCGTTGCCATCCAGCTATCGTGAAGAGAGACTGTTGACATATTTATTAATTCTATTGAAAATCACTGAAAGAGATTTCCATAGGACCTGCAAAACTGTAAGCAAAATATAGAAAATGTTGTAAATTTGAAAGGACTTGTGTAATCAGTCTACAACGCAATATGGCAAATACAGTAAGTCCTCACTGAACATTGTCAATAGGTTCTTAGACTTTAATCAAAACAACATATACTGAAACCAATTTTACCATAGGCTACTGATATAACCAAGAGCTAAGTTCCTACAGCATTTCATCAACCTTATAAGGAAATGACTTTGAATGAAATGACTTTATTCAAGGACCTGCTCCAGTGACCACGGCTGGACGCTAAAATGTGCATATTCCCAAATCAGGCTTATATTCTGGAAGAATTGCTAGCCTCAGTAGCCTTTGACTTTAATGGCTCTTAGGACTCCAGTTGACAAAATTGAGGATTGGAAAAGTTGTCCCTTGTTCAAAATCTCATAGTGAGCGAGTAGCAGCATAATTTATACAATATAACAGAATCATT
This sequence comes from Rhinolophus ferrumequinum, assembly GCF_004115265.2. NCBI lineage: Eukaryota > Metazoa > Chordata > Mammalia > Chiroptera > Rhinolophidae > Rhinolophus > Rhinolophus ferrumequinum. Next base: position 23,735,427 of record NC_046296.1, on the reverse strand, counting down.
TATGCCAATTATAATTCTTCAACCAGTGTAGACATGGAACTACTATATAGCACACCTTAATTCAGTATTCTATTCATAGGCTAAGCGATTCATTTGGCTGGTATTGAGTGACAAGCCTTCATGCAGTGGGAGTTAGGTTTTAAAGCTGGGGTAGTGGATTGCTCTTAGCTCAGTATCCAATCATGAGATTTCGCCTCTGATGACTGGCATTGAGTAGGGAGATTGTCACGTATGATCTTAGCCGATTATGAGGCTTATATACTTTTATTTGAGAAGAGTGGGTCAACATCACTTTTAGGAATGAAGTGATGAACGTAGTGTTGTGGATTTCTGATTGGATTATTTACACCTCTTGTGGGCTTTGAAAATACTTATTATACGTTTTGCTGTTACATCCGAGTGGTGAGTATCTGTGTATTATGGCAAGTCACAGCCATTCCTCTGTTCCACAAATATTTACTGATTTTTCGGTTCTGCTCGTCTGGGATTTCAGGATGGTGAACAAAAAAGCCATGGGCTTTGGAGTTGCTAAATGAGTGGGAAGAGACACGTCAACAAGAAAACAAGTAATCAAAACAAGTGTTTCAGAGAGCGATGCTTTCTATTAGGGAAAAAAGCAAAGACTGACAGGGGATTGATGAGGCGGGCTGGGGGAGAGTGGCGTGGGTAAGGCTTGGCATTTGAGCTGAGATGTGCAAGTCGCACTGGAGTGGCTGCCTGAATAGCTAGTAGAGTAGCAAGCTTGAGGTATTGGGAGCATGGGAAGGAAGATTGTGTGGCTGGGCAGGAGGCTGGGGTGCGGGTGAGGAGAAGGCCACAAAATCCAAGAGGTAGGCAGGGCTGGATAGTGGTGGGCCTTGCAAGCCATGCTAAGCAGTCTGGAGGTTTTTGAGCAGGGGCCACGAGTAGAGATTACGGAAGGTGTTTGCTGCATCTCTCTTTCATGGTGAGGCTTAGACACTGGAAGGGAAGCAGGAAATATCATTGCGTTGTGTGGCCGCGGACCATACCTTCCCCTGGTCAGTTTCCTTACCTGTAAAACAGGAGGAACAATGGATTCCATTTATGTCCCTCAAAGGGGTATAACGGGGATTAATTACCATCCTGACTGTAATATACTTGGACCTCTGTAGAGAAAGGCACTATATTCCATGAAAGCAAAGCCTTATTCTAATTGTGTATTTATTGATTAAGTGACAATCAAAGATAATGCTTATGGGAAAAATTGCTACATCTCTGCTCTCCACAAACGAATCCCATGTGCATAGATATAGAACATATTTAAACTTACATATAAGAGCATTAGAGTGGTCATTAATGAGTCATCGTAGCATCTAATCAGGTATTATTAGTGAGATTAAAAGCTATGTTAATTAACATTTAATAGACCAGAATTTAGTTTCCAATGGCACCAATAGTTACATTGAGCGTTAGGGGTGCCCTCTCCCGCTCATAAGAGAATAGGTAGTTGACTATTAGAACATTTTTTACTTTGGGAGAGTTTATTGGGATGCAGTGTTTCAAACTAGCCAGTATCTCTATAGATGAAAACTATGTCCTTAGCTCCTCTCTCAGGCTTTAGAAATGTATATTTCAGATTTAGATATAATTGATTATTGAACAAAAAGTGTTTGTACCAAAACAAATTTCAGTAGAATTCCAAACATCCTTACAAGAAGGTATGGATTTCATTTTATGATCTAATCCTGTAATACTTTTTCATCCTATTTTATGAGGAACATAGCTGGGCTTGTTCGTAGCATGCAAAATATGCTGGTCTCTGACCTTATATTGGCCTATGTTCAGAATTCCAGCATGTGTTGACATTCAGATATGGAAACAAACTTTGGTTGAATTTTGTTTGTTTGTGCTTTTCAGAAGAGCCAAATGAATAGTGGTTTAAAAAATGCACCCACTTTGATTTTGATATTTGCATCTACTAGAAATCTGGTGTTTGGAGGAAGAATGTCATGCCAACAAAGTGCTTAACTACTGGGGATCTCAGCTGAAATTTTTGGTCCAAAAGGTTCAGCTTTAGAAGTCTATGGTTCTAATAAAAATACTACATCAAGGTGGTACACTTTTATATTGTCAAAAGGGCTTGTCTTTATTTTAATCCTATAACACAGAGTGAAGACCATACTAAATTTTCTGTGTTTGCAACAAATAAACCTGTAAAAGGATAAACTCAGTATCAAGGTTCTGCAAGTATCCTAAGTAGCCATTTATACACTTCACTACTCTTTGTAATTGGCTTGTCTTTTACTGCCATTAATTAGATGATGTAGTATTCCATTAATAAGAGTGACACACCTCAGCATTTTTACCTTTAATTATAGACTTTACTAGGCACTTAGGTTAGTGACCAGTAGCCTAGATGTTGCCTGATATACACATCTCTCCCTCTTTTTTTTTTAAACAGAGCATATCTGTGTATTGTTGAATCCCTAGCTCCTACTGTTGCACCTGACGTGTACTGTGCATACCTTATCTGTCCAAAGTGTATGTGCATACACCTGTCTTTTTTGTTCTCTTTCAGCACCCTTACCCTTCTGAAGAACAGAAAAAGCAGTTGGCACAAGACACAGGACTAACCATCCTTCAAGTGAACAATTGGTAAGTAATTTGGCTTTGTGTGTATACACAATCTGCTTCCCACTCTGGCAACCTGCAGCTAAGGTTTTTCAAGAAGAAGACACCCAGTTGTTGCTGTTTTCTCTAGTGGTTTGTTGATCCAAAGGTGAAAACAAACTGTGGACTGATAGGTGAGAGTACTTGCTAGCGTGGCAAGGAAAATGATGTATTGCTTTCCACTTCTTTTATTAATTGACAAATGTTAGGCATAGTATATGTCAGTGTTTAATTCACGTTCGCTATGGTTCTGTAAGTGTCTCTCTCTCTCTATGGCTTATTTTCCCCTTCAGGATAATCAATAGAAAAAGTGGCATCATCCTATTTTCCATGAAACAAGAAAATCCACCATCACGTACCAGTCAGGTTTTAAATTCACTGAATAGCTAAATTCAGTTAGATTTTGTTAGAGCTATGCATTCCAGGATAGTCCCTCTTTTCCTCTTATCTCCCATCTCTCGAAAAGGAGACATTGCTTATGTTTCTACTTTGAAGCTCTTCAAAACCTGATACGTCTCTGGACGTGCAATACCATATAAATGTGTAAATACCTGATTTGGGAGGAAGCTGAGATTACGTACTAAGAACCAGCCAACAAATTTCTGACTTGATGTATGGCGGTGTGGCACGGAGGCTTCGAGAAAGTATGATTTATTACCCTTTGTGCATGTGCTGAAAGCTAGGTTCATATAATCAGCCAAAGCTAGTGTCACATTTTAAGGGTATCGAAATCCAATATCCTCTAAAACTAAGTGTATCTAATTAATTGTCCTAATATTTTTAGATTAGTGTTTATGATGGGGAAACCTTATCCTCTTTGAAGTAAAATCCAAAAAACAGCCCAAAGCCTGGTTGGGAAAGGGGAGAACTGGGAAAGCCAGTTTGTAGATAGAAGTGTTTCTTTCTGTTCAATAAGTGTCAAAGATTAATATTACAGAATCTCTGATTACATGGCCTAATCCATTTTGGTGAATAAATTTGTTCTTGATGTCCATTGCACCTACATTAACAGACCCTTCTCTGTTAGAGAGCCTGGGAGCCTTTGGGAGAGATTTCAGATATATTAAACTCCATTACAGAAAATGTAATTTCTGTCAATATAATCCCATGTATTCTTCAATTTAGTATTTTAGAGATAACAACCTACTTACAATATATTTGCCTTTGGAGGATTAATTTACAAAGTGCACTATCTTCCAGACACAGACAGATTCACATAAGCATTGCTTGTAAGGGTTATCAATTTCTGTGACCTTACCGCAGACTTGGGAGATCAATTTTTTGCAGCCCTTTTTAGTCAAGTGGATAGAGAACCAATGGAAGGCATACTAGACCTACATGTGTTACTAGGAGGTGGGTCACTGCTGAGGTTTTGTGTTGTGTTTGCCTATTTTCACCTGCTATTGTATCTGAATTTTGAAGACTGTTGGTACTATATGTTTGAACTTCGTCTTTCAAATTCTTCGGGATGCCATTATAGAGTAGACCATCAATTTTGCACGCATACCTAAATTCATATATAGTTTCAGAGTTCAACTGATGGTGAGGCAATTTTAATACAATGAAGGCTGTATAAATGTCCTGTTTCCCTGGGAAATGTTCCCATGTGAGGGCCAAGGAGTGGCAGGGTGAGCTCTAATTACAGAAAACAAAGCACGGCCATTCAGGTGATCTGTCACACGTGCCAACTCTCGTCTTCCTCACTGTTGCTAGCAAATTCACCCACAAACATACGTAGTTACCAGAGAACAAAGTCCAATACAAGTTTGCTTTCTACAGGTAGACAATCTTATAGGATATTTCCTGCAGATGCAAGGTCAGGCAGGCATTCCTGGGGCACCCAGCAGTGGGCAATTTGTTCTTTTCCTAGATTCTGTGCACCGTCAGTGATCACAATCCAACTTCCTCAGCTTTGCAATTAGAAGGGGCAAAAAGGACCTCAAAAAAGTTATAATATGTACCATGTAATAATTTTTCAAAGTGTATGCAGACTTTACCTTAAACTCCATACTGATGTTCAATTCTGTACAGTTACATAACTTAAAAATCACTTTTGCTTCGTTATGTGGTACGTAAGCACAATTCTGTTCTCTCTCAGGTGGCACTGTGTAATGTGCATGTGTTCTCTCTACTTCTCTAAGGAGTTAGAAGTGATTTCTGCTTGCACTTCACTGCTTCGGATTTGGCAACTGTGTCAACTCTCACAACTCTGGTAGAGAATTTCTCTCAAGAAATGAAAAGTTGTAAGAGATACTGTTTCTCTCAAGTTTGATGAATAATGACATTTCCATGTTTGATTTGAGTTTTTATTCGTTTTTCATCCCCACCTTCTCCTTTTAAGGAGCTGGTAATAGATTTCTTTTTCTTTAGGTTTTGAGAAGGAAATCTGATGGAAAAATGGGGAAACCCAGATGGTACTGTATTGACATCAAAGATCAGAGAATCTTACGCTGTGGCATGCTTGAAGACTACAAAATAGCATAGCCACTGAGTGGTTTTCATTTTACTTTATCATAATGAAAATTACACAAAGCTTTTTTGAGAGCTTGGAAACATTTTCCTGTGTTGAGCTTCACGTCCAAGTTACTTCCTTCGGGAAATGATAATTTTTTTTAAAAAATCTTCGTTAATATTTTAACATTTCCCTTTTACTTCATTTAGCCACCACATTTCAAAACGCGTCTTCCTTCTTGAAGTTCCTTAAACTTGTTAACACACATGTACATTTTGTACAAACTATGACTCACCGTTGAAGAGATTTAATAAAATGCTGAAGGGCAGTTTGGGTGTAGATCAGTCATAATTATTGGCAGCAACATAATGTATGGAAACACACCATCTGAAAGTGAAAAATATAAACTCGCATCTAGTTGTTAGCTTGTCATAGAAACCCTGGCTGATGCAGCTTTAAGTTAGGTTTTGACTGAAAAATGAGATGAGAAAAGTTTGGTGTGTTGTAATGCTTCTTTCATTCCATTGCTGAACTAATTTTACATTTATTTAATTGGCATAAGTGATATATCTTACCCGCTTTGGCTAACTAGATCAAAGCATATGGGATTTAGGGGAAGAAGAGACAACAGGAAGAATTTAAACAACAATCTAAATCTAAAACAAGACAGATTTGATGAATGACGAGAAAATTTGGCTTAAAAGAAGTAACTGTTATAATTTTTATATTTGGGTTACCTGCCAAAATGAAAACAGACAAGGAATCTGAAAATGGCTGGTATTAGTATTTATAGGAATTGGGTCCTGGGATGGAATGTGACATTTATTAGATCGTAGAACAAGTCTATGCTAATACGTTTTTGGTTTTTTTTTGAGAATTGAGACACTTATGCAAATAATTTGGGTAAAATATTTTTACGCAAATTATCTAAGTATTTGAGGTAATTGCAATTTTTAAAAAATCAACTTCCATAACTAATTGCTGAAATATTTCAATCTAGCGTGCTGTGGTAGATTTAGACTTGAAGCATAATAATTTTTGAAATATGATCTACGCTATAAATGTATATACTCTTCTTCCTTTGCTCCCTTACTCCCAATTGTGGTTTGATCCAAAAATGATAAATAACAGCATTTGGGGTTTTCTCTCTCTTTTTTTTTTTCATTGTTGTGGTCGTGACAAATACTTCTGTTATATCAGCAGTGAAAACATATTATTAATATGTTGAATGTTTTGATCACTAAAGCAGAAACTTCTTAAATTTTGAGATTAGATGTTGCTTAGGTCTTTAAATACTGAGGTAGAACTTTAAAGAAAGCACACACACACACAGTCAGTACTCAGTACCTTTTTTCTCCTGAATACTCCAACTTTATTTTTTATATTGAAAATGTGAGTGTAGAATGGTCAAATAAAAACTCCCTTATATGTTTTCACAGCAATGTTGCAGACCTGGGAATTCCTTGTGATGAAAACTTGTGCCTGTGATTGTACCTTATTTGCTGGATGCCTCCGACTCATCCTGCTTCAGCAGAGAGTTCTAGCCTAGGGTGCACTGAATATATTTTACAGTTCCTTTGTTTACTATTTCTTATCCAAACATTTTCCCATTAAGGCCTAAAGTTAAATGATTATTCTTTTATGTTCTGAAAAGGCAATATGGAATTTAGGTGCAAAATATATAGTGTACGTGAAATACAATATATATGTAGGGGAAAAAATTACTTGTCAGTAGGGTGCATAAAATTCGAGGGAGCATCCTAACATCTGAGGTGACACTTCACCGAACTATGGCAGCTCTACAGTTCTCAGATTTAGTACACACACCAGATTTTCTTACTTACTTCGTTTATTGCCTTCAAAACTGCAAAGCATTCAGACATCACTTTCCTTTTATTACTAGTGGGGGGGAAAGTATGTTACCCTTAGAGATTTATGCCACTGGCAGGTAAAAATGTAAACTTATTTTTTAAAAATAGGATCTCCCTTGTTATAATAAACAGATTCAACTGTTGAAGGTCAGGTTTCTTTCTGAGTTATGGTAATAATGTAGCAAACACTTTTATAAGTAATCAAAGATCCTATAAATATAGGTACCTGTGTAGATGTAAATGTTAAAACATTCACAAATTATCCTTTCAACTTCTGTGATCTAAAAATCAATCGGGGGTCATAGGGTTTCATAGAATTGCTCTGCTTTTTCTTCCAACATAATTTAATAATACATTTTACAGATGTTGTTTAAACATTAGGCACAGATTGTTTTGTCAATAAAGCTAAACAGAGGCATGACACAAAAACAAGAAAAACAGATGTGAAAAAAACGGCACCGTGCAAGAGGCTCTGGGTCATTTGTTTGTTATTCAACTACAAGATTGAAGTGCAGGGTGTATGGTGATTTTCCTTGCCTCGGAATCACCCAGGGCTGGAACAACTTCACACACAAAAGGTAATTTTATTAAGCAGGTGGTTTAATTTTTTTTCTCTTGAGAATTTAAGTGTAACCTACATTTAAGGTAGACTTCGTAGACTGATCAATAGAGTAACAGGTGCAGTATTTTTAAAAGAAGAAGGAGCTATAAATAGAACAACTCTCCAAAACATTTTAGAATGGGTTGTTGTTATCCAAGCTACAGTTAATTGCTAAGCTTTTCACCTTGAGTGTCAATTCTAATAATATTACCTTTACAGGCGCTTACTCTGGGCTTAGATTATAGCAATCAGTAATACTCACTAGATAAAATACTGTCTAGTTGCTCATAAGAAAATATTGAAATCAGTCAAAAAAAATGTTTAGCTTGCATATTGCCTGAGACAGAGCTGGCGAGGTGCCAGACGGGCAGGGTGTTATTAGGGAACCTGAGCAAATAGCTCGCAGGGAAAAGAACTGTGAATTGAGAAAGCTTCGGGTATTGTCATGTCAGAGAGTCTTAGGAGTTCAACAGAGACACTGCTTTTGTCTGCAGATTTTAAAAATTTACAACAAATAATCCTCTTTGAAAATGACTCTGCAGTCTGTTAAATAGACTTTATTGTAAGTTTTACTCCACAAGTTTACTCAGAGCTCCCCTCCACACCCTGCACTGTATTAAGTCACACTGTTCGTACCATGAAAGATGGCAAAGGGGTAGGTGTTGGCCCATTGCGCTAGGTGGAAAAACCCTGCCGCTTCTACTAGGGGACCTTAAGTCTAGGTGAGGGGAGAAACGGGAAGGGGCGGGATGTAGGAAGATGGATTTGACACTCCAAATACTGTTTTGTGGAACTGCGGTTTCTCCTCCAGCCAGCGTTCGGATGGTCTGTGTGCTTTTCGGGACAAGACAGGAGGGTGGTACCTGAAGCTGAGAGTCAGTTCCACCTGAGTGAGTATTTTAGGACCGCTTAGGGTTGGGGTTCAAGTGAGGCCCAGAGTTGCCTATGTTGGGAGTCTGATTTATCCATTCTGGGCCCAGTGTTTCTGAATACCTGGGATCCCTTTTGAGGCAGTGACACCAGTGGCTTGGGGATTGACATTGAACACGCTGTGTGGATCAGTAGGACTTGTGGCAAGTCCTAATTTGTTGGTTTCAGTCTCTTGGCATAAGTATGTGGTCAGAGACATGGAAAGAACTCCCTACAGTTCATGTGACCTGGCAGAGCAGGACGGGACTGCCATTAACTACAGGAGAACATGGGAAGTGAGGGCGCTGAGAAGCGTCAGTCAGGATGGAGGGGGAAGAGACCCGCTCTGCAGGTGGCTGAGGAACAAATTCTCGGTAAGCCTCACGATAACATACGATTTACACAGGGCAAGTAAGGGGAGGGAATATGTAAGGGAAAGACCATTTCAAGTCAGAATATTTCATCTGTCGTCCCCACTGCTCACCAGTTAGATGTGTATGCTTGGTCAGGTCACTTTATCTCCATGGGCAACAGCATGTTCCCGCATCAGTGGACTGGTCGATCTAATTGGTGGACTTGGTGGACTCGAAGCCTCTTCCAGCTTCAATGTTCCAGCCTGTATAATAATGAGAACCAAAGGGAAGTAAGGTGAACACTCTCAGACTGACTCTGATTCCAGCTTTACGCTAGGATTGGAAAAAAGGGCAGATCCTTTGATAAAGAGACAAACAGGAAAATTAATTAAAACGTCATTATTTTCCTTCATCTTAAATAAGCAAATCAAGCACTGTAAAATAGAAACTAGATGAAATTAAGCAGTATCGCAAGACATGAAAAACATGTATGCTGTCACTTTAGGGTTCATAATAAAGATAAATCAGTTGTTTTTAGCAGTGTGCTATGAGCCTAGGTAGGGCATGACAGTTAATAGGCTTGAAATTTCTGAAGTTATTGTACGGCAAAAATTTGTTGTTTCCTCAGGCGTTCAATCTTTTTCTCTAGTAATTTTGTACATGACAAACTTTTTAGTGGGTGCATTAATAATCTGCAAGTAATGGGTTGTCAGGTGTCAGTTAGATAAGATTAAAAGACGGTTTAAGCATTATCCGTTTGCTTCTTTGCATGAGTTTTATAGGTCAGGAGAAATAACTTTTTGAATTGTGGTTATATGCCCATGTTGGTTCCCCAGCCCCCTTCATTTGGCTCTCCTCCAGGTATACGTGGAAGAGCTGTATTCCATTACATAAATCCTGCATGTAGGAGCAGATTTGAAACTCACACTATGAGAATGAAGGGGACAAATGTCTCAGCAGTGTTCTGTAAACTTATTTTAGTTTTTAAAATGTTACTCTTTTTCTTCTGAAAGGAAACTTTGTAAGGGGAAACAGCCTCAGCTGAGAGGGACCTTGAAGCTTTAGACTTGAGGAGTTTCCTAGCAAGTCAGGTTTAGGTCTATTCTTGTCAAATCTGTCTTAAGTGTGTTTACATATAGTTCGCCTTTCTGGTATTTTCTGCTTGCACGGACCTGATCTCCACCTATTTTGTGTCAACAGTTGCTGAGGCTGGTGTTGGGTGATTAAGCATTGAGCACTGAAGCACCGAGCGGTGCCCACAGAGACCCCTCTCTGCTCTCACTTACATCACCATCTTGCTTCAGGCTGCGCCTACATAAAACAAACAGCATTTCTGAGTGGTTAAAAAGTCAGCCTGAAACATGAAAAAAATGGGGCAAATGTTGCCTCTTTGTTGAATAAAACAATTTTCTCAAAAATGGAGTGGAGCCAGGGCCGTGGGGGAAGGAGTGTTTCTGAGGGGGAACGTGGTCTTGGATCTGGTCTGCACTGCTCCGATGTGTGAATGCCCAGAGCTTTGTGCAAATGCTTAGTGATTTGTTCTGCTCTTTTTTTTTAATTTGTAAGGGGAAAGAGAGCATTATTAAAAAAACAAACAAAAAAAAAAAACAACAAAAAACAAAACCCCTCCAACACCATAGACGCTTGTACCTTTGGCAAATCCAGGGCTCTCCTGATCAATGCCCTCATCACTGTTGATATCTTCCTCTTTGTTTTATTTCCATTCTTACGGGGCTTTTAAGCCTGACCCATTACTATGGGAAATCGTGAACTCTGTTGCACGCTTGACACCTGAACAATAACAAATAAACAAAAAAACCATAATCAGTTCCCATCCTTGAGAGCTCCCTTTTCCTTTTCACCCTCTTAACCAATGTGATTAAAGGGCCTAATGTCTCACAAGATTAGATCCATCACTGAAGAGGGGGAAAATATTTCCTTGCTCAAACACATTAAACTCCCTCAGGCCCATGGGGATTGTTGGTCTTGGGTTCTCAATGTAACTTAGCTCAAAAGTGAATTTCTCATCATTGGAGAGATGTGGCTGAATATTGATAAAGTCAGTGTTTTATAAGAATAGTAGTATATTGCCTGCGGATGGAAGTAAAATGCACCGTGATTAAAAATATGCAAACATTTACGTTTCCAGTATTTTCCACGCTAGGATGCTGATTTAAATGCAGACCAGTAATTCCGAGGGCAGTTGTCTGGTTGACAGGCTTTGCTGGCCTAGATCCCTAGAACATCTGCTGTGGCGACTTTATTTGATCCCTGGTTTGGGTCAGAGTTCATATGTACTTGGAAAGGGCAGGGAGTAGGGGCTGGTGAAAAGCTCATGGCAAGAATTGTACATGTCCAAAGATGTCAGATCTTTGTCCCTGTGGCTGGTCACCTGGCAGTACTGTTTACAGAAAGGAAAGTACGGTAGGTTACGGCAGGGATTCCCATCCTCGGGGCCAAGTGGGGGCTCGAGGCAGTGGGGGGCCAGAAGAGGCATGCCAGACTCATTCTGAGGGAATGTAGTAAAAAAAAAAAAAAAAAGCCTCTTGAGAATTAACTTTGGGTTATAGTTATGCTATTTCTTTTGAAATTGCAAATGACAAAGGGACATGAGATTTTTGAAGTTTATCAAAAGGGAGTCTGAATTAAAATTTTCATGACTCTGTGTTATGGATGTTGTGCATCACTGGACATGAGGTTCAGACCTTACAATGTTACTCTGCTCGTTAGAGGCAAGGATGGGGCTGATTCCTAGTCCAGTGCCTCTTTGATTTCACCATTATATGTTTATTTTTAACAGCTTTATTGATGCAGTTTACCCACTTGAAGTGTAAAATTCAACGGTTTTTAGTATACATGCGCAGATATGTGAAGCTATCTCCACAGTCAACTTTGGACCATTTCCACCACCTTGTACCCTTTACTTACTTTACTTAAAAATTTTTGTAATTGAGGTAACATTGGTTAATAACATTATATAAATTTCAGGTGTACAACATTATAATTTGATGTCTGAATACTCTATTGTCTGTACCCTTTAGCTATCACCGCACCCCACACTTCCATCCTCCATCCCCAGCTCCTGGCAACCACTAATCTACTTTCTATCTCTCTAGATTTGCCCATTCTGGACATTTCACGTCATTGTTATCATATAATATGTGGTCTGGCTTCATTCCTTTAGAAAAATGTTTTCAGATTTCATCTACATTGTAACATGTGTTGTCAGTATTTCATCCCTCTTTGTGGCTAAATAGTGTTCCATTGCACGATGATGCCATATTTTGTTTATCCATTCATCAGTTGGTGGGCATTTGCATTGTTTCTTCCTCTCGCTGCTGTAAGCATTCGTGTACAAGTTTTTTGTACCACTAGGTATTTTTGAGAATCATAATGAGAGTATCTCAGCAAACCCCTGTCTTAGGTTTTACAGTTTGCAAAGCGCTTTTTATAAACACTAGCTCACTTGATCATCACAATTCCAGCACCTAAATACGACGATGATATCAGAGCCAGTAAGTGGCAGTTTTCCTATTAGTTCTCACAATCTTTTCACTGGATACTGCTCTACTCTCCCTGCCATTGGCCAGTGTTTTCACAGTGAGGATTATGTCTGATGTTTAAGGAAAAGATTAGCAACTCCGAGGTGAAATATACATTCTCCAAACTTTCTCTGTTGTGACTTAGATGCCCATAAGCATTTTTCAAAGATTCAACAATTTCCAAGAAGAGGTCATTTTGTTAGTTTTAATGTCTTCATTTGAAAAATTTTGTCACATACTCCTCAACTGAGAGATTTTTACCTTTTAGTATAAGTGCTTCATTTGTATTGTAGGACCGACAAGTTACATTTTGATACACATTAACACATTATGTAGAACTGAGGTTTCACGCTTTACGAATTGAAACAGTTACAGTGAGCGTTATAGAGCTAGGCCTCCATTCAAATCAAGCCACCTTCCTTGTGTCATTCTATAGCCTAATCTGACAGGTGAAAGTCAAAATCAAGCTAAATTTTGAGATATTCTCCCTTGGCACGAGTGGAGACACCAGGCCTGGGAAGCTTTTGGTTGGTCAAGGCTTAGGGACTAAGGCAAATAAAGGAGAGATCCTCGCGAAAGATCAGAGATACTCCAAGAGCGTGCTGGGATTCCTAACACCATATGCATACTGGGGCTGGTCACTATTATAACGCACAGGGGTTCCAAGTCAGGGGAAATTTTATTTGGGGGGAAAAAAAAAGTATAGTTGATCATTAGGTTGGCCAAAACCCCAGTTGCCTGGGACATTCATGGTTTATGCCTATTGCGCTGCATAATTATTAATAGTGTCCCTTTACTCTCAAAAATGTCCCAGTTTAGATACTAAATCATCTGGTCATTCTATTTATAATGGAGATTGGCAGAAAATTAAAGTTAGTTTTAAATAAATACATATATTTTTTGGTAATGTTTAGGAGATGTGTAGTTAGATGGAACTTTATTGACTTTTTGTGACTATGGGAAAATTAGAATTTATATGAAAAAATGGTTCAGCTTAAATCAAAGAGAGACATATCTATTCTTTGAAGATATTATTATACCTATTTTAGCTTTTTCATTGCTGCAGGAGATTTTGCTATATTATCCTGGATTGCTCTATTGCTTATTCATTGTGCTAATAATAATTTTAATTCCATATACTAAGCAAACCACTATTTGTCTTATATTTATACAGTTATACAAAGTCAAATTTGACAAATTGTCACATTTAAGTAAATATTTTATAAATGTCATTTTGTTACTTATGTGTTATGTCAATGGATACTTCAGATAGTTTTAACTGTTGGGTGTTTCTTATGCTAGGTCTGGGGAGATATCCCCACAATCGTATCCCACTGAATTTGGAGGCTCATGCTTTAGCGATCTAGATGGTAGCAGAGAGCAGCGAAAGAAATCAGGACCCTCCACCCACAAGGAAGCTACTTTTGCTTTGAATTCAGGTCAGATTAAAGGTTCAGCAAGTTTATATATTTTTTAGAATAAAAAATCATTTTACAATTTGCTTTCAAGGAAAATTTTGTTATGTATAACCAAGTGATGAAATACTTGGAAGTTATTTCAGCATCTAAAGTCCAAAATGATACATAGGTTTTGTTTTTACTTTGCATTAGAATTTTCAACTAATTACTGATTTTTTTCACTAGTTGCTTTGAAGAAAATTTTACATGTGATTAACTTCCTCCATTGTCTTAAACAATTTAAGTTCTTTGCAGAGTAATTTGACAAATATCCCCATCACTGGAAGAGAAGGGGAGCCTTCCCAGACTGATGATTGATGGGCTTATGGTGATTTGAGCAAATTCCAATATTATGTTTCCAGAGTGGGTGGGTAGCAGAACCTGTGCTCCCTTCTCTCTTCCTGTCCACTCACCTCCTCTACCCTCCGGCACCCTCAGATGATGTATTGCAGTTCTGGAACTGTTGGATCCTGGAGGAGGTTGAGAAACTAGAAAAAGATGCCAAAAACATGATTTCATAAGGTTTGACTTGAGATTAAGTCAACTTTCTTGAGCGTCTTAAAATCATGTTTTATGAAACTTTATTTCACAGAGAAAGGGAGTGTAGAAAGCTTGGACCCTGAAGACTGCCAGTTATGGATCATTAAATCCAATAAATAAATGTAAATCTAAAATGAAGAATTCCAGCAAAAGATTTTGAAGTTGATTTCTTATTTTAAAGAACAGAGAGTTATTTGGGAGATAGCTAGAACTCTTTCCCTGAAGGGTTTGTTTATAAAACAGGCCTTGAAGTTATTAGGAAATGCTGACTTAAAAAAAAAGTTATATATATATATATATATATATATATATATATATATATATATATATATAGTTTTATTCAACTGATTGTGATAAAGTTGAAAGAAATGCTATGTCAAGGGAAATTCTTGGACTAGAAAAAGGACAAAATTCTGAAATTCAGCAATTACCTCCCAATGTGAAATTTTATATTTGAAGATTTTTCACAAGGCTTAATTCTATAAAAAATATTTATAGAAATTACCTAAATGAATTCTATGTCAATTAAGGATTATGTATGCATGTTATGCATGTTGTTTATTTTTAACTGAATAAAGAATAGTGTATGTAGAAATCACCGGTACTTATACTTACGAATGCATGGTATTAATTTCTATTATTAAAAGTATGTATGTAGGTCTTCCTAACTATACCTAAATATTAATCAAAGATGAGTACATTTAATACTTTCTTTAATGGATAATAGAAGTATAGAAGGCATCTTTACTAACACATCCTGCTCTTTAATGAAATCTTTTCTTTAATATTAAGTTGATAACTTTAGGTTTTGGGGCATAGGAGGGTATTGTAAAATGGTATTTCTCCATACTTAAATGGGTACCTCTCTTCCTGCTGACAGTTCACTTATGCCTAGTTGGCAAGAAGCACTATGGGGATGAGTGACAGTCATGTCATTGTTTAGAAACAACAGCATTTTGATTTTATGTGGTTCACTGAGTTGGCTGTGACATGCTAACATAAAATGTGGGCTCCCCGTAATCGTCAGTGAATAAGCCAGGTGGTAAACAGTAAGGAATAGAATTAATGAGTACAGGTGAAAGTGCCGTTTCTGAAAGTGAGCAAGTTTTC
Source organism: Rhinolophus ferrumequinum (assembly GCF_004115265.2). Classification (NCBI taxonomy): domain Eukaryota; kingdom Metazoa; phylum Chordata; class Mammalia; order Chiroptera; family Rhinolophidae; genus Rhinolophus; species Rhinolophus ferrumequinum. Next base: position 23,719,961 of record NC_046296.1, on the reverse strand, counting down.
CCCTTCATTTTGTTAGTATTACAGAGAACCATGCAAGGAAGGCAAAGGGCGTAAGAGTATAGGAAATGGGCAAAGCTATGTGGAAAAAGTTGCCAGTGGAACTGGGCAAATGGACCTTGTGTTTTGGTTCAGAGGGATGCCCACTATAATCTCTCCACCTCTCCTGGTTCTCAGGAAGAGGAAACTAAACTTAGTAATCCAGTTTTGTGGGAAGGAACCAGGGCAAGGAGTGGAGGATAAACTAAAGGACAAAGGTCAACTTTAGAAAGCTGTTCTACCAGATCTTGCTCAGAAAACTATTCAGGTATTCAAAGACTGAGAATAAAAGGAGATAGGTAGAATTAGCAGAATGAAAAAAATTAAAAAGCCTCATGATTAAAAAGAAGAAAATCTAGGGGGCAAAAAAAGGAAAGAATAAAGCTAAACTTCCTGTATTTCTTTTTAGCGTAACTCAGGATTTATATCCCATCCTCCACGTCTGATTCCTATTTAAAAATGCAAAGATTAAAATTCAATTTTGAGATGATCTCATGTCTCAGATTTTTGAAGATTTTGCACCCCTATTAATTTCCCCCTCCTCTTTATTAGGACTTGTGTCCTAAACAAATAACTAAGTAAAAAGAAATACATCTGTTTATTTTGACGTGAAATAAAGCTATAAAGCCAATCCATTATCTTCCTTTTCTTTGTAAAACTCCTTGTTTTGAAAAAGGAGATAGTTTGGTCACAGGAAGAAATTCTAATCCATGATTCTGTGAAAAAAGGAAATATAAGAATTCTTTACCTAATTCAATCTTCTGCCACCTACAAGGTATCCAGTTCTTCAAGAGTACTTTACAAAAGAAGATTGTGTTTTCAAAGCAAAATGGGATTTAAAAAAATATATACCTGGATGTTTGGAATGTAATATGGAAAGACAAACAGGATGTTTCCCAACCTGAAAACATACTTAACTAAAAGGTTCACCTTTTCAAATGCCCAGTGTATGGCAAATTTGAGCTACATTCTGTTAAGCCAAGGTTCCCTTTTAATGAGTAAGAAAAACTGTCCTGTTGTTATTCCTGTATTCCTGACATTATACATCTGAATTTTAAGGCCTACAATGTTTGGACATCAATTGCAAAATTGTAAAAGTTCTCATATCTTTAAACTTACAACCTTTTTAAAGTGAGCTTATCAATATGAAAAATTCTAAAGATTGTGCATATTTCATGGATATATTTTATCTTAAACTATTTTGTGATTTTTGGAGAAGATATGTTTTTGTATATTCAAATTGGAATTTTGTCACTCTCTTTTTTATTTCTCTCCCAAAATACTGTTTCTTCTTATGTTCAAGCTCTAATAATATTTATGCGTTCATGTGTAAATATAGATATATATATATATATTTGAACACACATGTATGAGCTTAAAGTAAGTATTTTACTGATGCTTCTTGAAATGACAGTGTTTTAAGAAGGGAATATAGTCACGTAAGTTCACATAAAATCTTTTTGGTCTTTTTTTGGTTCAGTGTTTAGAAAATTCTTGATAATTTAGAATCTTCCACAATGGAAAGTAAAGCATTCTGTCACAAAAGCAGGGAGGATGAGACACAAGGTCAAAGGGCACTTTAGAAACAAACAGCTGGACCAGTTTATTTAAACAGATACAGGGATGGAGGAACTGACCTCTGTTTGACTTATAGTGGGAGGAGCGAGAATGTCATTTTATTACTTTGCCCAGAAGGAAAATGTTTTGGTATCTGAATTCACCCCAAAGCCATCTAAACACATGGCTTTGCTGTACACAGCATAATTCCAAAGAGAGTACATATAAGATAGTCTAGGATAATGATAAAATACACTAACGAGAATCAAATATTGAGATGGTTTTAAGATCAAAGAGATGATTTTTTAAAAAACAAAATATTTTGCTATTAGTTATTTTTAGATAAAGATGTCCACCAGGACCCCATAGAATAATATATGTTTCATATGAGTATAGGAATTGTAATTTGGGAAACTTCTGAGAGTTTATTATGTCCTATATGAGTTGATAATGTTCATTACCTTGAAAGAAAAATTGTTTTAAAGTTTTCGAAAGTGAGAAGTGCCAAGTATATCTACTCTTGTGGTCCCACAGTTTAGACAAAGTGCTTAGGCATTCTTAGGTTTTCAATATTTTGTTCTTTTTATTTTATTTAATGAAAGGAGTCCCACCTTCCTATCTACATATCCTATAGGTAGCCTAGATCTGGTTGTCAATGACAACAAATGAAAGAAAGGCAAATAGCATCTAGTACCTGTGGGCCCTTGGCTGAGGCAGTGGTGAGGAGTTTGCTCGCTGCTCGGGGACCAGAGCAGGGCTGGAATAACTGCACTGAGTATTGTCCACAGAAGACATTCCAAGACTCACAGCTAAACCTCCGTGTAGTGAACAGAGAGTGGCCCAAGTGGTGAGTGGACTCAAAACCCTAACAAAACCAACATTCTAGAAGGACCTTCAGAATCACGAATGTTTCACGTAGGGAGAAGAGGGGAGAAGTCAATGGGACATGATGGTGATAGTTTAAATATTTGAAAGGCTATCCTGAAGAAGTGAGATTAGAATTGTTTACCCCAAAGAGTCGTCCCTGTGAAAGCATTTTAGATCAAGTAAGGCAACGCCTTCTGACAGTTGCCTTGTCCATTGAGTGAATGGACTCTCGCGTAAGGCGGCGAGTACTGTGTTACACACAGTGCAGCAGAGGCCACCCATCTACTTGGTGGGGATGTCAGAGAGAGGATTCAGGTGAGTGACCAAGCTAGGTGGCGGTTAAAGCCCTCTCCAGATCTGAGATGGAAATTTCCTATGATTCCATGGGTTTACTAGTCATGGATTCAAACCCGAGGAGATTATTATGAACTGGTCTTTGGAAATCTGAATGTATGAGTATGAAGGAGGCAAGTGTTGGAATATAGATAGATAACTCAGCTCACTGAATCTTCTTATGCACACCTTGTCTTGTCTGTACACACAAGCAGTACAGTCATCAGAATGCCAGTCTACACAATGCTCAGTCATGCTTATTCCCGGAAGCAACAGTAGAGTTGTTGCCAGTGGTGTTTGGCTCAAAACCAGCTCATGTAAAAATACCTGTACAGTTCAGAATATTCTAGATGGGTGGCACAGTAGTGGCCACGCTCTTATTAGGGTGTTGAGAGGGGATGCTGGCTATCATTTGCCAGCTGTGTGTCATTCAGCAAATTGTTAACAGTTCTGGCAGGTGACCTCAAATAGTCACTCAATTTCTCTGAGCCATGGCTTCTCATCTCATCTTAAAAAAAATGCTCTTCCTATTTTCAGATAAACAGTATAAATCATATCCATAAAATATTCTATTTTTAAAAGGACTGAAAGTTATCAGATGGAGTTCCTTCCTTCTAAGAGCCTGCTATGAACAGAACCATAGATAAAGAACTGTTGTTGCTGTCTTACCTATGTTAGTTACTATGAAAATTACTTTAGGTATATGCAGAATATTAATATTAAATAATTTTCTAATTGGTCACACAGTGAAGGCAACTAATGAAAAAGCAGATTTTTTTTTCATTTTAATTGGTTATTTCACATGGTGTTTGTGCTACACCTGTGCTTATAATGAGAATGGAGAATTAATCTAACCTTCTGCTCACATGAGTCCAATTTTCATGGTTTATACAAGATAATGATAACCTGATTTGCAACACAATTTGTTGTCGATCTGTGTTTTAAAGATTTTTATTAGCAGTGCAGGGGCTTCATATACAAGAACTGATATAGTAAGTATTGCCAATAAGAGCGTCAACGTGTCCTTTTAGTCAGATTCCAGTTTATTTATTTTAATTCTCAGATAATGAAAAACACATAAGGATATGATACTGAGACTCTTAAAATGTCATGAAGTAGATGCATTTTTAGTTTAAAAACCTGTCCCTGTCTATATAGTGTTTGGTTTTGGGGAACCATTTTCCTACCTAAAGTAGGCAGACTTACAAACTAAATTCATGCTGGACTGTGGATCCTTTAATGATTAATAATGCATTATTAAATTTTTCGTTGTGTTTTTTATGTGCCGCTCATGTTCAAAATATTCAAATCTGAGTTGAGAACTAAAAGCAATTTAGTATTTCAGAATCTAACACGTTGTGTTCATTTTCTGTATTTGATATGTAATTCTTAGTATTACGCAGTACAAACAGATCTTGAGTTAGAAATTTCATGAGCATGACTTTGGAGAGCTTATGTTAACCACTTTAAAAAAAAATTTTTTTCAGTGCTTAGCCACTTTTTGAGGGGCTACCAACATTATTAAAAAGAAAAAAAGTCTTAGGACACTTAAGTGACTTAAATGTCCTAATAAGATGTTTGTTATAAATTTCCAGGACTAGTTGGAGAAATCAAGATTATAAGTTCAATTAATGTATAGCTGTGACCTCGCCTTGACCTCAGACTTTGCATAAAGAGCAACAACAAAAAAAAAGCCACCCCAAGAAATCTCTACAAGGAATGCATTTCTCTGAAGTCCCCAGCAGTGTGAGTTAGTGGTGATAAACTCCAGACATTCTCTCATTTGATGGTGTGCTGCCATCCCAGTTCATTATCTTAATAGTGGGCATTAAAATAGAATTAGGTTTGCAAGAGGTAGAGAGGGTTTTGATAAAAAAAAAAAAAATTGTAAAAAAGAAGTCGGAGAACATAAGATTGAAATGTCACCAATTAGGAGAGGTAACAGATGCCCTTATGAACATCTCGCTCTCTCCACCAAATTTCGCCCCTTGCAATTGAAAAGAGTGGTGGCTAGTATTGTTTCCTGAAAACTCTGCTAATTCCCCCATGAAAAGATGAAATGGAAGTGTCCAACTGTGGTAAAACAGGCAAACATAAATCAACTCAGAAACCCCAAGCTTGTGCACTCAGAGGTCACTGGGGGTTACAGGTTTTGCAGCATGTGAAACTGCACACGGAGCAGGGGAGACAACCATTTTGCCCAGATCTAGCTTTGCTCTCACTGTGATTCCTCTTCTGCTCTTCCTCCACCTCCCCCACCCCACCACTTTTTAAGTGTTGTTTTGAGGAATCATGATTTGCTTTGCTCTCTTGGTTACAGGTTTATTAATGCCCGGAGAAGAATAGTGCAGCCCATGATAGACCAGTCCAACCGAGCAGGCAAGTCCCCTATAGTGACTGTATTCAAGTCACGCAAGCGAAAACCATCCTCAAGCCATTCACCGGGAGGTCCGCTACCTGGTAAATAAACTGGGAGTGAGTGCTAGGAACGCCTGGCAATTAAAGTGAAACCAGTTTCCTTTCATAACAACACTAATCAATTTAACATCATTATACAATGTTTGGAGAAAGTGGGGGAGGAAAAAAAAACAACAGAAAAAAGTAACTTAAATCATATGCTGAGTTACAATATTCTTTGTACACATTCAATATATTAATGTTATTATTTTTTTTTCCTGAGTTTGCCTTCCCAGCTCTTTCTGCTACTATGACCACTCCCTGGTGCATGGCTTGGTGTGGAATTGCTGTAAACTTTATTACCTGTCAAAAGGGCAAAGGGGTCAGGATCGCTTGTGGGACTCAGTAAAGTTCAAAGACATTCAATGAGGTAGAGCTTTTGTGTGCTTTAATAACCCAAGGCAGCTTACTTCTGAAGCAGCTTTTCATGTACAGTTAAAACATGGGATTCAGGTAGTGGTATAAATACACGGCTCTTATTTCTCAGGCCTTCTCTTGTTAATATCCATCTTCTGGTGTTCAACTTTTTAAAAATAGCAGCATTTTTGTTTTGTTTTTTAATCTGAGCTTAAAATACCAATACTTCTATGGGATCCCGGCTTGCAGATTTAAAAATCCAAGAAACATCGTTCTAGGATTTGTTTCTGTATTGTAATATACCAGTGAGATCAACAACAGTGTTTACTGGGGGTCAGGTGGGTCTATACTTTCCTTATGAAATACTCGCTCATCTCAGAGAGAGTATTATGAGAAACTATGTTAAACATCACATTGAGTCAGTACCTATTTAGTCATAGTCCTGTAATTTTTTTCCTTTTAACTCCCCTTATGTGATCACCAGATGGAGACCCAAACATAAAATTTCTATATCTTTACTGTTCTTTGAACACAACGTTTTAAAACTCAAGTCACAAAGGTGTATAGAGCCGAAATTTCGCTATGAATGGTATAAACTTATACTTGCGTGGTATGTTGTCTCTTTCTTTCTGGCTGTGTCTTTCTCTCGTGGAGCCTGTTATTAAGCAGCTGTGTTCTGCACTTTTGTAGTAAGTCAAGGGACACCTTATAACCCCGACGGGCAGCCAATGGGAGGCTTCGTAATGGACGGCCAGCAGCACATGGGCATCAGGGCACCAGGTAAGACTGTTTTGCGACTGTTGCTCATTTTTAACTCCAAGGGTGTCACCCCCCCATCAGCACAGGTAAATTCACTTCATCCTTTGCTGTTATCTCCAGCTGCCTGCCTTGCCTGCCATCTGTGCATCTAAGATATCGCAGAGGGGAAGCCAGGATCTTTATGCACTGAAGATCTCACTGTTTCTCAATCCTCTGGAACCTGGTTTTTTTTTTTTTTAAAAAGGGTCCTTTGGCACTATCTGTTGACTTTGCTCATTTTCTGGCCTCTTCTCGGATTTTTATCTCCCTTCTAGGACCTATGAGTGGAATGGGCATGAATATGGGCATGGAGGGGCAGTGGCACTACATGTAACCTTCATCTAGTTAACCACTCGCAAAGCCAGGGGGAAGTAAGTACAAATGGGCTCTTTGTTTCCACTTTGTCCTAGGAATATTTTTCCTCTTGCATTTTCTTACGTTCTCCTTGCCCATAGCTTCATGCTTGTTCATTCCTTTCCATTAAACTCCTGGTTTCTTGCTTCCTTCATTTTCTCCTTGGTTGTGATCAAGCTTTTAAGCTTATAAATACTGTGTATGATGTACATTTATCCTGTGTGTTGCTATTATACAGTACTGACCACATGACAAAACAAGAAACAGTCAGGAGGTGGGGGAGTGGGTTGTCATAGCAACAGACTGATTTGCAAAATGTAAGCAGTCTGCAGCAGTGCAAGGAGAGGAAAGAGCATGTCCCCAAAGTGTCATAAATCTGTCTAACCGCAGTTGATGCATGAGTTACATTTCTCCACTAACCTGCAAGACACCGAAAAGCCAAACAGAGACTTCTTTTAGGTAAAATAAACACTAGTTTTACCTAGGGTAAGTAAAGGCATATTTTGAGCTTCAGTCAACTAAACTTTGATTTTTTTTTTCTTAGTTTATTCCTTTGTCTGTCCATCATAATGGGATTACGTGTGGCAGTGGAAAAAGGGAGAATACAAAATAGAGGTGTGCACAGCAGGCTGCAGGGCTTAGCCCAGGCTAATTGACTATATCCAAATTAAGTATGCCATCACTTGCAGTGTGACAAATGGATTTGACTTATTCAGTATACAAAAATAGAGATCATTAATGCAATCTTCAGTGGCAGGCCTAGTGAAGTAGGCCCAGGAAAACTGTCCCAGATTCTCGCTCTTGCATTTTCTCTCCTAAAAAGACACTCCAGCAATTCGTGTTCAAACAAGTAAAACTGTTTTGAACACCAAAGCTCTTGTTCACTTCCTAAATTACCCCTAATAGCATTGCGCTTGCTTTGTTTCTGAAATTAAAAGCAGTTATGTCGGAGTCTTGGTTGTGTCTCTGATTATATTAACACACTATTTAAAATCACTACTGAGGCCAAGGGTAATTCGTACTGGTCTTCCTCTCTGGGTATGAGTCAAATATAAGTTTAACAATTAGCTCTTGAAAACATTCCATTGAGCTCGGGAATGCAATAGTCTTATTACCTCATCATGGAATTCTCTAGCTTAGTTAATTTAAATATTGTTTCTTAGTTTCTGGGTCAATTAAATTTAAATGATGTATTTTATGCTTCGTGACCAATTAAATTAATAGGTTATTACAAAAAATATTATCATCTTTTTTGATTAAAGAGCTGTGGGTACAGTATATTTTATAAGCAATTTTCATTAGTTCCAAAATGTTCCTTTAGGCTAGATTAAGCAGCCATTCATTGCTAGAGCCTGGAGACCTTATTCGAAGGTGTTCATCGTATTCACAGTGCACTATTACTTAGAACTAAAGCCAATTGAACCTACTTAGCAATAGCGTTATGCCTTTCACCCTTGATGATTATGGAGCTTATAGCTCTCAGAAACAATACACCTGTCAGTTTCCATCAACTATAGCAATCCATGCAGAAGACAAGAGGCCCCTCAAAGCAGGAGGGGTATTGTTTTAGTTCCAATTTTTCTTATTGTTCTCAAAATCATTGTAAGGTGGACAGGGTTTTGTGAAGGCTTTCTTTCCCCCAGCTCTAAGAAACCATGAGGAAGGAATTCATTGATAACTGTTATTGTTTTGTTTCGTTTTAATTTTTTAAAGTGCAGGGTTAGCTAAGTAATCAGCCTTCGTGAGCGTGTCTAGTTCAGTTTCATGGGAGATGTTGTGTGACCAGCGCAGTGGACTCTTGTACTCTTGGTAAAGAATGTTTCAGAGAACAAAAGTGCTTCTTGAGACCAGACCTCAAATAACAGTTTTATTTTTTTTAATAAATAAGACCTCAGTAGGCTGACCTGATAACAGTGACAATGAAACGAAAATAGTCGCAAAATGTGAGTTTTCAGCATGACATTTCTCATTTTATTTTCTTCTATATGAATCAAAAGAATACTTTACGGAGCCATGTTCCCTTAATCACAATGTCCCCTGGCTTTCATGGGGTTGCCATAGCCAGAACCACACTATTGCGCTTTCATAATATTTTCTTTTTGTTTCTTTCTTTTGAATTTCTACAGGGCTGCAAAGTATGCCAGGGGAGTATGTAGCCCGGGGTGGTCCAATGGGTGTGAGTATGGGACAGCCAAGTTATACCCAACCCCAGATGCCCCCCCATCCTGCTCAGCTGCGTCATGGGCCCCCCATGCATACGTACATTCCTGGACACCCTCACCACCCAACAGTGATGATGCATGGAGGACCGCCCCACCCTGGAATGCCAATGTCAGCATCAAGCCCCACGGTTCTTAATACAGGAGACCCAACAATGAGTGGACAAGTCATGGACATTCATGCTCAGTAACTTAAAGGGAATATGCATTGTCTGCAATGGTGACTGATTTCAAATCATGTTTTTTCTGCAATGACTGTGGAGTTCCATTCTTGGCATCTACTTTGGACCAAGGAGCATCCCTAATTCTTCATAGGGACCCTTAAAAAGCAGGAAATACCGAAGTCAATTTGGGGGACATGCTAAATAACTATATAAGACATTAAGAGAACAAAGAGTGAACTATTGTAAATGCTATTATACTGTTATCCATATTACGTTGTTTCTTATAGATTTTTTAAGAAAAATGTGAAATTTTTCCACACTATGTGTGTTGTTTCCATAGCTCTTCACTTCCTCCAGAAGCCTCCTTACATTAAAAAGCCTTACAGTTATCCTGCAAGGGACAGGAAGGTCTGATTTGCAGGATTTTTAGAGCATTAAAATAACTATCAGGCAGAAGAATCTTTCTTCTCGCCTAGGATTTCAGCCATGCGCTCGCTCTCTCTCTCTCTCTCTCTCTCTCTCTCTCTGTCTCTGTCTCTCTCTCTCTCTCTTTCTCTCTCTCCTTCTCTCTCTCTCTCTTTCTCTTTCTCTCTCTTTTTCTCTCTCCCTCTTTCTAGCCTGGGGCTTGAATTTGCATGTCTAATTCATTTACTCACCATATTTGAATTGGCCTGAACAGATGTAAATCGGGAAGGATGGGAAAAACTGCAGTCACCAACAATGATTAATCAGCTGTTGCAGGCAGTGTCTTAAGGAGACTGGTAGGAGGAGGCATGGAAACCAAAAGGCCGTGTGTTTAGAAGCCTAATTGTCACATCAAGCATCATTGTCCCCATGCAACAACCACCACCTTATACATCACTTCCTGTTTTATGCAGCTCAAAAACATAGACTGAAGATTTATTTTTAATATGTTGACTTTATTTCTGAGCAAAGCATCGGTCATGTGTGTATTTTTCCATAGTCCCACCTTGGAGCATTTATGTAGACATTGTAAATAAATTTTGTGCAAAAAGGACTGGAAAAATGAACTGTATTATTGCAATTTTTTTTTGTAAAAGTAGCAGTTTGGTATGAGTTGGCATGCATACAAGATTTACTAAGTGGGATAAGCTAATTATACTTTTTGTTGTGGATAAACAAATGCTTGTTGATAGCCTTTTTCTATCAAGAAACCAAGGAGCTAATTATTAATAACAATCATTGCACACTGAGTCTTAGCGTTTCTGACGGAAACAGTTTGGATTGTATAATAACGCCAAGCCCAGTTGTAGTCGTTTGAGTGCAGTAATGAAATCTGAATCTAAAATAAAAACAAGATTATTTTTGTCATGCTGACTCCACTGCTTGAAAAATTTGTTTACTGCCCCCCAAATTTTTAATGATTAATGCAGTAAATATACAAATTAATTTTAGTTCCCTAAGACATATACGTACTTGAAATTTTTAACCACGAAGTAAATTATTTAATAATAGTCACTGATTTCTTTAAGCTGACTTAATGAACTCCTAATATCAGCAAATTTAGGGCCTAAGGGCACTAAACTAACTGTAGGCTCCGATTACATCCAACAGAATTACTCATCTAATATCAGTGAAATTATTCTTGCACATAATGGCAAACCAAGTACAGTTAAGTCTTTTACTAAGGATGCTACCTACAATGAGCAGTATATGTTTATTAGGAAATTAACTGCATGAATTGAAGAGACCAGGCTTCAAAATCTAATTTTTATAAATATGCTCTGTGTTCTCATTGGATAAAACTGGTTATTAACCAATTTTCCAGAACAGCTGTACAGAATTTCTGCATGGCAGCCAGCTAAATGGTACAAAATAACATGTTTAAGCTGGAATAGCTTATAATTTTATTTAAATAAAATTGCTGCTATAAAAGTGCTTCCCAAAGCTAAGGAAAATATACAAATATTTTAATTAAGGCAAATTCGTTTTTAAAAATCAGCCTTTTAGCAATGATTGCTTTGTAAACAAAGGATGTGTCTGAGGAGAGCGCCTTAAACTCAAGTCTGACATTCAGGCCCGTGTCACTCTATAAACCCGCCCTGAACAATTCTATTTTCTATTTTAAAAGGGAAACCAGCTGTGGGTTGGGTTTACTAGGTGACGTGTGATTGACTGACTCACCTGCGGGAGCAGCAGTGCGCACTCTCACCTTTTGTTTATGGGGCCTTGTTTCTAAACACGTGGATGCGCAGAAAGAGAGCCAGGCTCAGCCTCCTGCAGCCTCTCCGCGCAGCCCTCTCCACCCCACCCCGCCCCCACCCCATATATGGGATTGTTTAAATTTCCCATTTGGACCCAGTGGCAATTCTTCGTCTACATAAATAGTCTATATTAGTGCAATACTTCTCTTTTGATAGGTGGTTACTAGCAGTTAACAACCATTTATTTACTTTAAAAATTAATCATAAACTTTGTAAACTAACCATCCATTTGCCCATCCTCCCCAGTACATGCCTGGGTGAGTTGGTTATTTTCAGCCTTTATTCTTGAGGAAGCTCTTGCCGGGTGGGGGAGGGAAAGAAAGGGGAGGAGGGAGGAAAAAAGGGAGGAGGGAGGGGGGAGAGAGAGAGAAAGAGAGAGAGAGAGAGAGAAGCGCAGAAGGATACACGTGAATTAGGGAATGTAGAGGCTGTAAAGAATCAAGATCATTAGTGTCCAGTGAATTAGAAAAAAAAAATAAACTGTGTTCTTTCCCTGCGTTCCCCCCTCTGTGTGACTGTTTTGTGACATCCTTGCTCTCCGCAGATCCTTTCTTCCCTGCCTCGACACCCCCACAGCCCCCTTAATGCTATTTTAGCTTTTCCTCTAGTAAATTTCAGAGCCAGCTCGGAGGTTATTGAGGACACTTACCGAAAGAGAGAAATAATAGAGGTGCTGAGAGTGTTTTTGATGTTTCTTAAAAGGCAAAACCAAAACGCCCTCTTCTAAACAAGGATATATAATTGTACCTGCTTTTTATTTTTATTTCGTGAGGAGGACGCTGGCTGAACGAGACTACTTTTTAGTATGATTTAAATATTTTTCAAAAAAATTAAAAATATTTTACCCTATCATATTTAATCAGCTGTAATTATAACACATTCAAAATGAATAATATGCCTTGACAGTATTTTTATTGTTATTGTTCATTGCATGATGTTCGCCTGCTTTAGAAGCACAGGAAAGAGAAGTAAACGCGCTACAAATGGGGAATTACCCTCGTTTAGCATTAAAATTCATTTAGATAAAATTGCCACAAACATTTAAATGGGAAGATTAGTTCCCCCTCACGCCTTATTGCACTCGCTCAATGGTTCCGTTAAGAACATTTTACACGTTGGAAATTCCGTCTTCTCAGACGGCTTGCTGTTTCCTAGTTACCCACATTCAAAGCAAAGGCAGCAGCAAAAGCAGCCGCAGCCTGCAGCAGCAGCAGCAGCAGGGGAAAAAAAAAAAAGTTTTGGCAACTGGTCTGCGATTCATCCGCTGCTGGCCCCAGCCCCCGTCCACGCACGGCAGTCCGCCCCCAACCCATCACCTTTCCCCACCCCTACCTCTACTCCTATTACGTAATTTGCAGAGTCCTCTCTTGGAGGAAACAAGTTGCTTAGTTGTTTAGTATTTGTATATAATGTTAAAATACAAAGAAATATCAAAAAGGCAGTCTGTCTCTCTCCCGGTCTCCCCTCTCCCCCTTCTCCTCTTTTCCTCTGAATTGAGGGTTTAGTTTGAAAGTGCTGAGTTTCTCACATCTCCTACTCTGAGCCCACAGGCACGTTTTTGGCTTTCTGTTCTGCCAGGACATTTCCAGGAAATTCACCACTGCTTCTCGCTTTTATTAGAAACGTGTGAAAGAATTAGTTTGAAAAGTCCAGGCAACGTCTAGTTTCTCCCTCTCCTCTCGCTCCCTCCCTCCTTCCCCTCTCTCTCACTCCCTCCTTCCCTCCCTTCCTCTCCCTCCTCTTTTTCTCTCCCTCCCTCTTCCCCCGGTCTCCCCCTCCCTTCGCAGAGCCGCAGGAAAAGAAGAATGTCGGCTTCGACTGCCATCTTTTGGGGATTTGGAAAAACGACTCGGTAGGAAACGGAGGGAGGCGGAGGCGCGGGGGGTGGGGGGAAACCCCCTTATTATCCTGTGTCGGAACTGGCTCCCTTAATCTGATGCTTAAATATTTGATGTGGAAAAATTACCCATAAAATTAGTTACTAACAATTTCAAATTGAAATCACTTATCGAATTATAAACGCATTAAAGCTGTATGGATGGTATTAGGAGTTCCTCGGGAGGCAGCGGGTGTCTCCTTGCACTGCGCCCGTCGGCGAGTTTCGCCCCGGGGATAAGCACCCCCGCTGAGCCCGGGAAGGGGGCAGACAGGGCAGCGCGGCGCTGCGGGCGCCGGGGTCCCGGCCGGGGGAACGGAGCTGGCGGCCAAGCCCCGGCGGCAGCTCCTGCTCCAGCTCGCTGGGCTCTCCGGGGCTGGGTGGGGGGAGGGGAAGGAGCGGCGGTGGGAGGCTCCGATCCCGGGGCTGAGGCGCCTACAGGGAAACTTCGCAGTGAAGTCGAGAGATTTGGAAAAGTAAAAGCATAGCCCTGTCTTCCCCCGCCCGCCCGCGTCTCCCACGCGGCGCGCAGACTTGGCGCTCAGCGTTGGTTGCTGTGTGCAGCGCCCCACAAGTCTGCGGGCGGGGAGCGGAGATGCCGGTGGCCCCAGGCTAGGCTGGGCTCCCAGCCCGGAGAGAAAATCCCGCGGGCCACGACGGCAGCTGCGAGGAGTCCTGGCCAGGACACGGCTGCCCCTGCATCCCATGGTGCACCGTGTCCTGGCCTGCGCCGGGTACCTGGGTGCAGAGGTCTCTGCTCGGAGCCCCGAGCGCCTTCCTTGTGAGGCGGTTTCAGCCCCTCCAGTAGCATCCTACTTCCTCCCACCCCAACAAGGAAGTCAAGTCTAAGGGGGTTGCAGACTTTGACTCTGGAAGCGAGGCGACCCCAGGTCTGCGCAGAAGACAGTGGAGAGGCACCTCTTGGGGGACTACGGGTCCCTTTCCCTCGGAACCGCTCCGGGATGCTTTGTGGACTAGAGGCTTCTTGATAGACTCTGTTCCCGAGTCCCATGGCCACTGTGGGGGCGCGACTCCGAGAGCTTGGGGCCCGGAGGGTACTTGCAACCTGTGCTGCGCCCGCTAGCCAGGCCGCGAGTGCCAGGGTCGGCAGCCGCAGCTTGGGAGCCGTGGGCGGCACCATGGCGCCTTAGGCAGGAGCTCCTCGGGATCACTTTAAAGACTCTGCAAACTTTCCCCTGCCTTTCGGATCCCAGCAGGCCCTTGGCCCAGGTGAAGGCAGTAAAACTATGACTTAGCGCAAAGCTCCGGGGTAGGCGCTTGGACGCCTGGTGGGGTGGCGGGGAATTGGGCAATGGGGCGCCCTGCCTGGCCGAGTATTTCCCCTGGTCTCACTCCCCTCTCCCCTTCCACCCCGCACCCCCTTGTCTGTTAGGCGAACCGTAGCACTCTGGGTGGCTAGGTGCAGAGTCCATGTGAGGCTGGCCACCCCAGTGTCCCGAAAAGAGCGGTGAGGGAGAGAGAGTGGGGGATCGCTCCTTGAGGGAGGCGGCTGACAGCGGGTAGGAGGTTCGTTTTTTGGCCCAATCTGTCCGCCAACGCGTCTGTAAAACGTTCTCTCCCAAGGCGGAGCTGAAAGGAAAAACAACATATTGAGCAATCAGTTTTCCAACATTTGAGCTTTTAAGAGTCTTTGCCCTAAAAACGGATACCCTGGGGGTCTCGGTGGGGAGATGAAGGTTATTTTAGGGTCTCGGTTCTGGCGGGCCGAGACCGAGGGTCGACCCGGGCGCGTTGCCTCCTGCCGGCCCGGCGCGCTCAGCCCACCCCAGGAAACACGGGCAGTGAAGCCCTGGAGAAAAGGGATTTAGTTTTAAGCCAGTCTCCCATCGATCGGGTCGGTAATTCCTACCCCTGCCCACTCGCAGACACACTCACCTCTACCCTAAAGCATTAAATTCATTACGCGAGCAATGATTTTAATCTCCAGGCGGAAAACGAGTCCCGGGACCTTGCCGATTAGGAAAGCAGTGAATAAAGTCACCTGTTCCTGCACCCGCCCGGACGGCTCCTCGGGCGGGGGCCTGGAGAGGCAGGTCGCGCTGCGCTCGGGTCCCTCGCTCCGCGCCGGGGCGTGCCCGGCAGGGGTCAGGAACCCTGTCTGCTTTCTTCAGGTGGGCGACCTAGTCCAAGGGTGGGATTGCGCTCGCTCGCTTTCCTCCTCCCCTCCCTTCTGCTTTTCTTCTGGGGCACCCCTCGCACCTCCGCGCTCTCTTCTTCCTCCTTTTCCCCAAAGTGGCGAGTTCCCTTTCTCCACCTTGTGTCCTCAGGTTCTCCCCCCCTGCCCGCAGCTGCAGGTCCCGCACTGCAGTCCCAGTAACCCGTCGTCTTTTCGCGCCCGCCTACTTCACCCACCATCCTGGACATGGGTGGGTGGGATCACTCAACGAGGCCCTCTTGAAGCCACTTGCTGAGGGCACCCTAGGGCTTTAAACAGCCGAATTCCTCGATCTAGGGGAGATCCCCGCGCCCATTGATAATTCCATTTCAAAGAAACCCAGCAAAGCGGCAAACACCCCTCGCCGCCGCCCGCTCCCGATCGCCCCTTGCCCCCCCGCCCCGCCTTGGCAGCGGGCAGCGTCTGGCACCGCAGGGAGATGGAGGCCAGCCACGCGCCCCGGTCCTTGCTGGCCGACCCATGAGGCGCCAGCTTTTTCTGGAGACTCAGTTTCCACTGGACAATCGTGAAAGCGGGGGAAACACAACGCAATGGCTGTGTAAACCCACGTTCCCGCACCCCCCACTCTACTCCAATTTGATTTTCAAGACTTGCGTTTTCAGGTAGTCCCAAACTATGAACAGTGAGCTTTGTGTGTTATCTAGTGGGGGTGGGGATGGAAGAGGAGGAGACTCCCACCACCCGCTCCAGTCTTTAATGTCTGAAATAACGAAATGCCTGTGTGGCAGCTGCTGCTAGAGCCAAAACTAACTCTTTGGAAGACGGAAAAGAGTGAAAGGCAAAGAAAGACTGTTCATTTTTTTTCTTTTGGTGCCGTTTGGGATGTCATCTGTTTCCTTGGCGACTGTGTTCAGCCCCCGGAGCCCCTGGGCTCCTGGATTGTTAGGGGGGAAAAAGCATGCTATTTCTGCACCGTCATTTATCACTGTCACCGCATAATGATTCCCCTTGCAGCCCCTTATTGATGTTTGTAATTGCATTATCTCATAAAGGAGGATGATCAATGAAACCGAGCCGTGCATTCTGGGGTCAGAGGAAGCCAAAGTACTGTTTGTCCCCTTTAATACAACAAGTACTCATTATCTTTAGGTCTGCATTCAAAAAATGATCTGATCTGGGGCTGACCCTGTCGGACATCCCAACACTTTTTAAAACGCGGTTTGTGTAACCTTTTGCTTAAATGCTAAATCAAGTACCTGTCTTGCATTTCAACGAAACAAGATGCTAAAACTGAATAGGAAAAGCATTTCTTCTTTCCTTTTTCTTTCTTTCTTGTTTTCTTTTTCCTGGAGGGGGGCGATCGTCTGAAGACGCACCCGATTTTACACTGAAACTGCTCAATGACAATGTAGAAAAAGCAACCCCTAACATCAAGAGACCCAAGTTATCTAATGGATTAAAAAATTGGGGGTGTGGGGGGAAGGTATTTGGGAGCATTTAACAAGGTCTGTACTAAAAGATCAGAATAGAACCACATCCGGTTTAATATTAATAAGAGCTATAAACTGAAATAATTCCCCATGATTCTGCCCTTGCTGCTCTCTCTCTTACAGAGTCATATCTCTTCGGTTTAGATAAATGACTTTTGTGCCTGTTCGATTCTCACAACAACAATAACTAAATCAGTTGCACAGTCTGTATCTAAAACCGTCTACAAACTCCAGCAAATAAAAAGAAGTTCATTTGTCTATTAAAGGCAAGTATTTAGTTGAGCAGAAATGTCCCAGTAACATTGAATGAAGTTCATGTAATCCCATGAAAATCAAGTCATCTTGTTGCACTGAAGTAAATGAAAAAATACAAAAGAGGAAAGGTCCAAGTGTAATTTTAAACTAAATGCATTATTGGACTGTCAAAGTGAAAACATGGTTGTGTAGCTGGGTTGGAGTCAGTGGGCACCAACTTAGCTCTCATATAACTTAAAGGTTTTAGAAAGGAAACAAGGTTTGGTTATCATTTTAATTTGTGAAAAGAGGTGAAATGGAAACAATTCTAATTCATCGTTTCAAAATGTTTGGCAAATAACTCCTTCAAAGATAAAATTAAGCAAAGAGCTTGTTGTATACATTGCAAGCCTGTATTACCAAAAAGAAGTTTCTAATTTTCTGAAGATGAATTTTCCCATTTTAATAAGACTAACAAAAAAAAAAAAAAAAAAAAAGAAGAAAGAAAGAAAGAAAAAAGAGATAAGAAAAGAAAGGAAGAAATCCAGGTGTTTATTTTAAAAGTTCTAGAAATAATTTCTACATTAACAATGTAAATCAATACTTTAAATAAAAAAATCTAAATGAAAAGCCTTCGCCATATGAGAAAATGAGTATAGTGCTATGTATGATATTTGACACCTTAACATAAAACCTTGAATAGAATGATAACAAAACAAAGGGCTAAAATATTCCCATTTGGAAGAAGAACTTTAATGATAAAGCTAAGAAAAGTTTTAAATGTGTCAAACCACCATTTCATTTTTCTCTGGAAGGCAGATTCTTCTCAAGGGTATTATTTTCCAGGTATTCTGTCAAATCACTTTGCAGTAATGTATGTTTTGTATTATTTAAATATTCTGGCACTTTCATCCTTTGAAAATGCTCAAACTGAAATGGATATGCAGCCACGCATATATTTAATATAAAAGGTATCTTGTTAACATAAAATATTAAAGGGAAAGTAAAACTTTGGGCTTTGTCAATTGAGATAGAATTTTTTTTAGCATAACACTCTGATTTTCAAAACACACAAATGAAACCCCTTGATTTTAACCAATCAACACAAGTCTTTCTCTTATTTGGTTGGGGATCTGGCATCGTGTACGTTTTCTATTTTTAATATTTAGTGTTATAGCCCACGGTTAAAATAATGAAAAATTAGTCTCGTTTCAGAAATTATTTATTTATGGAACGAACATGATTAAAACATAAACACACACAAACTGCAGCTGCAACAGAAAAAAAACTTGATTTACGGTTATTAAATCTTTGATCGCCATGTTAATGTTTCTTTTTCTACCTTTCATTTGCATTTTAATCTATCGAATCTTTACAATTTTGCTGCCTCCTATTTCAATGATTGATTACAGATCTGAAATAAGAAAAACCAAGCCTAGCTTTTCTTTTTCCTTTCTTTTCGTCGCTTTCTTTTTTCCTTCCCCGCCCCCCTTCCCCCTGGTTAGATTTCTGAAACTTTCTCTCAATGCTAATGTAGACAGGACAAATTAATTCTCCTCTTTTAAATGTCAAAGATATAAATAAAAAATGTTTTCTGTCCCAAACGTGAATATTTTCCCAGCCGCTTGTTTTCGAGTCGTAAAAAATCATCCCAGCAAAACGCAATTAACAGCAAAACACACACACACACACACACACACACGACACACACTCGGCGGCGTGGATTTTTTTAAAGGACGTATTGTTGGTGAGTTAAAGAAAGGTGAGAAGTTCATCGTGCCTTCACCATCAGTAGATCAGTAGGTTGGCCAGCTTCTTTCTCTCTCACACACACTCAGAGATTTGGTCCCGAGTTGTATCTGTGATCTAAGTCACACAAACAAACAAAAACAAGCCTGGTGGGGGCTTGCTGTGCTCAACTTGATTTCTTGAGACAAGCAGTATAAAGACAAAAGGGGAAGCGACGCAGGTCTGTTTGTTTTCTTTCCCGGCTTACCACTGCCCCTTTGCCCCCTTCTTCCCCGAACCCTCCCCGCTCTCCCTCCCCGGATTTCTCCTGCTCCGCGGATAAGACGGTCGTTTGCTGACTGCTTTGCCCATACGCGTCACTTTTCGCGATGGCGTGCAAGCAAGTGTGGAGGTGGTTTTGGAAGGCGCCGTCCGGACGTAGGCTGGGCTCATCCTCCCAGCGGGGCTGAGGGCCTCTGGGGCTCTCCAAACAGATTGTGCCTCCCGCCTGGCCGAGGGTCGGGCTTGGGGTGGTAGTCGGGTACCTAACTGTCGCAAGGAGTGGGTGAGCCCCAGGTGTGCAAGCACAGGCCAGTGGGCGTGCGCTCGGGCTCTCCTGCCAGCCCGCGCATCTGGGAACCTGAAAGGAGCCCCTTCACCTCCGTCCACCTCCGCGTCTGCTCCCCGGGGTCGAGCCCCCTCGGTGGGGTTTTGATGCCGGCAGACGCAGAGGAACCAGGAGTTGAGCGAGGACCGACTTCTCAGGCGGGTCGAAGCTGCTCGCACCAGGGTCCGCATGTAAGGCGTGATGCCCAGGCGGAGGGCCAGCAGGAGAAGGCAGAGGGATGCCCCCACCCTCAAATCCCTACACGGGCAGGCACACCATCAAGAATCAGGGTGAGGGCCTGGAGATAGACATAGCCCAGGCGGTGTCTCCAACAAGACACTTGGACTCGGTGCGTACCCAAGGGCATGCCTGCCACCGGAGCACAGACCATCTTCTCCCGGCCCTGTCACCCGGACTGTGCGCTGCTCCCTTTCTCCCAGAGACCCCGTGGGTGGTTGCCGCGAGGGGGGCGATCTTCATTCACTTGGATGAACAAGGCGGTTAAAATAGAGGGGGTGGGGTGGGGTGGGGAAAACATTTGATCCGGGCCGACCTTTTGTCTTGTAGCAGATTAGGCAGACTAGAAATAGGAAAAACAGAAAGTCTACACAAGAAAACTTACTGTGTTCACCAAATATAAAAATGAACCAAGCGGTCTGGTACCTCAAGGGGTAAAGATAGATCCTTGTAGACGAGTGGGAAGACAAGACTGGGAAGATTTAAAGTGCAAGAAACGGCAGATTATTAAGAAAGTAATAGTAAGGTGTCCCATACACTACAGTTTTATTGTTGGGTAGTAACTACCCGATGTATTTATTGCCAAGGCTATATAATAGAGATAATGACCACAAACTCAAGATAAATTCTTAGGCGCTCCGCCGGACGATTCTTTTTTATTTAAGAGTGCGAGTCTGAAAGGTGAGGCTCATCTCCTCCCCTCTTCGAAGATCCGTCTTGTTTTCTCCCATATTATAAGCATGACATGCAAATAAATAAGTGCTGCTGGGTCTGTGTGGGTAGGCCTGCAGGATTTATTTCAGGTGAGAGAGGAACATACACGGAATATGAATTTGCACAGGAGCTGCGGAGTGATTCCTTCCCTCTCTTTCTCGGCCGCCCTCTCCTCCGGGTCTCCCTCCCTTTCTGTGGGAGCAGAGCGCGTCCCCTGATAAAAACATTAATGTGTCATGTCTCAACTCCCTATTTCTTGACATATAGGTCTGGGGAGGGATGAGGGGCGATGAAAAATGCAAAATGCGTCCCCAAAGTAGGTTGACTTGCTGGGACTGCTTAAAGCGATTCCTGCCGACAAAAGGAAGGGTGAGTTGTGATTATAACTTCCAGGAGGAGGGCAGTATAGGAAGGAGGTTACTATCATTTTCAAATTTGCTAAGTGGTGAACAAAGTTTGCTGTCCCGGGTCTGGCATGGACCCTCACCAGCTGGATAGATCCCCTGGGGAGCCTCCTGGCTTTTGGGACCTGCTCGCCTCACTTGGCCCTCAGTTTCTCTCCCCGGTGCCCCGTCAACAATCCTATAGTCAGGTGGTGGAATTACAGATGACCTTGCTCGTTGACCGCCAAGGTCAGAAGGGAGAGGGCAACCTCAGGTGTTGGCTCTATCTGACGCAATGGCTGCAATAATAGTCACCCAGCTGGCCTTTAACGAGGCGGCCACGGAGAGCTTCTCTCCCCGCACCTGCGCTCTGCGACAACTCAGGCAGATCCGGAGCCTGGCAGGATAATTCAGCATCCTCTTCCAATATTCTTTTTTCTTCCTCATTTTTTTGGATACTATTCAGACAGATAGTGTTTCAATCTCACAATAACCACTTATATTCAGAACTTCCTTTGATCTGTGTTTAGCCAGGAAAACAATACAAAACAAACACCTGACAGTGATCTGCGATGTAAAAGAGAAAGGCGCAGAGGAAACCGGAGGGGAGGTCGGGTGGGGTGAGGCAGAAAGGTGTGTAAGTGGAGGGAAAATAGAGACCTAGAGGCAGCCAGAAGTAGACAGGGCGGGGGAGGCAAGGAGAGAAAGCAGAGACGGAGCTGCCAGATGGAAGAGGCCGTTCCTGTAATTTGGTGGTTTGTGTGAGGGGTGATATTATGAGGCTGAGAACCAGGACAGTCCTCGTCAATCTTTTACAATATTGGTGTCGTTCAAGCACAACTTTATCTTTGAACCAGAATATCTGTTTCAATGATTTCCATAAGCACATAAATTATAATCTTCAGAGCCTTCAATATTTCTTTCGGTACTTTATTAAGTGTTATTGCAGAGGCCATTTATGAAGTGAATGATTCAACTTTTAATCTTCTGAACATTAAAGTGTATTCCACTGAGTTTCCTTTTCCAAATAATCTAAAATAACAAAAAGAAACTAAGCTCATTACATGAAAAACTGACAAGTGTTTTACTCTCAGCCTGGCAAGTTGCCTTACTCACTTCAAAGGATGATAAACTAATTGTTTCCAGAGTTTATAAGTAATTAAGCTATTATTCGGGGAATTCATGTAACAGTTTTATTCACGATAGAACTTTCTAGTTAAAATAGCCAGACAAATCTTCAAAAATACCAAAATTTTAATAATTAAAAAATGCATCCTTATTGTTAATAGTGAAGACTATTTTTAGTTTTTCAAAACATTGGAAAATGTAAATAAATGTAGTTCTCGTCCAGAGTATGTCATAGGTGGAGGTCATTATGTATCATTAATGCTGAAAAGAAAATGAACATGTAATGGCTTCCAAAGATTAAAACATCTGTAACTATCAAGTTAAGTTTTTAAAAGTTAATTTAAAAAAAATCATTCAGCTGGATTCGTCTAAATATGTCAGGTAGGAATACATACACATACACACACATACACACACACACATACATAGGTAGTGTCCTTTTAGAATTCCATATGGAAAGTTAAAAAACTTAAGTAATTTTAGCATTTTAAATTAACTTTTGGTGCCTAGGCAATAAGAATTAATGCCAAGGAAGGCTAAGTGCTTGAGTTTCTCTGATTTTGCAACAGAGAAATGTACTTATTCACTTTTAGATTAAAATAAAAAGAATACTTGAAAAATCTTTTCAAATAGGTTAAATTCAAACAAACATTATTTCTAAATTTCAACTCATGTTTGATGTTTAAAAATAATTAGGTTTGCCCTAACTGAAGTAATATTCATTAAGGAAAAATAAGACTTTTAAATGAAGTGATGAACTATTTTATACATTTCAGCAAAATATTATGACACTTTTGTTGAATACATATTTATATATGTAACAATTTACTATTTTAGTATATTTTTTCCATCAAGATGGTGTCAACTCTGTGTTTTTTTTTAAGCAAAAAATTTCATTGTCCCATGAAGAATTTAAAAACTTAATAGAATTTTCATGTTAAAAGGAAACATTTTAGGAGAATAATAGCAAGATATAAATGTGAAAACCAAATAAATGACTGTACAATATTATGTGAAGTAAAACTAATTTTCTGGAAGTTTTTTTTTTTTTGCAAAGAATTGGAGTATATACTGGTTCAATATTCACACCCCTTACTACAAAAAGTGGGAATCAGCTCTCATAATCATTTCACGGGGTGGAATCTCAGCATAGCAAAAATTATTTAAGACTTAGCCCCTTGTTGCAAGTAAAATTCCTCCAAAGCAAAAATCTGGAGTTTGCTGGAAATTGTATATAAAATGTTATGTATGATTAGTGTCAGTATTGTTTTGTGGATTCTGTGTAAACTGGCAAAATAGATCTGTCATTGTGTCACAATGTCTGATTCAATGTTTGCTGTACTATGTTTTCTTTATTCTAATAGACTTTTATTAAAAACAAAAACTAAAGCTCCTCGGTTAGCAGTAATGCAATCCCAATTGTCTAACACCATGTGATGATTGACCTTCTGGACACCAGGCACACTTGGATTCACTTTAGGACACTTAGCTGTTTAAGCTGACTTCATTACAGAAAGACAATGGAGACTTTGTTGCAACTGGCACCTGCAGTATTTCACCCAACATGTGGGCCATACCTTGCCAAGGTAGTCACCACCACCACCATGAACCACGCCAAAGCAGGAAGTCAACTCTAGGCAAATTTTATATGAGATATGCTGTTGTGATTAAGGAGGGGTGAATTCTTTTTGCACATCCTTCCACAGTCTTAAGGAGATGATGAGAAGCCAGTTTCCTTACAGTAAAAATATTGGCATGTTAAGAGGTACTGCAGTAACTTTATGGGTAAGTTTAATGGTTAAGGATCTTATGGTACGTTGAATTCAAGATGTCCACAATAATACAGTTCAGACAGAAAAATACTATTGTACCTTATCTATGCCCAAGTTCAAAAGGGTCCTCTAGTGGAAAGGCTTAGTAGTGGTGGTTGGAGAGGGGTGCTAAATGAGTGAGTGGACTTCGGGGCACTCTATTTAGTAATCCTGACTCTGTCACTAGAACATAATGCAATTTATCTTCCATGAATCTTTTTCCTAACCTCTAAATGATGTTAATATATTTCTGTTTTGTAAATCGCTTTGCATTGTAGAACGTGCTAAGGCATTGCTTTCATTCTATTGAATATAATAATCAAATCCCACTCTCAAAGAGCTCCAGATTTTTTCCAGAGGAGCCCTGACTCATAAAGGAATATTTCTGTGTCCTCAAAGTTCTAAGGGTCTCTTAGAATTCTGAGATGTTTTTTCCTTTGATTTTCCCTGCCTGGCTGCCAGAAGTAAAACAACAGTGCTGTATTGTTCCAAAGCATTTGCTAAGAGTAATTAATACCTTTATTGATTAAGTTGCTTCACTGAAATAAAAGGTGACTTTTCCAGCAATGGCTGGACCCAGTAGACTGAAAAACAATGAGCCATACTACAGAAGACAAGAGTGAAGCCCCACACCCCCATGAAAAAAAATTTCCACAGATTTACAAGGTTTCATTTGAAGTCCTTGTTATTCTAGCCTGGATCATACCTTAAATCTTTGCCTATTTCTAGCATATTGCATCGAATCCTTTTTAAGACTGAAAAAAATTCCTTGTGTATGTGTGCACATGTGTTCTAAAATCGTGAGTACTTACTATGCCCTGAGCAGTGAGTGGGGCACCGGGGATGCTGAGATTAACAGGACTCTGGCTCTGCCCTCAAGAGCTCAGTGAGGATGGAGCAAATAAGAAAAACCACAGTCCCAACCAATAGCAGTACACACAGGTGCGGAGCGAACTCAAACGTTAGGCCCACCACCTGGAGGAAGGCAGCTCCCGAAAAGCCTGTGTGATGGGCCGAGGTCAGGAGGCGTGAGATCGGGAAATAGTTCTGTATCAGAGTTCAACCAAGAAAACAGAAGCCACTCGGAGTGTACACAAGGGAAAGAATTTAATGCAGGGAATCAGTTATGCAGGGGCTAGAAGAGGCTGTGAACGCAACCAGGTGGCAGTGAGGCAACCCAGAGCTGAGCACTTGAAGGAAGAAGCTGTTGCCCCAGGCAGACTAGAGGGACAGAGGGAGCAGGAGGGTTACCAGACTCCAGGGGTCAGGGGGACCTGGTAGAAGATGTAACCAGGGCAGGCATGTCTAGTGGGAGCTATGGAGGAGATGAGAAAGGGAAAATATTCTGGAGTCCTTCCTTTCACTTTATGATCTCTCGCCAGTACCTCCTTTTGGCTCAAACAAGCAAGAAGCCAGCAGACACAGAACCTGGAAACATAAGATCGGCCCCCTGCCATGTAGAGCAGAGTGAAGAATAGCTTTGAAGGCAGAGAGTTCCAGGAGCAACACAGCTTCTAGGCAGATGTTACCCTCCAGCGGTCTTCTATTTCACTTTTCCAAATGAAGAGCGTTATTGTTAATTTCTGAATGTACTCATTTGAAAATGTTGAAGGAGGAGAAGGATGTTCCAGGCAAGGACACTGAGTTGGGAGAAAAAGTGGCTTACTTAGAAAATGGCAAGTTTGCCAGTGTGGCGAGAGCAAAGGGGCAGGAGGGGACATTGTAGGATCTGAGCTGAAAATCCTAACAGCTAACTATATAGACTAACCAGTGGCTTCTGTAACACCTTGATTTGTTAGCAATCATTAACCCCTCGAGGCCAGGGTAATACAGATGATAGGGGCTAACGATGCAAAAATAGAGATAGTTAGAGCTCCATACAGGTACAGTGATGCCCATCAGCAAATGGCGTATCTGCAAAGAAACACAGGGAGCCTCCTTCACTATCTTCAGGTAACTTGCACTATTATTTGAATCAGCACAAAGCCAGTCAGACCATTGATCCAGTCATTTTCATGAACAAATTAGAAAGTGTTCCTTAATCCTGAGGAGACATCCTTGTAGCCAGTTTGGTGTTCAGAGAGCTAATTCAGAGATTTTCTCTACTCCCACATAATAGGAATAGCTCCATCCATAACCTCACACGTGTCAACCTTATGGATGATACTTTGAAGGAGGTGTAACTAGAACTAGGAAGCTAAGAAATCAGTGAGGAGGCTTTTTGACATCAGTGGGGACTGGAGGTCAGAGAAGATATTTAGGAGACAGGAGGCTGGTATGGAGGTGGGGAATGAGATGTGGAGAGAAGATGAAAGCAATGGCATGGTTTCTGGTTTGCAAAGTTGGGCAGATTGTGGTTCCACTTACTGGGACAGTAACTGTAGAAGAAGGGGCATATTAGAAAGAAAGAAGATAACTTTGTTTCAGACATTTTGAGATCAAGATACTTATGGGTTATCAAGATAGATATGCTCATTAAGAAGATGGAAGACGTGGGACTACATTTTGGTAGAGAGGTCTGGGCTGGAGATAAAAATTTGAGAGGAATCACTGGATGGAGTAAATGAGATCATTCAGGGTCTCTTTTTGTGGTCACAGTGAGATATCACCTCACGTCTGTTAGAATGGCTACTATAAAAACATTATATATAAACAAAAAGTTATATAAAATAACAAGTGTTGGTTAAGATATGGACAAAAAGGAACCCTTGTGCACTGTTGGGAATGTAAATTGGTGCTGCCACTATGAAAAACAGAATGAAGTTTTCTCAAAAAATTAAAAATAGACCTACCATATGATCCAACAATTCCACTTCTGGATATTCAGCTGAATAAAATGAAAACACTAACTTGAAAAGTTATATGCACCCCTATGTTCATTACAGCATTATTTGCAATAGCCAAGATATGGAAACACGTAAGTGTCCATCGATGGATGAATGGATAAAGAAGATGTGATATGTATATACAATGGAATATTAGTCATAAAAAATAATGAAATCTTAGCATTTGCAACGTGGATGGACCTCGAGGGCATTATGCTAAGTGAAATAAGTCAAACAGAGAAAGACAAATATCATATGATCTCACTTATATGTGGAATCTAGAAAACAAACGAACAGACAAAACAGAAACAAACTCATAGATACAGAGAACACTTTGATGGTTGCCAGATGGGAGGGGGTTTGGGAGGATGGGTAAAAAAGGGGAAAGGATTAAGAAGTACAAATTGGTAATTACGAAATAGTCATGGGGATGTAAAGTATAGCATAAAGAATATAGTCAATAACATTGTAATAATTATGTATAGTATTAGGTGGGTACTAGATTTATTGGGGTGATCACTTGATAAGTCATATAAATGTCTAACCACTATGTTGTACACCTGGAACTGATATATATAATATTGTATGTCAACTGTAATTTAAAAAGAAATTTAAAATAAAAAAATAAAGGGGAACATGATGGGGGGAGATATATGATTTTAAAGATGGAAAAGACTTGCACATATTTGTATAACAAGGGGAAAGGGAGGGAAATGTTGAAATTGGAGGAAAGACGTGTCAAACAATGGGGAGGTCCATTATAAAGATGGGGAATTGGGTTGTGAATCAGCGGTGGTACACCCTAGCCTCCAAGATGAAGGCAAGTGATGACTACAGAAGTGTGTCCAGTGGGGAGGTAGTGGAGGACAAATTTGGGGTAGTTCCCATCTGATAACCTTAATTTTTTTTTTTTTGAGGTATGGTTAGTGATGTCATTTGATATGAATGAGGGTAACCGGGTTTTGCACTAAATGTCCCATATCCTACCTGGGAACCCCCACAGTCCTGGACAAATCAGGAAGTTTGGTCACCCTCATGATAGAGAAAAGGGAAAGGGCTTGAAGGTAAAGTTAAAGGTTGCCATCACAATGGAAAATGGGAGAGGGAGTTGACCAGAAATGCAAAGCTTGCTGACCAGCATCAAGGACTTAGATGGAATTGGAGATCAAAGGGCAGCGTTTCGTGCATGGCTGTGTGGTTTTCTTCAGCAATGCTTAAGTATTTATATATATAATTTTTTGGATTACTTTTAGGTTTACAAAGCAACGTAATAGTTAGACATTTAAACCCCTCATAAAGTGATAACCGTCCCCCCCAAGCTACTACCCCTCTGACATCATATATAGCTGTTACAATACCATCGGCTATCTTCCCTATGTTGTACTCCACATCCCATGACTATATATACCTATATATTTAGTTATAGTTGACATTCAGTATTATTCTACTTCAGCTCTTCAGGTGTATAGCCCATTGGTCAGGCATCTACACAGTCTGTGACGTCCTTGATAAGTCCATTACCCATCTGACACCTTGCATGATCTTTACACCATTGTTGATTTTAATCCCCATATTATTATGTATTAACTATCAATTTGTATTTCTTAATGCCTTCCTTTTTTATCCTGCCCCAACCCCATTCCCATCTATCACCCTAGATCTAGTACCTATCTGGCACAATACCTACTTATTACAATATTATTGACTATATTCCTTTGCTATACCCTACATTCCCAGGACTACTGTATAACAACCAATTTGTACTTCTTAATCCTTTTCACCCATCCTTAACCGCCCCCACTATTTTAAAGAAGTCCCTCTAACATTCCTTGTAATAATGGTTTGATGGCGATAAACTCCTTCAGCTTTTTCTTGTCTGGGAAGCTCGGTATCTGTCCTTCAATTCTAAATAACAGCCTTGCTGGGTAGAGCAATCTTGGCTGTATGTCATTGCTTTTCATCACTTGGAATATTTCCTGCCACTCCCTTCTGGCCTGCAAAGTTTCTGTTGAGAAATCAGCTGACAGTCTTATGGGGGCTCCCTTGTAGTTAACTAACTGCTTTTCTCTTGCTGCTTTTAAGATTCTCTCTTCGTATTTAACATTTGGCATTTTAATTGTGTGTCTTGCTGTTGGCCTCTTTGGGTTTATCTTATTTGGGACTCTCTGTCCTTCCTGTGCTTGCATGTCCATTTCCTTCACCAGGTTAGGGAAAGTTTCTGTCATTATTTCTTCAAATAGGTTTTCAATTCCTTGCTCTTTCTCTTCTCCTTCTGGCACCCCTATAATGCGAATGGTTGGTATGCTTGATATTGTCCCAGAGACCCCTTAAATTCTCCTCAATTTTTTGGATTCTTTTGTTGTTGTTGTTGTTCTGGTTGGGTGTTTTCTACTACCTCAACTTCTACATCACTGGTTGAATCCTCTGCTTCATTTAATCTGTGGATTCCCTGTAATATATTCTTCATTTCCATTATTGTATCCTTTATTTCTGACTGGTTCTTTTTTATGGTTTCCATCTCCAATTTTATGCTTCCTGTCTCTCTGTTGAAGTTCTCCCTGAGATCACTGAGCATTCTTATAGCCAGGGTTTGGAACTCTGCGTCTGATAAATTGCTTATCTCCATTTCACTTAGTTCTTTTTCTGGAACTTTGTTCTGTTCTTTTATTTGGGACATGTTTCTTTGTCTCCCCATTTTGGCTGCCTCCCTGTGTTTGTTTCTATGTATTAGGTAGGGATGCTATGTCTTCCAGTCTAGTAGAGTGGCCTACTAGGTATGCTGTGGGGTTCAGTGGCACAGTCTTTCTGGTCACCTGAGCCGTGTGCTCCAGGTGTGTCGCCTGTGTGGGTTGTGTAGTTCTCTTGTAGTTGAGCCTTGGTTGATAATTGCACATCAATGGGAGGGTCTGACCCTTGGGCTCACTGGTTGTGATAATTGGCCTTAATTACAGTGGAAGGGTTGTTGTGCAGGGGCTGCCCCTATGGAGCAGGCTCTGCCTCAGTAGGACTCTGGTGCCTGCCCAATCCACCCCTCGGGTGTGTCATACTTGGAGGCAGCTGGGTGATACTCCAGCTCATTTTGAAGCTGGCCACTGGGGGTGCCAGCCCCAGGACTACCTGGGAGGGGATCCGCTGTAGGTTTACTTCAGCCATAGCACATGCTCCACCTGGGGCCACCCAGCGGCTGCCAGAAAGAAATCTGCAGATGGCTGCCACCTGTGCTATGCTTGGAAGCACCTTGAGAGGCCGAGCTGTGAACCAAGCCCTGCTACCGCTAGTGCCAACTTAGGGCTGCTCAGCCGGAGGTACAGGACACTCTCAAGCCAGATGGTGCTTGTCTGGGTTTTGTGAACCTTTCAGAGACACTCGGAAAGTCTGCAGCTTGAGTTAAGGCAGGCGATCTGCACGAAAAAGCCACTGAAAGCAGCCTGGATGTGCCCGAAAGTTGGGCAGGCGGGGACTCAAAATGCCAGGGCATGGTGAACAAATGGCAGAGACTCAGATATGGTGGCCACCTGTGTTCGCACGCTGGGACGGGGGAGGGCTCAACAAAGGAAGATGGCCTCCGCCAGTGCCCCGTCCAGAAGAAAGCCGCCTCTCCAGCCCCTGTCCAAAGCCAGGCACTCAGTTACCACCCTGCTGCCTCTCCAGCTGCTGCCCCAGTGCTGGACCTCAGAGCGAGTGATTCTGTTGGTAGGTAAGTCCACGTGTGCAGTCCCTTGAAGAGGAGCGCCTGTGAGTGCAACCACACTCAGTCTCACTCAGTTACAATCTCTGCTGATTTGCACAACCAAAAATTAGGGGGACTTCTCTCCCCGGCACTGGAACCCTGGGCTGGAGTGGGGCTGGGGATCTTTTGCTCCTTTAGGGGATGGAGGAGACCCCCTCAGCCAAAATAGCCCTCCCAATCTTTAGTGGTCACACGTGGGTGTGGGACCAGCCGGTTCTGCTTCTCTGACCAGTCTGGAGGTGACTTCTTCTGTAAGACCTCAGTTGGAAGGCTTCAGTTCAGCTTGATTTTAGGCGATTCTCAATAACGGTTGTTTTATAGATCAGTTGTAATTTTGATGTGGTTGTGAGAGAAGGTAAACACAGGGTTTACCTACTGTGCCATCTTGGTTGTCTTATCTGCTTAAGCATTTTGAGTTGTTTTTCCAGGACAGGGTGTGTTCACTCATGCAGATATGTGCTTGGAGGACTTTTTGCAACCCAAAGTATACGGTATCAGAGGTCTCATTCTGGGGGCAGGAAAACATTGAAACTCACTGTCAAGGTTGTCGGAAATAGTCACCTGTGAGGTGGCAGATTTTGCTCTCAGTGATGTCCAACATCATTCTTTCTTCATGTTTACATACTTGGCAAACGGCAGAGTTCCAACATTTCACATCTTGAGGCACCTCTGAGATGTAGAGTTATATTCGTAGCATGTTTTCTCTCTAGAAGAGTGACTTAGAGACTTAAGCAGTATGTTGAGAGAAGGAACAGTGAGCAGGAAGCCCTAACCTAGCGTCAATTCTCCATTTCTAGCTGCAGACCGTCTACATGCTCTGTGTGAGGCAGGCTGTGGGCATATTTTGTGTCTAAATTAGATACTTTTAAACCTACCTGGTAGTATTTTCACCTGTTTCGATTACAGAAACAAAGAAAAAGGTAAAAATGTGCTTATCTAGCTAGGAACAGGGCAAAGGGGGCAATGAGCTCCGATAAGTAGATTCAAGTAAATATCTGAAGTACAACCTTTTATTTTTGGAACAAGTGAAATTAAATAGCTGCAAATAGGTAAAGAGGTGTTTTCTCTAAAGTTTGCCCCGTCATTAGAACACACCAGTTCCTCTAAATTTATAGAATGGGATAGAAATAGGGCACAAGGGGATCCCAAACTACATCAGTTTAGTGAAAATCTGACTCAGCTTGGGTTAGGAAAGGTATGCAAATCTCATCTGAAATTTCATACAGCTTGTCTCAAAAGTCTCCATGAATGGGCCGAGACTTCAGGTAATAGGAGTGTTACGGGCTGAATTGTGTCCCCCTCAAATTCATGTTGAAGTCTTAACCCCCACCCAGTACCTCAGAATGACTCTATTTGCCATAGGGACTTGAAAGAGGTAATGAAGGTCAAATGAGGTTAGATAGGTGGGCCCTAATTCAATCCGGTGTTCTTAAAAAGAAGAGGAAATTTAGACAAAAAGGAGATACAGGGATGCATACACACAAAGGAAGGATCGTTTGAGGAGACAGGGAGGCCAGTCACCGGCAAACCATAGAGAGAAGCCTCAGAAAAACATCAAACCTACCAATAGCTTGATTTTGGATTTCCAAGGCAGCAGAACGGTGAGAAAATAAATTTCCATTGTTTACCACCCTCAGTCTGCAGTATTTTGTTATGGCAGTCCTAGCAAATGAATACAGGGAGATTTAGAGTTTGGATGCCTCAACAATCTGAGAAATAGTAGATGTGTCATTTTTAAAAACTATAAAAACCAACCCAGGAGATGTCTGCTAAGAAAACCCTGCACTTACCTGCACTTTATTTACTTATCAAATATTTATCAACCACTGTTGCTGTGCCTACCGTGGGAGGTGAGTTCATCACTCTTCTCTCCTCCTGGACTTTCCTGAACCTTGCTCACCTCACAGTACATCCACATCTGCATGAACTCTATTGGAGTAATTTTAAAAATACAGTATGTTTTAAATAACAATGCTGCATTTTTTATGAAGTGTGTTGTGGAGTCTATAGGCAGCGTTTTCATTATGTTTAGTAGAAATTAAACCTAAATCTGAGCACAAAGGTTAAGTCAGTGTTTTTACTCCCTTCATTACTGTGAAATTTAGGCCAGTCATCTTATCTGGTTAATTCTCTTTAGTATTTAGAATATCTCAGGTTGGTTCTAACGTTTGGCACTTTTAATTAAAAATGATTTTCTAAAATCCTCCTAGGCACCTTATGTTGACAGGAGACTCTCCATGGCATCAAGCTGTATGTTTCTGTGAATAATATGTTGATATCAGATTCTACTGAAAACGTTACAGAAGACCGAAAACAGATCTGACATTGTCTTGTGAACCTGTTTGTAGCTATTGACTTAGAATAATTTATCTTGATTTGTAAAGTCTGGTTTAGAGAAACAATCACAGGTAATGTTTTCCTCCCAGGCATTTTTCTGATCATTGTTCTTGGAAATAACATGGGAGATTGGAAGATGGGAAATTTTAACAACGGATCCTAGCATTCTCATTTACTTATTGTGTGACTTAGGTGACATCAATCATACTGAGCCTCAGT
Organism: Rhinolophus ferrumequinum; assembly: GCF_004115265.2. Classification (NCBI taxonomy): domain Eukaryota; kingdom Metazoa; phylum Chordata; class Mammalia; order Chiroptera; family Rhinolophidae; genus Rhinolophus; species Rhinolophus ferrumequinum. Next base: position 23,687,138 of record NC_046296.1, on the reverse strand, counting down.
TTATTCACCTGTAAAATCGGGATGAATTCTGTCCTCCAAGCCTACCTCACAGGTGTTTGTGGGAATACCATTAAATAATGAATGCCTCTGTGGTGCTTTTTAAAACATGCTGTACCAATTTGAACCTTATTACTACTGCAGTTGCCACTAACTGGTTAAACTTCATGATCCTTTTCTTTGCTTTCTCACATTTTAAATGAATGAAATATCACCTGGGCTCCCTTCAGGGATGACGTCATAGTCAACATGAGGATCTCTTGTTTGGAGGTCCTAGAAGGATTCCTTCCTTGTTCCACCCATATTTCAGGGAGTACCTATTGAAGCTTGATGTTGACTTTTGTTTTCAACCTTGCATTAGGCAGTGCTTATTTTTCTACTCATTTCCCTAAGATTTATTTTTTATAGCCCGTCCAAGATGTAAATGTTACTTCAGATGGAAATCTCCAGAACCTAATGTCAAGTTACATGCAATGTATGGGAATGTGTCATCTGAAAGTGTGGGGAGTAAAGCTCCTTCTCTATGGCTGCCTTTCTCCAAGCTTGTTCAACTCCTAAGGTTGTTGGCTGTAGAACATTTTTTTCTGAATAGAGGAAATAATGAACATACACCTCCATCTCTGTATTAAGAAAGTGCATTAAGAGAACCCCAGCATGTACTGCTTACTTTCTGTATTGGGACATAAGTGAATGTCCACAAAGTGTCAAATAATTCCCGTGAAATACTGATTTTCAACCCAAATTATAATTTGGAGAATGGGCCAAACCATCCAGATTTTTACCATGACTATCAGGAGTGTGGGAAGACGAGAAAGTGTGTGTGTGTGTGTGTGTGTGTGTGTGTGTGTGTGTGTGTGTAGGGTGGTGGGGGGTTAAATTATCATTGTTGTCATTGCTGGAATTGAAGGATGGGCATCAATTGAGGGGACTTAAAAATTTAAAACCTCTTTATTGTGGAAAATTTTCCAACATTTACAAAAATAGAGAGACTGTCACAACAGATCCCCATGTATCCATAGCCCAACTTCAAAAATTAGAATTATCAACATTTTGTTACTTTTATCTGTTTTCCTCTTTCCCTCTCTCTCTCTTTTCTGGAGTATTGTAAATTGAACACTAGATACCAAGTCTTCTCCCTTTTAAATACTTCAGAATAGATCTTTAATTAATAACTTTGTTTCTGTCTTACTGTAGTTTTAAATTTTTAATGTTTCTTTAAAATAACTTTTCATTCTGATATAATCTTAAACTTATAGAAAAGCTGCAAGCATAGTACAAGGAACTCCTGTAATCCTTTACCCAGATATCACTAATTGCATATATTTGACTTTTGTTTTATCATTTTCTCTTTCATGTAACATATAATTTCTTTTGTACCCTTTAAGAGTGAGTTGATGACATTGTCCCTCTTTACTATAAATACTTCAGTGTGTATGTTCTAAGAACATGGGCATTTTCTGACATAATTACAGAATAATTATTAACCTCAGGAAATTTAACATTGATGCAATACTGTTAAATTTCATCAATTGCTACAACAATGTCCTTTATATTGTTATTTTTCTTCACCTAAAACCTAATCCAGTATTATACATTACATTATACTTGTCATCTCTCTTTAATCTCCTTAAATCTGGAACAAAGAGTTCCTCAGCCTTTCTTGATCTTTCCTGACCTTGACATTTTTGAAGAGTACAGAGCAGTTATTTTGTGGAATGTCCCTCAGGTAAGGTTTGTGTGATGTTTCTTTATGATTGGATTCATAAGGAATGAATTTATTCAGGTTATGCATTTTGGGCAGGAGCACCCCAGAAGAGATGAGGTACCCTCAGTTCATGGTATCAGCTGGCACATGGTGTCCGTTCCAGTACTGGTGGTGTTAAGTTTGTTCACTTGCTAAGTAAGATAGTTTGAGATTATCATGTAAATATCTTTTTCCTCATCAAACTTTTATTCACTGTTTTTCACATCCATTGATGATCTTTTAACTCCATAAAGTTTATATATTTATTAGTTGACATTCTATTGTAAGAAAGAGCTTTTTCTCCTTTCCTTCTTCCTTCCTTCCTTCCTTCCTATCTATCTATCTATCTATCTATCTATCTATCTATCTATCTATCTATCTATCTATCTATCTATCTGGACTAATGGATTCTTACTTTATTGAATGGGTTCTGCTTCAGTACTATTAATAGCATTATTTATTATGATGCTATGATTTCTCAGATTTAATCAGCAGGACCACCTCCCCACTGCCTCCTGCGTCTTTTCTGATGTTTCTTAAAGGATGCTGAGCTTGGTATCTTCCATGTTGAAGTGGAAACGGAGTTGGATAATCCTGTTCATTTGCACAGTATCCAGTAGCTGCAGGAACAATAGACTTTCAATGCAAATCTTCCAGGTTTCTAGCACATCTCTGGGATGAGGATGGTCAATTGGGGAGTATCACAGAGACTTAAGTGTACTCAGTGAGGGGAAACGCGTGTTGTTAGCTTCTGATTTTGGGTCCCTTATCGTGGCTTTTGCATTAAGTGTTTCCCACTAAAAGTCAAGCAATGGGTTTCTTAATTTCTGGCTTCTGTCTAAAACAGGTTTCTTGAGCCAGTTAATTGAACATAAATTACAATTGACCTTGGAGGGATTAACTTGCATTTTGAGGTCATCTCAGCTGTATAGCTATTTGGGTGCTTGCAGACTGCTTGAGCTTTTATATACTTTTCAGCTAAGTCAAAGATGAAAATGTACCACTCAGGGACATTACAAGAATTGTTGACCTTCTCCGGTCAGTTTGAGGCCAAGGAATTAATGTAGAGAATTACCAGAAGATCTATAAATACACATGTTTTTTACATGAGAGGTATCATTAAAAGAATTATTTTCATTTTACTTAACTGTTTCAGATCCGTGCGTGATATTTGAATGGCAGTCATATAAAGGAAATTTTAGTTTAGGGCACAATAAAAATAACATTTAGATTAAAAATTTAAACTACACTAGCAGTAGGTTTTCTAAAATTCCATTGTGATTGAGCCATTTTAACCTTAAAAATATATTGGATGATAAACCCCATATTTAAAAGAAGACTTATTTATGTCGAAGGCTGAAAACATTCTTTTGAGGTCAGTTCAGTGCTGAAAGTAATCATTGTAGCCTGTGTCCTAAATTTTGCTTTGCCTCTTTGGTATATCAAGAGGTTGACGTAGAAATTGGTATGCCAGATCCATCCTGGTGAATAAGGGGAAAGACCATGACCTTTGGAAACACAGACCTGGGACCAAAGGATGCCACTGTCATTGATTTGTTCTCTATCTTTCACAAGTCCCTTTGTCATTCCAAGCACTGGTTTCCTTATCTGTAAAGAAAGGTTCACAACATGTAGGATCATTGCAAGGAATAAAAGCTATAGATAACTTTAATATAAAGTCTAGTGCTTGGCATACAGGAGTTCCCCAATGAATGTGACTTTTTTTCCTCGCACCCTTTCTTCTAATAGAATAACAATCACCACCCTACAGTCATTGCTTACCATGTTCCAGACTCTGACCTCAGTCTTCACATGCACTACTTGTGAGAGAGGAATTATTATTTCCAATTTACAGATGAGAAAACTGGGACCTAGAGAGGTTAAGGACCTTTGACCAAATGTTGTGTACTGGGCTTTCAAGTTTGATGCCAGAGTCCAAGCTCTTAATCATTACACTCTCTTGCCTCTTGTAACTGACTCTTTCAGGCCATGCACTTTTCATAAATTTGGAGTAGTAATTCATGGGTTTACATGAGATTATTAAGTGGATCAGTTGAGAGCCCTAAATTGTGGTAAGGGAGAATTAAAAACCTGGGCTAGAAACAGAAACAATTAATAGTGCGTGAGAAAAGACAGGGAAAGATGAGAGATACACTTACTAGGCCAATGAGTTGAGCCCTCTATATCTCTGGAGCATTTGGTTGCTTATCTTTTTCTAAATCAGAGGTATAAACAGTCACGATAGTAGTCCTAATAGCTACTATTTATGTGCTTTATGGAATTCTCACTTTAAAGTTAAAAAAAAAAATACCCTACCAGGCACACTTATTCCCTTATTTTGGAGGTAAAGTAACCAAGGATCCGGTTGGTTAAGGTGTAATGCAGACCTTCCACTTGAAACCAGGTCTGTGTGATGTCAAAACTCTGAGTCGTATCGCTCCTCTATGCTGTTTCCTGCTTAACATAGATTCCAACAACTTTCCTGAATCTCCAGTACTGCCACACCCCATTCCTCACCCCTGTATGAGCTAAAAGAATTGGCAACAGATGCACTTTCTTTTTCTGCTTGGAAGTTGGTTTTTATCAGACTCCAAGGAAGTCCAGCCCCAAAGACTTTTAGCACTTAACCCTTGGCCACCCATATTCCCATTTGGCGTTCAGGGTAGTCTTTAACAGCAAACCTCTTCCCCCTTTTGAGGAAGAAAATGTGTTCTTGGAGTAGTCCTTTAAAACTATTTCACCCCCTCGTTGTTTAAGCATTCCTATAGCAGAGGATGTTGGTCTACCCAATAGCCACTTCCCCTTGCTCCGTAAGAAGAGAGCTTGAATTTTAGTCAAGCCCATTGCCACCTGGAGTTAGAGATGGTTCTGAGCCTGTCTTGCAGCTCATTGTGGTTATGTGACTGGGCTCTGGCCAAACAGTAACAGTACTGTTTGGGATTCTGGGAAAGTTGCTTAAAAGGACTTGACTCAGCTAGGAGGAAACCCTTTACTCTTCTGGTATTCCCACTTTGTTAGAGCAGCAGCTGAGAAGGGATAGCTAAACTTTTAGCAACCATCTTGAGGATAAAAATCACCTGGTAGGATGATAAAACAGAAAGATAGGAGCCTGGGCCACTGATGACACTGGAGTCACTTTACCTGTCCTAGGCTGCCTACCTCTATTTTTACATGAGAAGGCAACTTACATCCTTTCTCTCTCTCTCTCTCTCCCTCTCTCCCCCACTTCCCTCCTTCCCTCCTTTTCTTCCTTGCTTCTTTCCTCCTTCCTTCCTACGTTCTTTTCTTTCTTTCTTGTTTCTTGTCACTGCTTTTTTTTTTTTTTTTAAATATGTAACCAAGTAATTCTAGTTAGTTGTGAAAAATATGCCTAGTTTCCTTAGGGCACATTTGGATGTCCTGAGAAAGCTTGGAAAGCTCTGAGACTACTGACTCAGCATTTAGTAAAATGTAATTTAACTTACACATTATTAAGGTATCGTGGAAATACACACAGTTGAATACTTTGGGCCTTTATATCCTTTAACATCTTTTTGAGCTAAAGCACATTAGCAGCATATCCACAGTGTTTCCCCTTTCTGACGGTTTAATTCAAAGAAGGATGCATTTGGAAGAAATTAAGGTCTTGCTCCTCTAAAGCTCTTCCCATCAAGTCCATCAAAGACCACGTAACATTTGTGATCATGCTACAAACAGATTTAGAATGGGTATGATATTTTTTTGGATAAAAATTATTGCATCAAACAAAACTCAAAATTTACTCCAGGTGGGATTCTTCACCCCCACACCCCATTCTTATTTTAACATCAAGCACAAAACTGACACAAGATAGTCCTGTCCTCCTGATGTACTGAACTTAGGGCACAAGTGGAAGGTGCATTAGGAAGACATAGCTTTGTATTTGAGTACCTGGGTTGGTGGAAATGAATTTTCCATTTCAATGTGATTCATTTAAAGACAGCCAAGTGTCATGGTCTCCTGATTACTATACTTATAATTACTTTTGCCTTGGCAAAAATACTGTTTTGGTGACAATATTTTATGTATCTCCTTTGTTAATTGAAAGAGTTTTAAAAAAAAAAAAAGTGTGAGGGGGGAATAAATAAATAAATGAAACCTCAAACTTCAACCCAAAGCTTTATAGAGCCAAATATGGAGAGAATATTTAGAGACCCTGACAAAAGGAAGTGGAAATTTGAGCAATTGTCTGAATAATTCAGCCCAAAATGGTTGAGAATGTTTGTTCTGTTCTTAAATCTTAATTGTCTGGCCCCATCATAGGTTAGATTGACCAAATTTTCTAGACAAAAGCCTTGAAGCTTCTGGTAATTTTGTCTATGGGAACATGGTCTGTAAGTATCAAGTAATCACTACTGGTAACTATTTATTGAAAATACCTATTTGCATGGCATTGCATTGGCTTTGGAGTTACAAATGTGTTCTCTTGTTAGTTAAATAAGGATTGTTAACGGACTCATAAGGTCATTCAATTTCAAGGAGTTTGCAAGGAATTTAGATATGATCTATTTCAAACCATTTTAAAGATGGGGAAACTGAGACCCAGAGATTTTTCAGTCTCACACCTTTACATAAATTCCACTGTTAAAGCATAATGTTTTACATTTTTTGTTAATTTTCTAAAATGGTCGAGTGGAGAAAAAGAAGCTTTTCCCCCTCAGTTCTAATTTGGTTCTAATTATGTTTGGCATCATGATTTTCTTCCATAGACTTTTACCCAATAAGAGGATAGTAACGTCAAAACCTTCCAAGAGTGAGTTGACTTAACCTTGTTGAAAGTTATATATCTACAAGAGATATGGGCTAGGTGAAAAGACCCTCTATTCTAAGTGATAGCTCACTAAGCCATGTAGAAAAACAGAAATAGCAAAACTGCATATTGATTCCAAAGCAAATCAAGTTAAGTATCTTCTATGGACATACAGTCAGATAACAAAACTCAGGGAAATAATGTATGCTCTTCTTTGTTTTCAGTAGAACTGGGGAATCGCCTTTAAACTTTGCATGCAGCATGGAAATAAAGCTTCTGAAGTAACCATTACATCTTTTCATGAGTGTTTATTAAGAAGCCCCAAACCTTTCTTAGTAATAAATCAGCTGACATATCTGTAGGTTTAAATCTTTTATTGGTTACTGATTAACTTAACAGCTCTGCCTGACAAACCTTCATAATAAATAAGCCAACCAGCGAGCACTTCCCAATCAAACCAAATTTGTTTAAAGGACTATCACTAAAATGTGATTTATGTGCTAATGAATTTTGCAATCAGCATGTGGTGGTATACAAGTTTCAACATGAATCTAAAATGTACAAATCTGAAGACACTGAAGTTATTAAAAATCACACCACAATGCAACTACTTTTAATTAAAAAGAAATATATCACATTCATATTTAGCAGTAGCATTTTGGCATATGAAAAGGATAACTCAGGTTTACTTTTTGAACACATCCTAACAAAACATGGTTATTGTTGCTTTGATGGTTAATGATTCCTTTTCAAGATCATATTGCTTGTTATACCGACTTGAATCAAGAGAAAAATCAAAATAAGAAACTATATTTTATATATACATGTAAACCACATAAATAGACAAGGTGATTGATGATACTGTGTCAGTAAGAAAAGTTGCAGATCTTTTTTTTTTTTCAGTTTGGCCAAATTCTTCTTAGAAAGTCTGTGTAAATCTCTGACTTTTGTGTCTCTGTGTCAATTAATTAAATTGTTGACTAAAATTGTAACAAAATAGCTTTAGTATAAAAAAGTGATTCTCAGATCTTTTCCTATAAAACTTAAAAAAAAAATCTTCAAGAAGTAAAGATTTAAACATCTGTCTGGACAGATGTCAAAATGCATAGTGTTACACCATTAGACTGTGTAAGTATCTGACACTATGTTATTACTCTTCAGTTAAATATTCACAGTGATATTTTATGATGTTTTTAAAAGAAAACTTGCATGACAGAATCACCTCATCGTGCACACCATAATAAGCACTTTAAATGAACGAATTCAGGGTAAACAATGAAAAATAACTTCCTTTGCTAGTTTTTACATCTTATTTCAGTCACCTGGATTTTTACATCGAGATTTAAAAAATCATTCAACAGCTTGTAGTGGTTGTGATTTTATTAAGAATTGTATTATTAATTTTGAATATTTCCCTGGAAAGCCAATTTTAGTGAAAGCCTTATATATAAGTAGGGGAGAGAATTACACATGGAAAGAAAATACGGCTGTGCTAAATCCTAATGGTTGTGGCGTATATATCACAGTACAACAAACAATATTTTTCAAGAAATGAAAGATGAAAGCTAGCATGATATTATCAATGCAACAGTAGTTTACTAAGTGGGACTCCATTGGAAGGAACATTTAGACCCAGACACTGAGATGGTGGGACATTATTTCATTCTGTGTTCTCCCATCCCCCAAGTCCCCCAGCTTAGATACAGTTAGTGTGCTTAATGAATACTTGCACATTAGGATTATAACTGCCTGAAAAACAAGTTTTTAATGGTTTTAACGTGATTAAGGAAGCAAAACCTCACTTCTCTCCCTAGAATTTACTGGCCCCCTTTGCACTCAATACATTAACCAAACAACCACATTTTCCTTATGGTACCAGGAAAACTTCTTCAACAAAACACTGTAATTTTGTGTCAAAGAAACTAACAATAGCATGAGCATCTCACTGTTTATTTAATGAGATGTGAATGGAAATGCGAAGGTGAAAAGACAGACTCTAGGTTAGAGGACAAGGTGAGACCGCTTCTTGAGCACAAGGAAAAACCACTGGAAACATCATGTCTAAAATAAACAAAACCTTCCTCCCTTCTTTCCTTCCTTCCTGCCTCCCTCCCTCCTTCCTGCCCTCTTTCCCTCCCTCCCTTCTTTCACTTGGGAAGTCCTCCTTATCTGCCTTAAAAACTCTAAGATGGATTAATTTGCTCTCAAAACTTTCAGTTTTGATGTTGATAAATTTAAGTGGTTTAGCTTTGGAAAAATATCAGCTTATGTTTTAATTTCCTTTGTAGCCAATGCGCAGTGATATCCTGGTCTCCAGGTCATACTACAAAGTCTGCCTACTGTGGATTTTACCATTATTATTTTAATCATTAAATGAAACTATATGAAGTTGGTGATGAAATCTCAGGGACGATGACATGTCAATGCCCCATTTCTTTTTCTAAATCCTTTGTACCTGTTCATGAAGATCAAACGAGGTTATGTCTGTGAACCTGTTATAAACTGTAAAGCACAAACATCAGAACACACGATGCCAGTGGTGATTATGGTGCTGACCCACAGTGTTCTTCACTTTTAGACTAGAAATCTCATAGCGGACTTACCTTTTCTGATTATTACACAGTCTCGAGTAGCCTAATTTGTACTAAGATAAACTAGATTTAACCATTCACTGGGATTCTAAAGCATTCTCTTCCTGTTCCACTATTGTCTAGAATTATTTAGCTAGTACAAGAAAAAAATGACTGTTTTACCTTCTGAGTTTTCCAATCCACACTTCCCAGATTAATTAGAAAATTGCCCCAATTGCTCTTTTCTTTTTCCTGATATGGGACAGAGAGAAAGATGCTTGCAGAAAGAAAATGCTCATTTGATGCAGAAACTGCTTAAAATGAGTCAAAACAAGCCCTTGTTCCAGTCTTGTACACATTAAATGACTCTCACGGGTCAAAATGCAAGCGGGGCTGAGAAAGAGGGGAAGAGAGGGAGTTTTCAGATGGGCTTTCTCCCCCAGTCTCATTTTCAACCAGGTAAAACGGAGTTCGAAAGGCCCAAATTCTCAGCAGATTTGCACAGCACAGTAATAGCCTTTATGCTTGGAAATTTATGGGCCATGGACAGTTTATAAGAAACGATGTAGTTCATCAGAGAACCAGACTGATGGAGCACATGGGAGCATTCTGCACAGGAAGTTGGGTTTTGGAATAATACTTACTTTGATAGAGTTGTTTTGTTAGCTAAGTAAAACAGTAGGGAAGCCAATGGCCACTTAGGCTTCAAACATAAATATATATTTATAAGTCACCCAGCTGCCTAATTGAGAGCTGTAGTGTTTCCACTAAGTATATCCTCACCACAAAACAGTCAAAACAACAATATCATCAACAATACCCCCGTCTCGGCATAGATTCATTTAATCAGTCTTTGATAGTTTGGAGATAACTAAATGCTGTTTAAATGCTTCTCTCTTAAAGTCAAAGGGTGACAGAGTGGTCAGAAAGATGATTTTTTTTTTTTTTTTTTGGTGGTGGGGGAAATGTTCTTTTGTATTTAAGGTGCAAAGATATATGTTAAGCCTTCTGTTATACTCTGGGTAAGTGGAGTGCTGTTCTCAGAGATTTGGAATTGTGGTTCTATGGACTTCGGATGGGGGAGGGGCTGGGGGAGCTCAGAGGAGCAAGGGTGGGCATACAATTGTCTGGTGCTTTAAGGTTTCACAGAAGAAGGTTAAGTAGGAGGTGGCTTGTTAAATTTGAGCAGAGAACTGGAAAATAAGATTTCACACTCCTGAGATGGGGGAAAGCTGGTGAATTTGGAGTTTGTCTGGGAGATTTGAAAAAGGTCGGGTGTGCTATCGTATTTCTCAAATTGTGTTTTGGTGCTTATGAACGAAAAAAGTCGGTGTTGTGAGAAAAGCAAAGGGTCCGTATACTCATGTGGTCCAGTCAAATGTCCTAGGTAAGTGAGCATTTTAAAACTCAAATAATTATTTGGCACGTGGAAGAGAAAATGCACAGCCTCTTCTGCTTGGCTAGACATCCTAGACATTCAAGCTGCACTAATGATGTTTTGCTACTGTGTTCTTCATTCATGTCCCCTCTTTCTGTTTTCAAGCCCTATTCTCCTCTTTAGGGCCACAGCTTTAGTGAGTTCTCTCTTTTACTTTGAGACCCTGAGCTGGAATTGGATTGCAAGTGGCAGCATGAGGGTCCAAGACTTGGGTTCTACTGTGAGGTCTGTTTTTTTGTGTGACCTAAGTGAGGACACTTGCCTTCCTTCCTGAAGGGAGCAGGGGGTCAGGTCCCCGAGGTCTCCCCTAGTTCGGACATTATATTACCTTAGACTCAATCTTGTTACTTTAGTTCTTCCCTCCTCTTCTGAGCCAGGTGTGGCCTTTGTTATCAATCTCTTCTTATAAACATTATTCATTACTGCTATTTGACTTCATCTTTATATTTAGTTCTCTTTTTCAATTGTTTTCCTGTTTTCTACTTCTTGTTTTACTGTATTCTCTTGGCTCTTCGGTTCTCTTTTGAGACTAATTTTTATTTTTACATTAATATAATAATGTTCCGCCTCTTTGAGTATTTATTTTCCCCAATATAATTTCTTTCAATATAATTTCCTCAATATAATTCCTTTTCTCATCCAACATACACTAAACACATTTTAGTCACTCTATAAATATTCCTTGATCAATAGGTTTAATAAGGTTTCCCGCTATTTCAGACCTCTTCTCTCCTCCTTTTGGTTTTAGACTCTGGACCACCTTCTGTGTTTTTGGACTTGGAGTTGAAGCCATTCTTCATCTACTACGATAGGAGCACTGGGTCAGGCACATCACACCTGTGCAATCTCTAGCCTTAAGTCCTCTCTCCTTAAGGGGCTGACTTTCAGGATGACTCAGTTTCATTTTCCCTGCTCCCATCCAAAATGAACAGGAAACGTGAAAAGCATTCGGTATATTGGAGAGCATTCAAACCTCTAATAGATTGGTAGTGCTAGAAAAATTAAACCTTTTAGTGTCAGAAAGTCTCAAACACTTTCTTTTGGTTCCAACTAGCAAGAATATTAAATGAGAGGTTTCTCTACTAAGAGTTACAAATGTTCAGAAATAACAACTCACTGGAGAGATACAGATAAGAATCCTTAAAAGTATAACCTCAAATTAGATCCACATTTCCTTGTACTATGGAACATTAAAAGAATTTAATAGCTTGGGGAAAATGTTAGTCATGCCCATTATCTTGCTACTAATCTATGTATTTATATGAAAATGTGATAAATTTTGTACTATGTTAAGCACATTTTAGCATACACTTAAATGGACTATTTATTTTTCAAATCCAGAAGAGCACATAATTGGTCTTTGTTAATTAACTTTTTTGTAAATGGAACTCACAATTAAGTGAAATAGGAAAAAAAAATTTTTTCCTAGTAATATTATGTAATTTATTCTAAGATTCTCTGAAAGCCTTCCTGAAGGGTCTTATAGCCCCAACGTCAGTTCTCAGTTCTGCCATTTTGAAGTTTTTCAAGGAGTCATTAAGTTTTGCTTTGAAAAGCCAGGGTTGGTTGTTACTAGAAGCTATTGCCAAGCACTCCTTTTCTTAAAAGACCAAATAAACAACACTCAAAACTTTTTGATAAAGTAGGGATTTGTAATTAAATTTAATAAAGGTCCATCATGCTATTTCCATAATGTATTTTTCTATAACATTACCAATAACATGTTTTTGGCTTTCATAAAACTTCAGGAACACTTATGCTTGTTGGAAATGCCACGGGTACCTTATGGCATTGGCAACATAAAAAGAAAAATTTGTTATCTGTTCAATACTCGTGATGCTAGGCTAAATCCTGCTCAAAGGAAATACAAATGTTATAATTCAAAAAGCTATAGACATTATAAAACTTGTGAATGATGGAGACTGACGGATGCAATTGCTTAAAAAAAAAATCCAACTATATAACATTACTCTTTTAGCTATATAAAATTAAATAAAGGAACGGGTCAGAATCTTCCTTAAAAATTTGCTGATGTATGTCAGTAGATGACAATGTTATAAAGTACAAAATAGAATTCCCCGACCCCCAAATTCAGCAAACTTGTCCAGTTTTAAACAGTTCAATGCCTATGATTTATGCATTCAATTATGAAGAGCTATCACTTAGAACAGTGAACCTGAATGGTGTGAATTCCTTTTATAGAGACAGGAGGCAGAATGATGGTTGTTTTTGCTCCAGGTAAAAGGAGATTATATTGTTCCTCAACCTACTTTTTGAGGCAGGTCTACGTCCCACATCTGTTCCTTCTAATCAAGTCACGAGGCTTTATCATAAATACCTGTATTATCTTTATGCCGTAATCTGTTCAACCTTGATATTTACAAGCACCATTTATGTTGCAGTGTTTTAATAAGGTTTTCCCAAAGAGGTAGTATTATTACTAACCTGGATGGAACAGGAAGTCTTAAAAGGTGCCTTATCCACCAAAATGGGATTAGAAAAGGCCCACTGGTCCGCCCACTGGTCCGGGTAAGTGCAAATGATCTTAGCATATACTTGGGTTTCATGTGAAAAAATAAGGGTGAGTCTTCTGTTTGGAAATTAAAACACTGTAACCAGGAGAGGGGTCTGAAAGTTTCCTGTTCACATGGGATGAAGACTTCAAGTCAATTAATTATCCTCAAATAGTCACAAAATATGTGAAACCCCTAGAGCCCTAGCAGGAGCAAATGAAAACTGGTCTGTTAATATACTTCCTCCCCCCTCAATCTCCCATAGAGGATGACCTCACAACACGAAGACAGTAGTCTCCCCAAGGAAGAATCAGCAGCCATAACCGATAGGAGATTAACAGCCTTGAAACTGAACATTATAGGATAATCTAAATGAGACTATATATTCAATATGTTAATTGATTAGAGATAAAGGAAGAGATAGAAATCACAAAGAAACATCAGAAAATCATGGAAAAAAGAAGAGTTGTATTTGAAAAAGAGCTAAATCGACGTTCTAGAAATGAAAAAAAATCATTGAAATTTCAAAAATCCAATGATTTATTATAAAGCTTTGTTAATCTAAATGCTTGATAAATAAAATAGTAAGACAGAATAGAGAACTCAGAGATATACCCAAGCATGTGTGGAGATGTGTTATTTGACAGAAGTGTCATTAAAATTGGTGGGGAAAACAGTAGCGTATTCAGCATATACTACTGTGTCAAATGATAGCCAAATAGAAGAAAGAAAATTGAGTCCTGACTTTATAGCAACCACAAAATCAAATTCATCTAGATTAAAGACCTAAAAGTAAAAAACAAAAATTTTCAACCTTTTAGGAAAAATTACAGGCAAATATTATGTCCAGGTACAGAAGATTTTCTTAAAGACACAAAATAAAATCATTAAGAATAAGATAACTAGATATCCACATGTGAAAAATGAAATTGTATCTATATCTCACACCATATACAAAAATTAACTAATTTTTTTCAAAGACCTAAATATAAGAGCTAAAACTATAAAACTCTTAGAAGAAAAAATAAGTGTAGGTCTTTATTGCCTTGGATTATGCAGTGGTTTCTTAGTTATGACATCAAAAGCATAAATAACAATGAAACAAATAGATAAATTGGACTTCATCAAAATTAAAAACATTTGTGTTTCAAAGGACACTAGCAAGAAAGTGAAAACTTACAGAATGGGAGAAAATATTTACAAAGATATAAACAGAGGGTACCAAACAATGTATACACATTTTAAGAAAGGAAAATACTGTATTAAAATGGTAGTACTCAATATATACCAATAACAGAAGACGAACACACGTCACGTTTGACTTCTGCAATTATAAGAGGTGCTCAAAGTAGTTACCATCAGCATAATTTTAATAGTTTTTTCCTTTCTTAAAATGTATATACATTTTTTGGCGCCCTCTGTATAATAAAGTACTAGTATCGAGACTATATAATGACCTTTTACAACTAACTAATAAAAAGAGAGCTCAATTTGAAAAGCGGGCAAAAGATTTGAATAGACATTTACCTAAAGAAGATATACAGATGGCCAGCAAGCACATGGATAGGTGCCCATCATTAGGCACAGGGAAATGCAAACCAAAACCACAATAAAACACCATACAGTTTCACATCCACTAAGATGGCTATGATAAAAAAGATGGGCAGTTGGAGTGTTGGGGAGTATGTGGAAAAATTGGAACCTTCATACATGGCTAGAGGGAATGTAAAATGGTGCAGCCACTTTGGAAAACAGTCTGGCAGTTCCTTAAAATATAGAGATTCTATATGACCCAGCATTTATAATTGAAAACATGTCTACTCAAAAACTTTTACATGAATATTCATAGAAGCATCATCCGTAATAGCCCCAAAGTGGAAACAACCCAAATTTCCATCAATTGATGAATGGATAAACAAAATGTGATATATCTATGTGATTGACTATTATTCAGCCATAAAAAGAAATGAAATCTTGATACATGCTACAATATGCATGAGTCTTGAAACATTATGCTTAGGAAAAGAAGTCTCGTCATAAAAGACCACATATTGTATGATTCCACTTATATGAATCCAGAATAGGTAAATCCATAGAGACAGAGTAGATTAGTGGTTGCCAAGGGCTGAAGTGGACAAAATGGGGAGTGATTGCTGAGGGGTATGAGATTTCTTCTTGAGGTGGTGAAAATGTTCTGCAATTAAATACTGGTAATAGTTACACATATTTAAATATACTAAAAACCACTGAATTATGTACTTTAAAATGATGAATTTTATGTGGCTTACATCTCAATTTCAAAAAGAAGAAAAAATTGAGGAAAAGATTACTCTGACATTAAAACTTTAAGCAATATCATAAAAAGGTGTAGATAACTAGCTAAGAATCGTTATTGAAGATATATAAATAACTCCTACAAATAAATGAGGCAAAGGCAAAATTTCCACCAAGTAATATGCTTAAGATAGGAACAGGAAATTCACAGCAGAGGAAAACCAAATAACTAATAAATGGGTAATAATCAGTGATATGCAAATTTAAACAACAATGAGGGACTGTCCTATGTGTATTCAAGAATGTGCTAAGAGCAAAACTTCAAAAAATATATGTCCAACAAAGAACTGATAAACAAATTATAGTATATTAATATAATGGAAGACAGTAGAATTATTAAAATGAATAAACTAGGTACCTATATATATATAGGTGGGTAAACCTCAAAATTATTCTATTGAGTTTAAAAAGCAGATTATAAAAATGATATGGACAAAATTATAAGAGTTCTGTGGAATTTAAAAATAGGTGCTAATATGTAACTTGTCATACAGAATATAGTTTTGCCTATGCATATGTATATATATGTAGGTAGGTAATAAAAGTATACAAATGTAGACAGGAAAGATTAACAGTATCTTCAGGATATTGGCTACACGTGGGGAGGGAGAGAAGTGAATGGATCAGAAAAAACAGAGGGGAGTTTCCGTTGTACCTATTGCATTTTATTTCTTTGAAAAAAGTCAGAAGAAAGCATGGCATAATAACAAATAATTGTTACATTTTAATTGTTAAATATGGTTTTTAAATATTATTCTCTGTACTTTATTGTCAACATGGCAGTTAAACATAGTGTTATGTTTATATAATAATAATGATGTAGTAAGTTTTGTCAGACTGTTTTTGTTAAATTGCCGGTTTGAATCCTTTGCCTACATTTCTACAAGTATGTGCCTAATATTGGTTGAGAATTCTGTTTGGCTGTGAATAACACAAACCTGGAAATAGTGGCTTATAGAAATTGAAAGTTGTATTGTTTTCTCACAGAGTGAAAAGTCCAAAAGTTGGAAATCCAAGATGGTTGCAGTGGATCCATGATGCCAGCAGAGAAATGAAGTCTTTCTATCTTCCCACCCAGCCATCTTTGGCACGTTCTTGTCAACCTTGGTGTCACAGGATGGCTGCTCTGTTTATAGCATCAAGTCTGTGTGTCAGGCCGGAAGGAGTGGAATAACCAAGGACAAACTGTGCACGCCAGTATGTCTGTCCTTTCACCCCCTCCTCACACATCCATGTGTCTTAGAGCCTTCTGGGAAGTCTCAACCAGAAACTTCCTCTTTTTCTCAGTGGCCAGAACTAAGTCAAATGACAACTTCTATCAAGGAATTCATCAGTATTTGTTTAACCTTTCTCCCAAATTGGGGTTCTGTAGATAGGAATAAGAGAATAGATATTGAATAGAAACAAGTAGGGCTTCATAGATGACTTACGATGATAATGATGATGGTAAGCAATAGTTACCACTTATTGAACCTGTGCTATATGCCAGGTCTGTGAGTTTTGTACATTTTATTTTGTTTCATCTTCACCGCAATCCCAAGAGTTAAGAACCTGTCTTGGTACCCACTTAAAGATGAGGAAATTGAGACTCACGAAGGTGGAATATCATGTTAAAAGACACATGGTGGTGGACCGAGAACTTGATTCCAGGTCTGTGTGACTCCCAGGATTGTCTGGAACTGTCCTGGTT
This sequence comes from Rhinolophus ferrumequinum, assembly GCF_004115265.2. Lineage (NCBI taxonomy): Eukaryota > Metazoa > Chordata > Mammalia > Chiroptera > Rhinolophidae > Rhinolophus > Rhinolophus ferrumequinum. The sequence continues at coordinate 23,670,084 of NC_046296.1, read as the reverse complement.
TTCACTCTGCAAATCTCACATCCCAGGACACATGTCAGTCCTGGCACAGTGAGGTCACCCAATTGAAGCTCAAACAGTATTAGGTAGGAGTTCAAGTAAAGTTTGTTAATGGTTAATTTAATAAGTATTGTTTATCGTTTTTCATAAATGTTAAAGACTGGCAGTATATTAAGACTACAGCCCTATATTATATATATATTTTTCTTTGGCCTTGTAGTTTTTATGACTCTTTTTGTCATACAGATATTTTAAAGTTTTATGTGGCCAATCTATCTCTTTTCCCTTTATGGTTTCTTCCTTTGCTTTTATGTTTAGATATACTTCCCTACCCAACCAACCAAAAGTTGTACTATCTTTTGGTTCTTTTATATTTTACTTCGTAATTCAAAGTAAAATGGGGATATACAGGAACAGGAAAGATTTTCGTGCACATGTTCTACTTCCCAGGTTTGGGGGAGTGTTTCAGAACTGTAAGCTTATATGTTTGAAATGTTCATCTCAGGAACTGATTTAAAATCCATAACTTAAGGGAATGAAAACTCTTTCCAATGCATTCCCAATGTGCAGTGCACATGTATCTGATCTGCAATCGGCAATCATGTCAAAATGTGTCAGCTCATTTCATATTCTTTTTAACTATCCTTTGATTAAGGGAGTGCTGTATCAACTTATGTAAGCCTGCAGTCAAATCTACCTTCAAATTATTAGCACCTGTTGAGAAATGTCCTTCCCATTCTATACACCAGTTCATCATGTCTTATTTGTAATTCACTTGATGATTTTGATATATCATTATAAATACTATATGTGACTAAGTCTTTACACTGAAGCTTTGTTCTTGCAAAAATGGCAGAAAATGTGAATTGCATACTGTGTCCCTGATACAGATGTGTGGATCTAGACCAAGCAGGTGTGGTGCTAGGCTGAGATGATAAATCACCAGCCCCAAATATCTTTATGTTGGGGAACATGCTGTCATTGATGTTTGTTTACCTTGCTCCATTGCGTCTAATGGAATGGGAAAATATTTGTGAATTCACTGTTATTGACAAATAATTACTAGAAATTAGTTTATTACAAAACAAAATTAATGATTTAGTCCAGGCACTGGAAAACTTTTTATAAAGAGCCAGCTGGTAAATATTTTAGGTTTTGCTGGCTATAAGATCTCTATTGCAACTACTCAACTTTGCCTTGGTAGCTGCCACAGACAGTACTTAAACTCATGGGCGTGGCTGGGTTCCAATCAAGCTTTATTTACAGTTGGTCTGCAGGATTTGGTCCCTGGGCTGCAGTTTTCCAATTGCTGTATAGTCAAAGAGTTCATTCCATAACAACTGAATTTTTCAGTTGCTATCCTGGAAAATACTAAACAAATGCTCCTATTACTGGTACTTTAAAACTTCGACTTTAGTGTCTTAAGGTTGAATTGGAAAGCCTTTTCAGAATTCTTAGAAGAGTCCTGATGTAAACAGGAAATTATTGGTTAGGATTAGATCACATCAATCTCAAACAAAGGGTTAGGGTCTCACAGCTTCTTTGATATTAGTGGCTCATAACGTTCTTCCTGAACAAATCTTTCTGTCTTCTCAGAGCTGGGCATAGCTCTGAATTCCAGTGGGGTCCAGGCTTAGAGGCAGGGAAGTATATGGGTGTCATACATTTGTTAGAGTTTGTCACTATGTGATCACAACAACTGAACACTCCAGAGCTCTAAATTGCAAATTTGGATGGTCTGCTTTCATTCACAGAAAAGTGCCTACCATAAAAGTAGCAAATGCCAGATTTGTCCTCAGTATCATTGCTTCATGCTTTAGTAAATCAGGATGACTGACTGAAACTTTTGCTTTTGTTTTTGATGAATTCTCTCATGGTACAGAGTGTGACCTGTGTGTCAATCTCTGATTAGATGTTATTAATCACATTTCAAAACTAAATAAAATTTAGGGTAGGGTTGGTTTTACATATACGTATATATACATATATGTATACATATATATACATATATATGTGTGTATATATATATATATACATGTATTTTTTGAGGGGATAGGTAATATATATATGTATAAATATATAAACAGTTTAAAAAAATAGCTTCTTGTGAACTCCCAAAGATCCACGAATATTTATTCCTGCAAAATTTCAGTGCTATTAGTGTTTAAAGGAAGTTGCATTTCATACTTTGAAAACTTCCTGTCTATGATCAGGTTTTTGTTGTTGTTCTTGTATTTTGTTTGTTTGAATACACTTGGCAGGCACTTTGTCATTGCTTGGCAGTTGGCTTATTTTTAGAGACACTTCAAAGCAACTGAAGATAATATATAATGATTAAGGTAGATGTTCAAGTTGGGGATGATATTTTTGTTTAAAAATAAGGTATACTAATAAATAACAGGACTGATTTTTTTTGTTATGTCATAGAATGAGGCTTTAAAGGATTTTTCAAATGTTTTAAGCAGCGAAAGCATCATTGAAATATGTATTTGCCTCCTAAGATTAATTTTTGAAGGACCACTTCCATTTAGTTATGGAAACGAAGATCTTTTTTCAAAAGTCTCATGACTTTATATTTATACCTTGAAAAATGCACCTCTTAATCTCCCATAGAAAGAGCATTTGGAAGCCTATAAGACACTGTCAACAGCTTTGTAATTTGTGTCTCTTTCAGGAAATCTCGGAATGCTCTGCTGCTAATTTCCCAAACTCTCATCAGCCCCTCAGGATGAGGTTTGATGATGGGAGTTTTCCTTTTGAATACTTATAATTTATGTTGTCCTTTGTAGGTGGCATTCTGAAGGTGACCAGATGCAGGGACAAAAAAAGTAAGTCTTCATTCCTCCCATGATGAAGCCAAGTGGTGGAAAGGAGCAAGCTGGGGGCCCCTGGGGGGCAGGGGAGAATAGAGGCATAGACAGGAAAGAGAGAGGACATATTCAAAGGAACACTACATGGGATTATATTTATTCAAAATAGATTTAATTTGAAGAGGATGAAGTCTGTATTAACAAAGAAATAGAAGTAACCACGACGCAGTTTGAACTGAGACTGTGGAACATGTTTTTGGTGTTTCTCTTTCTCTCTCTTAAAATTTGTATGTACCACCCCCACCCCCTTCAAATACAAAAATTTATTGTTCATTTTTTAATTGGAAAAGAAATAGATATTTAATGAAGAACACTTTTAAAACAAAGAAGTCAATTGGTAAAAATTACCCATTATTGATCACACAGAGATACTAATGCTAAAACTTGAAAGTGTGTGTTCTCCCACACACTTTTTCCCTTCTCCCATCCCCTTTTTCTTCTTCCTTTCTCCCCTTCTCTTTTTCCCTTTCTTTCTAAAATTTCCATTCATTTCCTTTTTTAAATAAAAGAGGATCTATCACATTAAATATGTTTCATAAATTGCCTTAGTAAATAGCAACATATCTGAATATCTCTGACTATATCTCTCTGTCAACGTGCATTTTTGCCAACATAATTTAAAAAAATTGACTAGTTCAATTTTTGCAATTATAAACATGATACATACTTATTACTACAAAATAATTTAGAAAATATACAAAACAAAGGTAAAATTGTATTTAATACTACTGTCAAAAGTTGCTGACATTTGTTCTACGGGGCCCCTGAAAGAAGGTATTTATGATAAAATAAGCTTGGGAAATTTTGGATTAAATGCCCTTATGTAGGTTTTCTTTCACTGCAGTATTTCTCAAAGCCTTTAATATGTTGAAGTATATTATGGTGCTCACAAAAAGGACATGAAATGTAGAGTTTCTCAAACTTGTTTGACTTGAGAATGATTTATTCCAACAGATGTTTTCTTCAGAACAAACTTTGGTAAACAATGTTCTTTACACACACACACACACACACACACACACACACATAGAGGCATACTCACACATTCTTTGTTTACTGTTTACTTATTTCTAGGTGGTTATTTTAATAATTGGATAATTAATTTAATATATCATGGACATCTATTCACATCAATAAATGGGGAACCGTGTCATCGTTTTTAATAGCTGCAAAGTATACCACTGATTTTATGCACCCTAATATTTTTAAACAGCCCCTTTTTGGTGGACAGTTGTTTCCATTTTCTTGCATTTGTAAATTATGTTGAAATCAACAATCTTGTACACCTCTTTTTGTAAACTTGCTCAATTATTTCCTTAGGATAAACTCCTAAAAACGAGATAGTATAGGCCTTGTAATTTATCTGTATTTCAAGATTAGTTTCTTTGCTCAGAAATATAAGCTTTTCATAAAAAAAAAATAGGGTGAAGATTTACTTCAAGTGTATATGCTCATGAAGGTTGAATTAACAGGAGCAGAGTGGGCTATCAGATATGATTCGCTAAATACTTGTAATTATTCACAAGTTATAAAGAAGTGGTTGTCAAGACGCATTTTTCAGTATGGAAACTGGGAGCTTCCCTTATTTAAAAAATAAAGTGGAAAAGCAAATTCAAAAAATGTTATCTCCTTTACCTCCTTGTAGAGAATTAAAAGCCTTGGAGGAACAGTACCTTCTGGGCTTTAAATAAAACACATTTTAAATTCAAGTTAAGATGAAGAAATAGATCCATACTGTTTCTACAAGTGATTTGCCTCTTGTCATTAATTAAAGCCTGACATACTCTATCCAGTGTTGAGAATTATGACTTCATTCTACCAAAGGTCCCGTAGATATTTCACTGGATTTTACATAGGCAAGGGTCTCATCCTGCTTAGAATAAAAAGTAAGAAAGCAAATCTGTTTGATCAGATTTTCTCTGTCTGAATTTTGGAGTCTGCATTGAAGCTTTTGAATAATTATATACAGGACTGAGCAAAGGCTATTGTTTGCTTATGTGGTAGACTGAGATCAAGAATGTTAATGTTATCTCCAAGGACACTTTTTAATTTATATGAAAATTGTATAAACAGGGTCACCAGGGCTAAATGGGATGTCAATGACCTATGAAGATCAGAAAGTAAACAAAAGATCTTAAAATAAGCATGTAACCTGAACACCTCGAGGGTTGTTGTATATTAAAAGGCAATTGTTTATATAAAGAAAGGGAAAATTACTTAGTGCTAATTCTGTTTGTGACAAGCTCCTTCTTCCTCAATCCATCAGCAGCATGGTGGTGAATGGGGTTTCTCTCAGCCTATTTTGAAGGGCTGTGAAGGAAACCAACATGAACTGGCCTTGACAATCATTATGGCCTTCAGAAGCCTACCCATTTCCTTTACAGCACTGGTTAAATTCAGGCTGAGTTCTTTCTTTAAGATAGGTGTTGTTGAAGTAGCGGGGCAGCCAAGGGACCTGAGTAAGATTAAAGGAGTAAAATATGGTTGACAGGAAGAGATGGGTAGATTCTCTAAGGTACATGTTCAATGATTTCTTTGAAGCCCAAACTACTGTCTTCAAAAGGAATTACAGCCAGATGGGGAACAAATGGGAACATGTCTTTGGGTGGGTAACTCACAGAGTTTGGGTTCAAGGGTGGAGGAGTGCTGAGTCCCAAAAAATTTCATGAAAAAAGGACAATGAATTAAGAAAAAGAAAGCAGATTTTATCATGGGTTAACAGATACATATAATTATGGATCTGAAACTGAAGCAATAAAGACTCACTGGAATAAATAGTTTCCCATAAGAAGCAAAAGATGTATTAGCCGCCCCCCCCAAACCGGCAAGGGTATGATTCAAGGAGCAGTATGATCTAGCAATTATGTACACTGCCTCGAATTCACTCCCAGAGCTCCTAGTTACACTGTGTGACTCAGGGGAAGTAATTTGACCTCTCTGTGCCCGACTTTCCTCATCATTAAAAGGGGAGTAATAATAATACCTACCTGCTAGATTAGTTGTGAAAATTAAAGAGTTACTACATGCAAAGTGCTTGACATGTAGTAAGAGCTTAGTAAACATTACCCATCATAGTTTTAACATTTGAAGACCCAATAAGACGGATGCTCTGCTAAATGATAACTATTCTGCTGCCTGCCATTCCACCTGATAGCTTAATTTATTTGGTTCTTCCTGACTTTTTGATCTTTAAGTTACCTTTCAAAATGTAAATCATCCACAGTCTCCTACCCAAAGCTGTTATCGATTAATAAATACCACAGTAGGGATTAATTGGCCATCCATATTGCCTGGCTGCGATGGGGAAACGGGGAGGTGAGGAGGCAGTGGGAAAGCTCCTAGGACAAGCTTAACCCACCTTTTATACTTCACACCAAAATTAACCCACCAATTACACTTTCGCTAATTGTAAGGAAACTCTGAAGCCTCCGGTGTTTCAGTGCAGAGCACCGGAGCGAGAATGTACCTATATCCTCTGTGAAACAAATAGATGGCTGTGACACATTTTCTGGTTTCTTGCCTGGTCACGGGAAGGAAAAAATTATCTCATTCAAAGGAAGTCATGAAAGGGGAGAGACCTGTGTAGGTTGATTGTGAAAAAGACCATGTGAAGGAATTCAGGAGTCTTTGCTCTGAATGCAGGGTTAGGAAAGCTAAGTTTGCACATGGCTGAGGCTGCAGGCTGGCTAAGCACATGCTTGAGGCATCAAAAAAGAAAAGAGAAGGGAAGGGAAGGACAGACATACACAGTCCAAGAAGAAGAAGCTATTTTTATAAACATACGTCCTATTGAAATACCAAGCTGTGTTTTATGGTTTAATGTTTCTGTTTTTAAATTACATATGGCAGAGTTGGGCATTATACTCTTCTTAATGTTTGGTCTTTCTATGGTATTGATCTGATCCCAGCTGCACTGTTTGTTCAGTGGACTAAGCCATTCATCTTTAAAGTCAAAGCCAGCTGAAAAGTTGTTTTATTAAAATAGTGATTCTCAAACGTTTTGATTTCAGTGTTTCTATACACTCCTAGAAATCACTGAGTACTTTTGTTTTGTCATCATATCCTTAATATTTACCATATTAGAAATTAAAACTGAGAAAAATTCAACCATTCATCTAAATAACAATAAACCTATGTTATATTTACATAAATAATTTGCTTTTCAATCAAAATACATTTTTCTAAAACAAAAAAACAGTGAAAAGAGTGGCAAAATGTTCAGCTTAATAGACGACAGATTCTCCTATCTGCTTCTGTGTTCAATTCTTTGTGGTATGTCACATCGTGTAACGTCTGGAAAACTCCACTGTACTCTGATGACAGAGTGAGAGTGAACACACAAAAAATATTTTAGGGTTATTGTGGAGAGAGTTGTGAATTCACAGGATACCTGAAATGGTCTCAGGTAACCCCCAGGAATCTCCAGACCACGTTGTGAGAACTGCTATTCTAGGATGAAGGTTTAGGCTTGGTCAAGACTGGTTGACCTGGCTTTATTGTTGTTTCATTACTATAGTTTATTGATTCTAAGAGGTTCATTTTATCACACTCTGAATTTGGGGCTTCCATTGATAGTGTCTTACAATAGCTATTATGACATAATTGTCATCGCCTGTGCAAGCATGAACTTGGTCATAGCTATTCCTATTGTCACCATTTTGGTGGGATTATGTGAATTGTTGCCATTCTCTGTTTGGTTTAATTTCTGTGGAAGATAAGAGGATATCTAAAGAAAATTGTATTAAGAAACACTGGATTTAATCCATTAAACATTGACCCTGTGCTACCTAGTTTTCAGTTTAATGAAACGCTTAGGTATTATTAGGTTGGTGCAAACATAATTGTGGTTTTTGCAATTGTTTTTAACCTTTTAAACCGCAATTACTTTTGCACCAACCGAATGAATACCTTTGTTTATTTGTGAGAAAAAAAGAAAGACCCTTCCTTTCAAAATTTTCAGTATAATTAGGTGTTGAAATGAGAAGTTACTATATATGCAGGAAAGAAAAGACATAGGGAAGTGGGGTGTGTTTGATGTTATTGAAGCAATTTTGGAAGAATGACTAGAATTCTTTTTTTTTTTTTTTTTTTTTTTACACAAGACTACAAGTGCCTGCTTGTGGTACATAAGAAGGGAATAAACTCACAGTAACTGTGACTGTATTGTGTGCTGTTACTGAGAAATGTGCAAAATAATTGCCTATCACATGCTAAGCAAAATACTTGCAGACACAAGAAATTGCCAAATCTCTTGGTATAGAGGAAAGATGCTACACAGCATTGAGAGGATGGTGTGACCAATCTATGCATCACGTAAGATTATCATTAAGATGAGATATCATAGTTTAATTGGTAGCATTTTTTTCTCTCAGACATCCATGAAATAATTCATGTCTTATCACTGATGTCAATTTAGATTGAGCAAAATTTTTTAACAATATTCTTGATTAGTATATTGGTTTCCCTGGATCTGCCACAACAAGGTAACACAAATGAGGTGACTGAAAAACAACATAAAAAATTTCATAATTCTGGAGGCTAGAAGCCTTAAATCAAAAGTGTCAGCAGGGTCATCTATGTACCCTCTGAGACTATGATAGAATTCCTCCTTGCTTCTCTCTAGTTTCTGGTGATGGCCATCAATTCTTGGAATTTCTTGGTTTGTCGCTGCATCACTCTAATCTTTCTCTCTGTAATCACAGATGTTCTCCCTGTATGTTTGTATTCACATGGCATTTTCCTCTTCTTATAGGACACCAGTCATATTGAATTAAGGGTCCACCCTACTCCAGTATAACCTCATCTTAACTAATTGCCTCTATAATTACCCTCTTTCCAAATCAGGTCACACGTTGAGGTACTGGGGGTTAGGATGTCAACATATCTTTTGGGGGGAGACACAATTTGTTCCATAAAAAGTGGTAAAGAATATGTAAAGTCTATCGCAGAAAATTCTGTGTGTTCCCAAATTTGTTTCATATTCTTCTCTTCTGGGCAAAATATAATTTTTATTTTCCAGTCCCCTTGCAGTAAAACAAGATCATGTGATTAATTATGGACAATGAAACCTGAAAATAAGTGACCTGTGTGACTTCTGGGCTGAGGCAGTGAAAAGCCTCTGTGTGACTGTTTAGTTTCTTGGTTTTTCTTAGGTAGTAAGTGTAAGAGCAGTTTGTTGAGATCTCAGCAACTTGGATCTGTGAGTCGCCATATGGATGGTAGGTGAAATGTTACACTGTGGAGAGTTGTCTGACCTACAGCAAACTTTATGTCAGTGAGAAATAAATTTGTATGTGTTAAAACACAGAGATTCTGTAGTCATTTGTCACAGCAGCATAATCTAGCCTATCCTGATTAATACAAGAGGATGGACCACGAGGTAGAGGATGACATGAAACTGAATTTCCAATTCACTTTCTGTAAATATATCAACTAATTCTTTCTAAGAATAAAACATTCCTTTCAACGTTCAAAAATCAATTAATATAACGCACCATCTCAATAGAATAAAGGACAAAACCACATGATCGTTTAAAAAGATGCAGAGAAAGTATTTGAAAGCATCCCTTTGTATGATTCAAAGCACCCTTTTATGATTAAAAAAACCCCAGAACTCAACAAACTAGGAGACATGAATGTCTTCAATCTAATAAAGTCCATCTACGAAAAACTCATAATAAAGTAAAAATATGTTCCAACTTGAGGTCCTAAGGGGCCAGGCATCCCCGTTTCCTGTTACTGTTTTATCTCCATGGCCCAGAACAGTGACTTGCTGCTTTTCAGAAGAGCGATATCTTTATTTTGAAGATATAACGTTAACATACACTTGTAGTTATTAAAAGGATAGGCATTGTCATTCTTCATTTACAAACTTTCCAAATCTTAAAGGTTTATAATAACAAGAGTTTATTTTTTGCTCTTATGACATGTCCGTTTGTGGTTGGCTGGGGGCTCAGTTCTACCACACCTTCTCATTTCAGGATCTAGGCTGATGGAACAGCCACTGTGTTGAACGTTGCTGGGTTTCATGGCAGAAGGAAAGTGTTCTAGAGGATCTTGCACCAGCAATTACGTGTTCCATCCTGGAAGTGACACATGCCATTTTTGCTGACAATTCATTAGACAGAAGTCATCATATGGTGCCACCCAACTGCAAGGGGTCCTGGCATATGTAATTCTTCCATGGACTCCCAAGATGAAGAATTTTAACTGTGTGATGAAGAGATTCATGGATTACTTTACCGTAAAAAATTCTAGTAGAAAAGTAGGTTACTCAGAAATACCCCAGAGATAACCACTGTTACCAAATTAAGTTGTTGTATGTTTTCTAGACTCTTAGAGAAATATACATACGTACACACACACAGAAACACATTTAAAAGTATTCCGGTAGAAATGCTGTTCTATAATCCGTTTCCCCTTGCCCTTAACCATATAGCAAGGTCATATTTATCCACATCAAGACATTTGAGTCTACCTCACATCTTGTAACTGATGCATACTGTTCTGCTTTATGGAGGAACCATGGTTTGTTTAACTCCCTATGGAGGAACATTTAGGTTCTTTCTAGTTTTTGATATCATTAAACATTTTGCAATCAATACTCTTGAAAATACATTTTAGCCAGTCATAAATGTTTGTGACTGACTGAATAAAGATGACAAAAAAAAAAAAAAAAAAGAATGAGGAAAACAATCACCAGTGGTTTGAGATTCCAAACACATGGTTAGTAAAGAAAAAGATATATTATTCAAACCCTTTCACCATGGTTCAGCGTATTTCAGAATGGCAATAAAGAGATAGGAATTCTTTATGTTAACATAGCAGGTCATTCACATTAGCATTTCTAGAGCTCCTTTAAACTCCCAGATTCCTGTTCAAGTAAAAAAATTTTCTTGATTATAAGATTTAACATCCTCTCTCTGAGCCTGTGGAAATAAGGCATATTGTAATATTATTGCCTTATCTGAGAAGTCTGAAGCTCCTGAGAAATGAACAGGATGGTAATGTGACTCCTCATTTATTTTTATCTTCAGTTTCAATTCCTTACTATATATATATATAGAGAGAGAATGACTAGTTATTCAAGTGAGAAATCTGAATCTAAAGATAGTCAGGGTTTTAGCAGCTTAAAACAATCAAGAGTACGTCAGCTTGAACAGCTTTGTGACTCTTGACTATGGAGGTGTTTACAGTCCCAGGAGGAGAGTGGCTTTGGCAGCTCTTGGTTTTGATGGGTTAAGTAGTTTGTAGTTGTTTGGAGGGAGTGTGTATGTGGGGGGGTGGCATGGGGGAGGTTACTGTGGAAGATAAATGAGTTCCTCAACTTATGAACTTACTCCCCAGGCTACTCAACTCTGCTTAACTCTCCCGACAGTTGCTTGCTAGGATTCTCACTGTGAGAGAGCCAGCACCATACTTGGAGCCCTGCAGGAAAAATAAACCCCACTGAACCAGCCAAAATACTGGGGAGGACTTGAGTAGTTTAGTAAATTCCAAATCAGGGGGGAAAACGTGGCTACGGGTGTGTTAAATATAGACTGGTGCCTATCGCACATTCTTACTCACATGAGCTTTACAAGGATGCATCACAAAAGACAACTGAAAGACACCAGAAAAAAAAAAATTACTGTTCAGGCAGATCTATTTCAGGCAGGTCTAAGCTGTATATGGTATGCAGAGCATATTTAAAAAACTATGTTCTATTTCAGAAATAGAGACTGTAAATAATATAATCAGGGATTGTAATAAATTATGTCTGATTTCGGAATATAGGGTATGTATGGGTTATTAGCTTGGGCTGCTTAACAAAATGCCATAGACTGCATGACTTAAACAATAGAAATTTATTTCTTACAGTTTTGGGGACTGGAAAGTCTACAATCAAGGTGCCAGCAGGTAGGTTTCATGCTCAGGATCTTCTCTTGGTTTGTAGGAGGCCACCACCTTGATGTGTACTCACATGACCTCTTCTTTGTGTGTGCAGAGAAGGGAAGGGGGAAGAGAAAGAGGAGAGAGAGAGTCTGAACTCTGGTGTTACTTTTTATAAGGCTACGAATCCCATCATGAAGGCCTCGTGACCTCGTTTAACCCTAATTACCTCCCCAAAATACCATCACATCGGGGAGGAGGAGGGTGTCAACATGTGAAATTGGGAGGGACACAAACCTTCAGTCCAAAGCAAGGGGTATTAAATTCTTTGCTTTCTGTTCAGTATCCAACAAGTTCCTGGAAAATTGGACTTTAAAATTTTTCTATTTGGATAATCTCTAACCTAAAAACCTCCACTCTAAAAATGATGCACCTGCAGACATTTATCCTTATCCTCTCCATCCTAACACTGGGCAGAACTTCCCTACTTTTATTCCCACCCTCATCCCTACACCTAAAATCCTCATGGCATTTTTTTTTTTTTAGTTGTGGGTTCAGATGCACATTAAAGGTAGAAGAAATCAGTAGTGAAAAAGCACATTTGAGATGCTGCTCCCAGGGGCTGAGCCCTAGAGAAGCTCCTGCTTGTTAATTTCTCTACTATCTCTGCTATCCAAATCTTTACTCGGACCTCATTTTGTTTCTAGCTGAAGTCCCACAATTAAAGGACCATTTGGGCTAAGGAGTATTAGCTTTTAAAATGCAAATATTTGTGTGTGTGTGTGTGTGTGTGTGTGTGTGTGTGTGCACGTGTGTTTAGGAGGAGAATGGCATATTAACAAACTACTAATTATTCTGACAATAGAGGAATTAGTTAATTCAAGTTCATTCCTTGCTGTCAGGTGGCTGAGGCTAACTCCACGGTGAGCCCAGAAATTATTTGAAAGGGAAGAGATGGAGCATGGAGTAGTGGCTGTGGGAAAGGTCCGAATGCGGCACCAATGTGTTCACACCAGTACATTTAGCACCTTGAACAGTGCTTGCCCCGCAACGAACACTGTAAATATTTGTGGGATGAGTGAAATGAAGAAAGACTATTGAAGTATCTTTGTAGAGGATACTAGAAGGTGGGTTTTGAATCTTGTGAAAGGATTCCGACATAGCATAATAACTCCCTCTCTCTTTTGCCAATATATCCTGAGTGTGATTCCTTGTTTTTCCTTCCTTTTCTTCTTTGTCAATCCTTGATGGCCTTGATCTTGGAGGCTGTCTGATCTGTTGCTATCATTGCAGGTAAACTCTTCACTCTCTGTGATTTACACTTGGAAATGAAGGGAAGCCTCTTGTAGAACAAGGATGCAATTTTAGGAATATAGGGAAGGCAATTACTGATTGAAGTCTGGAGTCTTTTCACATATCTTCGTTCCTTAGCTCAAGGTTTCAACCTATTTGGTAGTACAGCAAACGAGCACTGGACATTTGTGTTCTAGCATTTGCCTTGCTCTAAATAACTGAGTGATGTGGCACCACGCTCTTCTTAACTTGTATCTTACTTTTCTTAGAATTCTCCCCTTAGTCCCTTTTGAACCGAGCGACAGTGTTTTCTGTACAAAGCAGACCTTCAGAACCTTGAATTATCTTTATGTAAAAAGATTTCAAGTGATGTCATTCCAGACTAGATTTACTATGAACAGTAATAGTATTACTTATTTTGGAAGTAAGAGCATCAAGACAGATATGAATAGCTTATTTATTTTGTGTCTCATTCCTTACGTTTGATGAGTCATTAAATTATAATTGATGATGAGCATGCATGGAAAGGAAGTTAAAATGAAGGAAGAACTAATAATTTTGGTCGAACAAGTTGTTAGTTGTGACCTGACTCAGGAGCAAGAAGCAGGCTTTGGGGAGCGGTCCATTCTTACCCAGAGTATTGCCACATTCTGATTCTGTGATGGAGGATGTAATTCAGCCTCACAGGTGTCAGGGTCCTCGTCTGTAATATGACAGATTTGGACTGGATGATCTCTAAATTCAGCCTTTTTTCTTTCCTTTAACTTGTTTATTCAAAAACAATTATGGCGGGCATACCATGTGCCGTGCATTTTTCTAAGCACTGGAGATACAGTGGTGAGCAAAACAGACAACAATACTTGCCCTTGTGGAGTTAACTTTCTAGATGGAGAAAGATACAAACAAACACATAATAAAAAACATAATCAAACACACACACGTATATTTCAGAGAGTGTACCAGCATGATGATTTTGAGGTTGGTCTGTGATGCTTCGTATAACAGTATTTTGTACCTTTTAATTGTTGATTAATATTCTGTGTATTGATTTACATGGCTTTGATTTTTATTTTTTATTTGTATTTATTTATTTATTTATTTATTTTTATGTGTAGTAAATGTTCAGTACATGGCTTTGAAATAGGGGCTTTCATGAATGAGAGCTTTTTTTTTCAAAATACGGATCAGAATCTTGCTGCTGAAAGGAAAATAAGTGTAGAACTACAGGATGGAATCTTCTGCACGGTGACCTCACTGTTGGATCACCTGTCACATTTCTCCCGTTTTAGGGACACATCTTTTATTCGTGTCAATGGGCTTCTTCCTCCCTCTGAGGGTCAGTAGGAGGCAGCACACTTGGCAGTACCTTGGCCTACCGCTCCAGATACCTGGCTATCATTCCAGAATCCCACTCCTGGGGACCAGAGGACCCTCCCAACCTTTTCTATCACTGATAACCTAGTTTCTTAGCCATGCCAGCAGCCAGCCAGTTCTTTTGCCTGATCTCTAAGTACTGCAGGATGGAGCATAGTCCCCTGTCCTCGGCTGCAGGTGTCCGGCACACAAATGTTAGTTTTTATGCTTAAGAAGATGAAGAGATTTCACTGGTGGTGGTGAGGTTCCCAGGCTCCTCCTTGTGCTCACTGCTCTTTTCTCGTCCTCCCACTTGTTGGTTTGAACAGCAGGACAGGCAGAGCTGGGGGGCAGGAACACTGCTCACCTTGGGGCTCGTTTTTGAGAAGCAACTGATCTTCCTTTTGATCAATTACTGAACAGAGCCAGGCTGGATAATCCAGGGAGGTGATTATGACATGAAAAAAAGCACAACTCCACCTATACAGTTTTAATGATGTGATAAAATAAATGATTTTCCTAGAGAAATAGAACTTGCATTCTGATAGGTTACTTGGCATGGAGTCCAGTTAGCTGATATTTTGGCCTCTTGCAGATACTACTTTGCATCATTGGTACAGCAAAGGGGTACTCTAACAATTCTGCCTTAGCCATTTGCTCAGTCTTCCTGGGCAGCAAGGAGAAAAGCAGGGCAACCCAGCCCTGGTTTGGAGCAGTGGTGTGTGTAGTTTCAGGGTCAGTTTTATCTGACTGCTCATTTCTTCCCCATGATATAAAATTTCCTTCTTCTCTTTTGAAAATCGGCTTTCAATGGATGACTACATTGTGATATAGTCATATAGTGGAATAATATGTGACAATAAAAAATGAGTACATGAGAATAATGTGTCAAAGTGGCTATATCTTAAAAAGTATGGAGTAAAAAAGACCAAATTACATATGTACAATATGATACCATTTAGGCCACATTTAAAACTATGCAAAATGATTCTTTGTATTGTCCAGGTAAATATACACGTGTATAAAAGTATAAAGATATGCTTCGGTATGATAACCTCCAAGTTCAGAATCAGGATTCAGAACCCCCAAGTTCTGTCGGGGGTTGGAGAGGAATGCATTTGGGAGGGTTAAACAAAGAATTACACCTATGCTTGTAGTATTTAAATTTTAACATGGATGGCAGCCCCAAAGGTATTCTATATTGTTATCCGTCATTTTTGTATATTCAAAAACATTTTACAATAAATGAATTAAAGACTATTACAATGAGACTATTATTGGTATTTTATTATCTAAATCATTAAACTTCTAAAGGTTTAATATTCATTTATTTTCACCAGTTGCCAAATTTCAGATTTTGGCCAAGAAATTAAGTTCAGGAGGAATGTTTTTTGATTTCAAAAATTCTAAACGTCAATGAATTGTTCTTAGAAGGCAGTTTTACCCTGTGAGACAAATATTGGTACTATGTCAACCTAATGAATGATGTGGAACACAGGATTTTAAATAAATGCTGCTGTAATCCCCCTTCTCAAAGAATTCTGCAATTCACTCGTTCACTGATAAAAGTATTTAAGGAGAGAGCTATGTCTGATGCACTAGAATAGGCGTCATGGGGAGAGTGGGATGAAAAAAAATCACTTTACAAAATGTGCAGTACCATATGAAAAGCAGAAATCACCACCACGAATTCTAGCCAGTTTCTAAAGAAAAACTGCAGCAAAGTAAAATGGACGTGTACCCACAGGGAGCAGCTGTACCAGAATGAATGGGTGGCGTTTGTTGGGTCATTTCAACCTCATCCCAGTCTTGAATGGGGTGGCAAGAGTTGGACTTGGGTCAGGGGCTTCTGGAGCTGAGCTCAAACCTCTCAAACTGTCCAGGCCCCTCTGTACCTCCTTCTCTGATTCCCTGTGGTTTACATCCTGTGAGAAGAGCCCATTGTCTCATGAAAATCTACAAAAGCCACTCTGAATTGGGGACCCCACTAGTGTGCTCCAGAGCTGTGGGAAAGGCTGACATCCAGTGCCCTTGAGAATGCAAGTAGTACCCTACCAGAATGGAGATGTAAAGGCAGAGGAAGAGAAATGATGCAATTTCTTTCCCAGCTAAGGGGAAGGGTAGCAGAAATGAACGAGATCTGTGAGGAAATTTATATTAGGGGATAAACAAATGAGTTTCGTGCCCGCCTCTTTAAGTCTCTTCAATGCCATGTTCATTTCTCTTTTTTGATTACCAGGTAGTGCTGTCCTCAGTCTCTTGGGGCATACTTCTTTCCCGATCTAGCACAAACTACCCCTCAGGGCTTAAAGACAAGCAGATGACAGATGATCAAGGTATGCCTTTCTTAATCAAGCTGCCGTATTCACCCATCTAAAGAGCTGTTTAAAAAACACATCTAGCACATCTCAGCCTCCGACGTTCGTAGCTTATTTATGCCAACTTTCACTTTTGAAAAATTTAAGGAAATTCTCATGCAGGCTGTGACCAAAGAAGAGGGCAAGCTAAAAATGTCCTAGGCAGGGGAGGGACACGTCTTTATTTTAAATTCAGTTGTTGATTTTTTTTTTAGCTGCTGTCTTGACCTTCCAGCCAACTTAAGGATTGTGTAGGTTAACATTGAAAACGTAAACTCGTGTGGCCAGAGCGCTTTTTCTAAATGATGCTCTTTAGGTAGTTCTTCATTTGTTGGCTGATAACGACTATTGTTTCTTTTGACATTAAGCTGAAGGGAAGTACTGTAGCACATTTTCCTTCTCTGTTTACCTACTGAGCACCTACCATGTGTCCAGCCCTGGGCTGGGCCCTTTCTACCCAATGCTAGCCCTCTGCCATTATTAGGAATTTCTTCATAATGTTTTCTTTTCTTTTCTCTACCTTACTTTATTGTAAGGATACTATATATATATATATATGTGTGTGTGTGTGTGTGTGTGTGTGTGTGTGTGTGTGTGTGTGTGTGTTAATCAACTCTTTATGTTGTCAGTAAGGCTTCTGGTGAACAGTAGGCTATTAGTAAAATTTTGGGGGAGTCAAAAGTTATACATGGCTTTTCAACTCTTCAGGGTGATGGTTCTCCAAACCCCTACCTGCATTATTCAAGGCTCAACTGTACTTTACAGTATTTACCCTTTGATGGAGGATTTTGGTTGTGTCTGTGGTATCATTACTTGGGATATCAACCTGCGGAATTTGCTATCTTAGCTAATGAACCTTTGAAAACAGTGGAATTTTAATTTTTAGTCTCAATGGAGGTGAAAGTGTGGCAATAAGACACACACACATTACATCTAACTCCTGTAGGCCTTTCAGTGGCAGGAAAATGGCTTTTCTGTGGTACAAAGGATACTTTCTGTCTGCCACTTGGAAAACTTGTATAAAATAAGCCCCAATTTGGGGTTGTTTTTGGAAGGCAAAGGGTGATACTATCTATCTGAATGCACTTGGTGATACATTTTAATCTATGATTTATGCAACCTGACATTGACGTTCCTTTAGCTCAGATTACAAGCAAAGTAATTCACTCCTTAATGAAGTGTATCCTGCATGACATATTGACCATGTGAACTGACAATTATTCCTTTAAAACAGGCCTAGGTTACATTTTCTTTTGTCATTGAAAGTAGGTTTTCAGTTAATAAACTTGAAACAAGGCCTGCTGGCCTGCCATTCTTCCACAAGTACTTTATTGGCGCATCAGAGAAGCACATAGTAAAATCAACTACTGTAATAGAGGGAAAGAGTAAAAAAGGGCATGTACTCAGTGTCATTCAGATGAAGAGCCTTTCCACGCATTTACACAAGCCCCTCTCAACTTTTTATTTTGAAAAAATTTCAATCCTATCGAAAAGTAGACTATATAGTACCATGAATATCTGTATACTTTTCACCTGGATTCACTGATTGTTAATGTTCTGTCACATTTGTGCATGCCCTGTCTCTTTGTGTGTGTGTATGTGTGTGTATTTGCATTATTTTCAAGTAAATTACAGACATCATGACACGTCACTCCTAAATACTTCAGTATGTCTCCCCTAAGAATTAGGACATTCTCTCATATGACAAAAATACCATTATCACACAGTAAGAAAATTGACATTTCAATGTTATAATCTAATATATGGTACATATTCCACTTTCCCCAGTTGTCCCCAATATGTGCTTTAAAGTTGTCGTTTTAAAATCCAGAATTCAATAAAAATTTTCACCTTGCATTTGGTTGTTAAGCATTTATACAGAATGTTATGAGTAAAAATAAAAGCACAGGAGCTTTGATGCACAGTGATCTGAAAAGGATAGTGATAAAGTGCTCGTAATGCTTTGTACCAGAGTATTTCTAATAGATCCCATTTGTAAAGTAGATAGTCCATATTAGTGGTTATTTTTTTTTAAAGTACTTCAATCTATTCCCATTTTACTATAAGTAAATTGGTGGGCATGTAGAAATATTATTACCTGTTCATGATTTTAAAAACTTCAATTTCTTGGAACTATTATGTGTTTTAGTCTAAGGTTTCAAAATAGTTGTAGAAAATTCAGTAGTTTAGAGGATTCACCCCAACTCCACTCAGACAGGGAAAAGAATCATGCATTTTCCTGCTTAAAGCAAAGTTTTTCAGTGATATGTTTAGAATGAATTATACGTTTCAGATAATTGAGTTTTCTTTTAATTTAGACTTCTACTTATTCTCTTGAAAGCGAAATGTGTTATAATTAAAATTGGAAAGAAACATTAATTTCAGAGGACATTCAGTGGGGCAAATGATGGTTTTATTACGGCTATGGACATTCAGAGATCAAGTTAAGAGTATATGGTTGAATTCAGTGTTGCAAAGGCACTTTACTTCTATAATTACACGTGTCTAAGGTCTTGTAAAGTGGAGATATAATTGCTTTAGTGTTGTATTGAAAGGAAATATTGAGAAGCTTCATTTTGTGAACTACAGTTTATGTGAAACTTACGTACTCCATTTTATGTTATATTTTCACTAGCAGTGCAAAAACGATTGTAGAAAATAGGAGAGGGGAACTGTGACCTTCTTCGTTCATTTTGTAGAAAACAGTAACTTCGGTTTTAAAGAAGCAAAGCAGTGTTATGTTTTTTCATATTAAATCATAAAATAAGGCTTATGATCAATGCAATACATTTAAAAACAAAACCAAAAAAAGAAATCTCTTGTCCATTGGTGATTGTTACTGAATTTTAAAATTAGCTAGAAGTTTCTTCCTTTCTTTTGATAGTAGAAAAAATACATTTCATCACATTTAAGACATATTTTTCACCTTTTGATATCTGAAATAAGGCTGTATCTTAAGAGATGTTATGAGATTTTTAAAATTAGGAATAATATTATATAAATTACTAGTGATATTATATAAAACAATCGTGCTTCTCGTTATTCTAGGTGAGACAAGTCAGACAGAGAAAGACAAGTACTATATGACATCACCTATATGTGGACCCTAAAAAAGTTAAATCTGTAAAAATCCGAGTGAAATGGTGGTTACCAGGCAGTGGGAGGGTGATAAGATTGATGGTGTTTAGGGGTACAAACTTGTAATGAGTAATAAGTAAGCCACAGAGATCTAATATACAGTAATGAATATAGACAATAATATTATACTGTAATTATGTAATATAATAGATATTGTTTCAATGGCAATCATATTACACTATATATATGTATCAAAGTACCATGGTATGCACCTTAAACTTACACAATGTTACATATTAAATTTGTTCAATAAAAAAGAAATAATTATGTTTCTTATAGTTGGTGGCTTCTTAGTTTCAATGAAATATAATACTCAACAATACAATATTATGCTATGCTATGTTATGCCTACTTATGAGTAATCCATATTAACAGGAACATAGGTTTTATGAGGGTTCTAGAACTGAGTATTTGTATGGTTGAGAGATTAGATGTGTGGTCCCAAAGAACTTATAACACAAAGGATGGGATATCGTTGGAGAAAGCAACACATATCAAACTAGAGTTACTAAAAAAATATCAGTGGCTGATTTATCAAGTGCCTTTTTGAGGAATGTAATTTAATGGTTTTAATCTGTCGGCTTCTGCATGTTTATTTCTGGTTTTGTTGGATTTATTGGAGAGTGTCAACTTTCCATTCAGTGTCAACCAGTTCTACAATCAAAACTAACGCTTTCAAGCATCTACATCATCACTGCACTGTACACCTGAAGCTGAAGCTGAACAATAATGAATGTCAATATAAGTCTGTGTGTGTGTGTGTGTGTGTGTGTGTGTGTGTGTGTGTGTGTGTGTGTATACTTACAAGAAGCGGAGTAGAGCATTAGGAATAGAGACAGTGGAAACGTAATGGCTGTGTGTGGTGTCAGAGGGATAGTGGATGGGGGGAGGGGGGTTCACACAGTGTGAGGGATAGAAATGATAAACGTCTAAGTATTACTTTGTTTTGTGCACCTGAAACTAATGAAAAAAATGAAATAAAAAAAATTAAAAAAAAACCAAACAACGAATGCTTTCAAAGTCCAGGCAATGTGGGTATCCGCTGGGTATTTGCTGAGTCTGAGAGTATTGTTTCTGTAGACAAACTGTCACTACCGAGAGCCATCTTAACCCTGGAAGCTGTAACTCACAGATTATTCTGACGATATGGACTTTGTAGTCATAGCATTTCCTTGTATTTAAGAGTGTTAGAACTGGCTGAATTTTCCTATTGGAACATGTGTGGTGGCCCAAGGGAAACAACTATTTCAACATTCTGATCGAGTCTGGGCACAGGATAACTTAGTGCTGTTACAGAAAGTGGGTGGGTGTTGTACATACCCACAGGTTCTGGTAACTATGCACACTTTTCATGTAGTTTAGGGTTATTCTGGCCTCTCAAATAACAATTCTTTGTTTAAGATACAGTTTCAAAGTCCTGCATTCCTACTGTCACTAACAGATGGGCAAAATTCACACATGGCCCAAGTTGACCTGGCTGAATCAGGCTGCAAGTCTAGAATATTAATTCAGCATGAGCAAAGAACTTTAATTGTTTCATGAAAATCCAGACTCTTCCACACAACTTTCTATAATGAATCCAAGATCCTTTTAAGGAAACATTTTGCCTCGGACTCCTGGACACTAAGATCTGTGGGTCAAGGGCTTCATTTGGTAAGATAATTCAGATCGTTTTAATTTATATGCAGAAAAATTTAAAATTTTTATTTCTATACCTATATATCAGAAAAAAATACATAAATTATAAGCCTAGTGAATTTTCACAAACTGTACCCGCATAAACAGCATCCAGCTCAAAAATCTGAACATTTCCAGAATTCTGGTAGCTTCCCTCACGTCCCTTCAATTCAACTACCCAACTGGACCTTTGGTACCTTATTGATTTTAATCTTCAGAAATGAGCAGGCTCTATATTTTGCCCAGTCCCATTAATAAAATGGCCACAAGTTCTTCTTCATTTTTAGTAACATGCTCAATAGAAACACTATTTCTTCACTTCTGTATTTCTCAAAGCCATCTTCAAGGGGTTGGTAAATCTGATGGGAAAGTGATGCCTTAGATTTTGCGCAGAAAATTCTCACGTGATGCCGATGTGGTTGTTCCATCTTCATGCTTGCAGACTAACGGCTGCTTCATACTCTAGTTTCAGAAAGCGGCTGCTGGGAAGAAGTAAAATAAGGTGTTTGGGGACATCTCCCAAAATAGTTGTAACAGAGGCAGAAGGAATCGTCCTGGAACAAGTACACAGTCATCTTGATATAGGATTTTAGTTGGCAGAGGGAAAGCCAAGGTTTTCTGAGTTGCATAAGCAGAGTATTTAAATGCATTAAATGTGTTCCCAGAGGGTGGCGGGGTAGGGGGGCTGGTAGATGAGGGTAAAAGGGATCAAAAATATGGTGATGGAAGGAGAACTGACTCTGGGTGGTGAACACACAATGTGATGTATAGGTGATGTAATACAGAATTGTACACCTGAAACCTATGTAACTTTACTAACAATTATCACCCCAATAAATGTTAATAAAAAAAGAAATAATAAATACATTAAATGCTGGGGAAATCTATAGCCAGGAAATCTTGGATAAGTAATGCTTTAAAGGTAACGTGGACCACTTTCTGTATCCACTAATCTTATTGACTACGTGTGCTCCCAAATGTGGCCAATGCTAGGATCAAAAGAATTGCCCTGTGAACTGGCTTGAGTTTCCTTTCTTGCTCTTAATGGGATACCAAGAGGGGTAGGGAGGCAGTTAGTCTTCCCACAGGGTGGGGAGGTTAGTCAGTCTCAGCTCTCCATGCTGAAGGAGTGGCGTGGAAGGAAATGGACTGGAACAATCAACTCCTTTCCACAGGGTTGTCAATACAAACTTTAGGAAAATAATTCTAGAGATGTTAATATTTGACTCCCAGGCTTTGATTGTGGATGGCGTGGGTATGGGGGTGGGGTTGAGCACGTCACTGAAATTTGCAGCTGATGCATATCCACCATTCTGAGAACTGTATCCCCTGCCTGTATGATTTAGCATGACAACCAGATTACATTTATACAATTAATTAATGTTTGCTTGACCACTTTTATCCAATTTCTTTCCATAGCACATAAAAGAGAACCTGACATAAATTTCTCTTTCAAAACAATTGACTTAGCAACTGCTGACCTTCTGTTCTGTCATTCTAAGGATTGATTGGATATTGTTGAATTGTTTCATTCTACAGTAATTAAACATAAAATTAATTATGCTAGTAACCCATTATTTCTCTGAACCAAGGACTAAGTCATTTGTTTTCGCTTGGTTACTCTGAGACTCTGCCATCAGATGAACGGGGGGGGGGGGGGAATCATATGTTGCAAACAGAAACTAAATATTTTAAGGCATATGTTAATGGCTAAAATATAATCTGAAAGCTTCTCATTTCCATATGCACAGCATATTGAATTTGTTTAATGTAATTTAGGCCATAAATCTTCTACCTTATGATACGGTCATTTAAATATTTTCTCAGGTGGCTAATCATTTGAAAACATGTCAAGGAAGAATATATGTTAAGAAAGAGAGACGGATGGATAAAGCTACCAATATCAGTGAAGTCATCATGAATCTCTAATTCTTGATTTGGTTTGCTGCTCAACTGAAATGAAATGTAGTTCGCAAGTCATTTTCTTTGTTAGTTTTGTGTAGAAAAATGCTTAAAATGACTCTGATGTTAAGAGCATTGAATCTGGTACTGCGAGGCATGCAAGTCTGACAGGACTGAATTATCCAAATGTATGTGCTGATGGAAACCAGAATAGGTTTCTGCGATTTTCATTAGTGCAGGTCATATTAATTTAATTAACATGATTGAAGATGATATCACTGGGTGAGGCAGCAGGTACCTAGCCTTGACCTGTCACTCACCTATAGGCTATAAAATGATGCACCTGACAAATAGGTATGCAATCTCATGTATTTCATATTTGGAATTTTGCTACGGGTTTCCCTATGGCTTTGGGATATATTCTGAACTTCATCAGAGGAAATTTTTGGTGTTTTTCAAAATGCATGACTATGACCAGTATTTTAAATATTGAGCTGATTCTTGGATATGGTTATACCTTGTGTAATTTGGACTGTCGTTTCTATTCCTTCTCCTGCTGAGCACTCTGTTTTTCTACCTGGCAGTTTTATTCACTCATTATGTTGGAAATCTTCTCCTAACCTGCCTGTGGTTCTAGATGGGCTGTGAATCATGATATCCCACTGTTTTGGTCATGAGGGTGAATGTGAGGCCCAACAGAATCAATTAATGGCCCTTTTTAGGATTTGTCTAATTGGAAATAAGAGAGGAACGAATATCCTGTGGTAAACAAGTTGCCTACCCAATATTTATCTTTATCCTGCTCTTTTTCCTTATGGACAAAATCCCATTTTTAACTATTTTATTTTTTTAGAGTGGGGATGTTCCCAGTTGAAAAATATCCATCCCCTGACACTCTCCTGGAGTCAAAGCTGACCTTGTTTCCCATCTCCAGCCAGTGTGATATAAATGAAAGCCCACTGTGTGGGACTTCTGGGGAGTTATTGTTCTGATAAAAGGGGTCACACTCAGCTGACAAGTGACTTTTACCCTCACTCCTCTCCCTTCTTCTGCATGAAACATGCATGCAATGATGTCATAAGCCTGCTAAGGACAATGGAGTAGGAATTGGGAGGACCTTGAATCATTGAGACTGTTTCAAGTAGCTGCACCAGCCTCATTCTGCTCATGTTCAGAATTCTTGCTGTGTGAGGAAGCTAAAACCTCGATTTAGTTATGTTACTGTGCATGGGTTGCTGTTATATTCAGAAGGACATGGTCCTAATGGGTATAGACCTTTCCCTATGTTAGAAGGACTTTCTAGAGAAGGTCCAGCTGCGAAAATGAGGTCAAGCCACAAAAAAAGTCAAGAGACCAATAACAAAATCCAGGTCTTCAAGTCTCTTGTGTCTCGAATTTCTGTGCAGACTCGAGCTGTGTTATAGGAAACAACGGCGCTCTCTTCTCCTGAAATTTCCTAAAGTTTGGTTTCTGTCACTTGCAAATAAAAAGAATTCCTGGAGATGTGAAAATAAAAACAAACATGCTCTTAATGCAACAAGTATCCAAAACCTATCAGCGCTTCCATTTCGCGCCCTATCTGCTGGGATGGAAGGAGGAAACTTGGGGTCTTGATGTGATAGAGCTGGTTCAGGGGCTCTGGAATGCCACCTAACGTTTATGAATCTCAGTTCTTTCATCTTCAAAACCACAAAAGTAGATTAGATGACCCCAGGGCTTCGCTCAGTTCCAAATGATTATGATTCCATGTTTCTTTTGACAGTATGGGCTGGGAGGGCAAGTATGAAATACATAAGTCAATTATTAAAGAAATGTATTTAGAGATTTTCCATAATCACCCCCTCCTACAAATTAATCAAAAGAATGAAGTTATGGCACAAGCACGAATTTGCTGTGGACCTGGTCACACAGGTCCTAAGTGTTGTTTGTCTACGAAGGTGGTATGTATGGAGTGAAGGAATGAGACAGGCTTTCCTGGGAGTTAAATTACTTCTAAGCATTGAATTTTAGAGCAGAAGGTGACTGTCATCATCGCATACTCAAAACCATCATAATAATAACAGTAAGTACAGATCACTATGTACTATGAACTCTGCTGTGTTTTTTTCATGCATTATCCCATTTCAGTCTTATAGTAATGCTTTGAGGTATATAATTATATCATTCCCATTTATAGCTATTTGTTTTACGTTTTTAGTCATAATCTGAATAAGTCCCCATTTGAAAATAGTTGGAGCTTAGTATTTGTTTTTTTTTTAATAAAGCAGAGAAATCTGAATACCAATGTTGACTCCAAAGCTATTTCTACATTTTCTCACTGCATATTAAAGGAAATAATGGGTTCCAAAGGAAAAGCTGATTGGGAGTTAATTGTGTAATTACATCCAAAACGATTTAGTTTATTAATATACCAGTGCAAGAGAGACTTTTTCTACTACACGCATCAGTGGAAATTCAGAGGTACTCACTGAATCAAAGTTGCATTGACCTGGGAGAAGACAGGAGATGAACAAAATCTATATACAAAATTATCTTTGTGACAAATGTTGAATTAGATTTAAGAGTCATCACATGGCTTCTGTCCAAACCATTTTTGCCTCATGATTGGATTTTGAAGGGAGACAAAACTAACATTTTTTGAGTCTCTTCTGTGAGGCAGGCACTGGGCTATGTCCTCTCTACAACACATCTCATTTAATCTCCAAGGCAGCCTTGGGAAATAGGTATAATTGATTATTCCACTTTGCAGAGGAAGAACAGAGAGATGAAGTAACTTGCTCAGTCACACAGGCAGGGAATGATGGACGGATCTGTGAATCCAGGTCTCTCACCTGCCAGAGTCTAAACTCTCACAGCAGGTGGGAATGTGGTGTCAGTTTTGCAAGTTCCATGCTGAGAACTGTGGTCAAGTCTACATGTCTAGTGAGTGAAGGTCAATGTCAACTGTAGATTGCAACTGCTTTTGTATTCTGAGTTGACAACAAGCTGAGAATAAAGAATTTAACCTTGAAGAAAGTGAGTTGAACGGGCTATAGAACTGAATCTGTTTTTATTCTCCAAAGATTTTCTCTGGGAGCTCTGGACCCATGTTGATAGCAACATGTTGGTACATTTTACTCAGCTGATGCCTGGGCTTTTTCCTCAAAGGAGATAAATGTAACTTTCTTGAGTGGGTGCTTTCCTAGTAGCATGAGGAAAAGAAAATCAGAAAAGAGAGATCTCCTAGTGGACCTGTTCTTCTGTCTCAAGGACAGGCTATAAATTAAGTCATTTCAGTGCCACGTGAGTTTGAAACATTCTCCTTGAGGTGAGAAAAAAAAAGAGAACAATTTCATATCACTCTGATTGGGGAACAGAGGATCAGAAAATATTTAGTAATTCCAGTTCACCAAAAGGTAGTGGAATGGGTTTGGGTCCACCTGAAAATAACTGGTGCCTCTTATGTCAGCTCGGTTTCCTTCCCCTCCATTCAAATAAGGCCTATAAATTTTTAAAAACTTCCAGGGAAGTAGATAACAAAAACTTCCTCTTAGGAACCCTCTAGGCCCACCTCAGCACTTAATAACCCTGATGGCAGGACGTTTTTCCCTGTAGAGCAAACCTAAATCATTACAACGCAGGCTAATTCCATTTCCTGTCTTGTCTCCAGTGAGGAGAAAGGACAGCTGTGTACCGTCTTCCCCGAGAGTAGAATTGAACACAACTGAAACGAGAGGTGCCAAATCATCTTCAGACTTTCGTCATTCAGGCAAAATACTCATCGCATTTCCATATCAGTAGTTCTCAAACCAGCGCCCGCAGCATCTGCTAGGAGCTCGTTAGACTTGCAAATTCTCAGGCCCCGCCCTAGAACTGCTTAAACAGAAAGCCCAGCGCGAGCCCAGCCACTGGTGTCTCTACAAGGCTCCCGGGAGATCTTGACGCTCCCGAATGTTTGAGAACTACTGATACGGTAGATACTTTGATTAGATGTGAGTGATTATTACTAATAATAAGCCCAATATATAATTCATAACAGTCTTTTAAAAGTTTGGTGTATATGTCGATATATAACTATGCTTACATTTGAGTATCTATTTATGTGAGACTTGTTGGTTAGCAGTTGGACACAAACGTCTGTGTAATTGAAATCTTTAACAGATGTAAATGAAGGTACCACCTCTGTCGAGGCACAACTGTTCAACACTGACAGTTTAGTTGTGCCTACCTGGGTTTATATAATACGTGTTCAACTTATACAAATAACAGAAGTATAGGTTGGAAAATAGAAAATAATGAGAAAGGAAAACTCTCTAAACAGACAACCATTTTTAATTTTTTTGTTATCTCTCAGACGTTTGTCTCCCATGTAAAAGATTGATGTGTTCTCCCAGGTGAAATCATACTATACGTATGGTCTTCTAATCTGCATTTTTTTTGTTGTTGTTTGTTTTTAGTAAATCTGCATTTTTAACTTAAGACTATGCCATGTATGCCAACAAGACCACACACATACACACACACACACACACACACACACGCACACACAGAGTCATTTTTAATACCTGCATGGCCAAATGCCTATTGGTAGAGCATTAGGTATTTTCAGTTTCTCTTTTTTTCTTTTTAACCATTGTAGAAAACGGAAGTCCCATTAAGCAATGAGTAAAGTGGTGAGGTAAACCTCAGATAAATATCAATATCCTCGGACTTGTGTGGTCAGGACCTCGCTGTTCTGTGTCAGTTTTGTAAAAGTTAGACAACCAGGTATTAGCTGGGCTTCTATCTCTTTACAGGGCCCTCCATTTTGGGAGGGGGGTAGTTTCTTTTAGGTATTCTTTGGGCTTATAATTAAACACGATAGGAAAGACTTTTCTTAGGGAGTACTGATGTGTGGTACATTCCACACAGTCTTGCTATTTTTAAGAGATGTATTTTCAAAATTTAATCAATTTATATTTAAGTTAATTTATTGGTATCTTTCCCTTGATTGGTTGTGATTGCAAACACATGGTTTTAGAAAGATTGTGGACCAGTTTATACCTGTGAGATATGGTAGAACTAACTAGAGAGCATAAGAATTGCACCGTTGGCTTTGGCTGCATGACTGTACAACTGGAGCAAGTCTAAGAATTTCATTTGTAGTACAACCTGTATAGAAGGGTTATGGCTAGAGGAATGTTTTGAGTTTCTCCCAATTTTAAATGCTATGCTACTGTAGCTGTGTAGTTTGTAGCATCTCCATTTTGAAACTTATCTTTTACAGAAACTTTTATGATACCACAATCAATAAAATGTTAAGCTGCCATTGTACCATGGGCACTGTCTTTTCCTTTAACTCTCAGTAAAATGGAGCTATGTTAAAGGATTCTGTCTTTGTTCTTCACTCCAGTTTAGCTTTGGGGAGCTTGGCTATGCTAAAGAGAGATGGATGCCTTGAAACATTACCCAAATCCCTTAACTAGAGTCTTGATTATTCAGATTGTGTTGCTCAGTCCAGATAACGCCTATTCGTGGAAAAGGTGAGAAAACACATCCAGATTGGAAGAATCGAGACAAAAAGCGTTCCCAACAATTTCACGTGGGGGTACATTAACCATCGTGAAAACTTTGCCAATCATATACTTTTGGGCGTGGCTTGTGTCTGCCTAGCCCAGGTAGAGAGTCAATAAATACTTGCTGAACGAGGGAACGGAAGAAAACATTTTCATGACCATTTCAATGGGGCAACCAGGAAAGCTGGTTTAAATGTCAGCTAGAAGGGTATAGAAGAAAGCTTGTAAAACACTTTACAAAAATGTTCACCCTGGCACATATCCTTATTTAAAAAAAAAAAAAAACCTACTAAAAATATTTGTTTTGGGATCTCAGCTCAGGTTGTTAAGATGTTCCAAAAATATGGCATTTATTTTCTGAGGTCCAACTTTTAGTAATAAATATTTGCCAAGGTACATGTAGCCTAAATATCCAACAGCTTATTTAACAAAATAACTTGCCTAGAATAATCAAAAGTTCTCAAAGAACTATTGGTTATGACTAAGGTACGCTATTAAGACTTGACACACATCATATCCCTTTCCAAATCCTTTGAACCCTTAAAGATCTACTTTTTGTATATTTCACATATTTGTAGTTCTTTGCTTTACGTATTCTTCCCTATTTTAAGCAGGAAAAAAAAACAACTCCACTATTTTATTTCTTTTCTTCCCATGCTGTCACCTTAAGATGTAATGTGTTTTTTCTTTGAATAAAGTAGAAAAAGAAAGATCTTATTTCAAACTAATTTGGAAAGGTGTAAATTTTTAAAAATCAAACATTCTTGTAGCAGACAGTGCTGTATTTTACAAATGTTAACTTATTTAATATTCATATGAATTGGGTATGACCATTAGCCTCATTTTGCAGGGGAAATTGAGGCACAGAGAGGTTATATAACTTTCCCAAGGTCACACAGCTCGAAAACAAAAAGTGGAATTCAAACATAGGTAGTTTGGCTATGGTCCATGCTCTTACCCATGCCCTGTACTGTGAAGCTTTTCTGGGATTACTGCTATGTTGGGTCATCCAAGGTCATTGCCTTCACCTTAAAGAATGGGGTGGGGAGGTTCATTTTTGAGTATTTATAGACTAAGAGCTGCAGCAACTGTCTTGATTTTTCATTTTTCTCATATTACAAGTGATGAGCTTAAAAACCTGACATTTGTAAAGAAATAATAATTTTGGAATCGGAGGGGGGTTTTTCTACTGTAAGTGGGAATTTTACAGAAATAAATACATTCACTGAGAGAAAAAGTAGTTTTGTATCTGAATTACAATTACTTTATTTTTCCTAATAGAGGTTGCATCTCAAAGGGACAGTTGGTGATGAACACTTGAACTAGAACTAGGATGGTTGCATACACCTCCCTCTTCTCGTTTTGTTCTTCCCCTTCACCCGACCCTGTGGAAAATACAACTGCCAGGAAGAAAAATATGGGAAAGCAATATTATTAAGTACAGCACAAGTGCTATTTTCATAGGTGCTCATGGTGTTGGGAAGTGTTAGCTTTCTTATTTTTTACATTCTCTATGAAGCATTATTGCCATTTTTCTGAGATGCACGTACTGCAACAGAGTCCAAGATTACTAGGGAAAGAGGTTTTAGTCCCTCCACTTGTTTGAGAGAGGACATTTTGAAAGAAGGGAAAAAGAGTGGGAGCCTCCTAGAGCAGGCCATATCTAAACCTGGTACTCAACCGAACAAAATTTTTTGAGTGAAAGAGTAGGAGTTTTCTGATTTCACTTATTTTTTTTTTTATAGTGAATCTTGTTTAACTTTATTATAGAAGAATGAATAAAAAAGATAACCACCATGAGTTACAGCTTCCCTAACACCAGAATTTGGCAGCTGCCCAAAAAATATCCCCCAAGAAAAAAATCTACCAATTCTATTTTCAAATAAAATCGGTAAGGAAAGATATCACAAAGTGTTGCAATCATAAGGATTTTTTTTTTCCAGAGGAAGTAAGGTTTTACGTAATTCAACTTGCAGACCTCAACACTTTGCAAATTAAGGCAGCAAGAAGTTGGAGGCTTGTCAGTGGGTCAAGTCTTGATCCTCAATATGTAATAAACATACACAAATAATGACAAATATTTTCCGACTACTGATTCTTTTGTCAAATGTTAACAACGATTGTTTCCCGGTTTCAAACTGATCATTGAAGTTAGTTTTGCTTCCTTTTCTTACCTTAGTAAAAATATTCTAAATTTGTATGTAAAATCCCCATATCCTTTTGGTTTCTGACTGAGTATTGACAAATATTGCAAACAAGCAGTTAAATCCTGGCCATTAAAACTTAACGCCGATACTATTTGTATACACATAACCTTCAAGGTTATGTGAGGGCGATTAATTATAATCTTCATTTTTTTCCCTTCACGCTTGAACATGAAGTTGATAAGGAATAAAAATGAGGACAGCCAGCACGATCTGGGACCAAATCACCTGGAGATCCTATTTGGTAATAATCTATTGAGGAGTCATTTACAGGGGAAGCCGATTGCTCCCGTTAATGGTCCTGTCGAGAAGTAGGGGGTCAGGAATGGGGAAGATAGGGGTGGGTGGAGTGGAGAGCAGTACAAAAAGAGACCACAGTGTGCTACGATGTGCTGCTGGTGTTTTCAGATTAAGATGGGGGATTAAGGAATTTTACTCAGCAATTTGAGATGCTTTGTTAGGGACTGAGGAGATTTGAGCTGCTTTGTTCTCAAACCACATGTTAGTGAAAAAGCAAACAGGCACTTAATCCTGACAGACAGCAGAACTTGACATCAATTTGCCCCTTGGGAGGTGACCAGGAGTTCTCTGTGACAGGCTGAAATGGCCAGCCCTTGTTTTCCTGGAGCCTAGTGCCAACATTCCATCCTAACCTGCATTTTTCAGCAGTGTGGCCATAACTTAGACAGTTGGGCTGACCAAGAGTTGTGAGAGATTAGAGACCCGTACATTTTTTTTTCCCCTGAAAACAAAACAAAAAACTGTTTAAATGCAAACAACCTACAAAGTGTCAAAAATTTAAACATATTTCAAACAGTTTTAATATTTTGGCCACTCAGTTTTGAAATGAAATCAAAAAGGCTGAGATTCTTTCCTTTTGAAAATACTGGATAGTTTCCTCTCACAATGAAATCACAGGGCAACATACCAATTTTTGAGCATATACGTGATTGTGAAATAAACATCAATTCTTATGTAGATCTTTGAGAGAAGTTCTGTTGAACAACCAGTTATACTTTAAGGTCATGTCCTTCAAAGTCACTGAAGTAGGACAAAAGCAAACAAAAGGAATAGGAAAGAAACTGACTTTTTGAATTGGATTTGGTACATTAGTAAACTTATGTGTACACAGTTATATAGTCTGGCATATAATGTCAAATTGTGGTAATAAAACTAATTTTGCCATCTTGAGTTTGTGCCACCCTTAATCCATTAACCTAAAATGTACTTTTTAGTAAGCTATTGATTTACTAAACTTTGGCATGTGTGAGAAAACCATTTTAAAATCAAAATTAAAGCTGAAAATTTATAATGCATATTTGAAAACAAATCGTATTACATTAAAAATATTTTTCTGGTTGAATATTTAGATAATCAATAGCTCCTGTACTCTGTAGGATGTAAAAATCTGCTACATCTTAATTAAAAAACAAGATTTGTCACCAGTGCAAGGTTGTTACATTTTCACACTATTTACACACAACAGCTTTGAGCCCAACCACACCTTTGCCTCTTGGGAGGTGACCAAGAGTTCTCTGTGATGGGTTAAATTGGCCAGCTCTTGTTTTCCTGGAACCTAGTGCCAACATTTCCATCCTAACCCGTCTTTCTCAACAGTGTGGCCATAACTTAGACAGTTGGGCTGACCAAGAGTTTTGAGATATTAGAGACCCATACATTTTTTTTTCTAAAAACAGAATAGAAAACCTTTTAAATGCAAACAACCTACAAGCTGCCAAATATTTAAACATATTTGAAACAGGTCTAATTAATATTTTGGCTTCAGACCGCAATATAAAAATCAGGAAAACCTATCTCTTCATTAGCTAGCTACTAACTACTAAACCTACCTCTACACTAACACTGTAGGTGATTTTCTCCATTTTCTATGAATTCAAAATTTTCTTCTTAAATAACCATAGAGTTATTTATTATTCAAATAATCATTCTTTCAGGATCAGCGAGACCCTCTCTATGTTTAGATAGCACCAAACTCATTTTCAAATGACCAGAAATACATGATGATAGAACATCTTGTATAAGAAAATCAGTATTACTTCAGATTACCAGAGAG
This sequence comes from Rhinolophus ferrumequinum, assembly GCF_004115265.2. Lineage (NCBI taxonomy): Eukaryota > Metazoa > Chordata > Mammalia > Chiroptera > Rhinolophidae > Rhinolophus > Rhinolophus ferrumequinum. The sequence goes on along the minus strand of NC_046296.1, from coordinate 23,636,814 downwards.
ATGGTTATCTTTGGTTTTGAAGCTTTAATTTGAAGGAAACATACCTTTGCATTGGCCCAAGCAATAAACACATGAAGGCATTTGTATGCTTAGTTGCCAATTCTGAAGACCAGAGGTCATTGCCAGTAATTTGTATGTCCTTAATTACTTATTACAGAAACCAGTGGGAGAGACATCTGAAATTTAAAATGCTTCAAAGAGACACACATTCATTCATTTCATTTAAAACAGTCTACGCTAGCCTGTAGATGCCCTTTGAGTTGTGTTGTTGCTCTGTTTTTATGAAGGTTTACCAAGCAGATTATAACGATCAAATGCAGGGTGAGCTAAAATCAGAAACACAGTATTCATTCATTTAACTCTGTACAGTAGAGCAAATTCAGGGCGACTCAAGGGACACAATGTCTTGTAAAACATATGTACTTAATATAAGGGTCATAAAACTTATTAAATTAAAAGCCAGGTTAAAAATAGGAAGAAAATTTATGCTGCTGTCTAAAATAGCAATAATTTCCCTTTGGCCTTTCCCTTTCAAAGTAATATAGATTCTGGTCAGGAGAAACAAAAAAGTCAACTTATGAAATCTTCATGTTGTCGGACCAAATGCAAATCGCTTTTAACTGCACCATGCATTTTATTGGGCAAGTGATATCGCTGAAAATAGAGGAGCAACAAGATAAGATGTTAAATTCTGAGAATTGTGTTTAGGCTTGAGGGTGGCATTGTTTCTGAGCCTCAACAACAAACCACATTAGTGTTAGCTGGTGTCCAGGAAGAATACAGCTTAATACAGTGTTAGCTGGTGTCCAGGAAGAATAATAGCTTAAGGGATATGAGGACAATAGAAAGAATATTTTTTAAATAGTTCATCTGGCTATGGACAGTAGTATGGTGGAAAGAGGGCACTGCCAGAACATAGACAATCCGTGGTTGTTCAGTGAGGGCGCACAAAATGTCCCTGAACAAAATCTTCTATCTTTGTTCAGGCTAGGTTTGGGTTGTACAAAATCTATGGAAACCAGAAAACTTGAAGTCCGAATTGACCTCCTATTTGTGCTTCACTCTGATGCTTCACTCTGGGCCATACTTGGGTAGAAAATGACGCATCACCCTCACAAACTACTTCAAGGATATGGGACTGAGGGTGGCCTCAGTTTTCTAAGCACTCATATCCCTTTTTAATCCACACAGCTAAACTATATTGAGTTTGCGCAACTGTTTATCCTCAACATGATAGCCATTTTTCTAGTTGGTGATCCTAGGTGTAGCACCTTAGGAATTTGAAACCAAATAAATATCAGTTTTCTTCTACTGTATTCACACAGGAATTTGTTTGGAATTTTGTCTTCACACAAAAGTCTTATGGCTGTTTGTTGAGAAGGAGCCTTGCTTGGTCATGTGTCTGTTTGCTCTAAGATACATTCCTGCCCTTTCCTCGCTCTTTTGTATTCTAGGAGGCTTACCCCTGCAAAGTACATTGCCATGTGTCTTCCACAAAGGTTCTGCAAAAAGAGCTACTGAGTAGGGAGGAGGGGAGAGGCCGATATATCCCAACCTGTAACCCCCTAACCTTCTTTGGAGGTAGTTCTGGTCATGGCTGTATCTCCTCTGAGGTCCCAGAACCTGCCCCCTTCTCTGCGTCCCTTCAATCTAGGAATGGCAGTGGCTTCCTGCTGTTGCCAAACTCTTGATGGTCTCCATTTGGCCTTTCAGTTCTTCTAACGCCTTTGTGACTACTTCCCTAGTTTAAATCCCTCAGTTGAATTGTCTGTTGATGATTCTATTCTCCTGACTGAATCCTGACTAATATAGCAACCAGTATAAGTGCTTTATCACTTACAGGTTATTTGTTCAAAATGTAAGAGATTCTGTTTGTAGTCTTTGGGGGCGGGTGTCTTTATTTGTCCATTGGCCAGTGGGTAAACTGCTGGCTCACAGTGGTCACTTTGGCAATTGGTACTCTTTGGTAGAAGTGGAACAAGCAGATTGGAAGGCAAATTAAGGAGGTGAGAATCATCCAAGGCCCTTACAGGATTTCAAGGGTATGAGAGAAGGCACATTGAAGGGGCCATGTGGACATGCTGTTGACCTTGGCTAACTCCCTTGAGGTGGATAGCACTAAAACTGGAGGCTTCCTACGGCCCTTGAAAAAACTCTTCTAAAACCCCATAATCCATTTTTCGTTTGTCCTTGAAGTCTTCTTTTTTTTTTTTTAAATTCTCAAGTAACTATCCTGCTAGTGTAAAAATAGCCTCATTTGAACAAAGATAGGCCGTATACACGTGCAACTCAGAAGTCCCACTGACTTCTTTCAATCAATAGAGGAATCTACAAAATCATAGAGCAAGTTCTCTCTCTCTCTCTCTCTCTCTCTCTCTCTCTCTCTCTCTCTCTCTCTCTCTCTCCTCTCCCTCTCTCTCCCCACACACCCTCTTTCTCTACTTGGTCATATTCCCTAACAAAGCAAAAAGTTGCTTTCCATGATAAAACTTCATAGGCTGATGTTTGGAATGCGTTTGCCCAAAAGAGTTCTAAATGCTAGGGAAGAAACATACCCAAGCCCCAAACCAAACACTTTGCCTTTCAAAATGCCATCTTGAAGGCTGACATTTGCAAAGACCTTGGGAATATAGCATGTGGGGACTTACATCCTGTTTTCCAGTGACAGCTGGGCCTGGTCCAAACAGCTCTGCCACTGACATTGTCATTGGGTGGCATGAGTGGTACTGGAGGAAAACATTATTTCTGCTTTCAGACTCAGAGCCTTTGGGCATCCATTCACTGTTCAAGGAGCTCACACTGATCTGAGCCATATTTTCATCAGGCTCTTGGTAAGGCTTGAAAGCATGAAAATGGAATGCTCATTTTATTTTATTTTTTTTGAAGTCTTTCTTTTGAACCCACTAATTTTATGAAATTTAAGCACATTGTTCATTGTGTAATTATAGATGAAATATTAGAGAAGTGGACTAATTATACACAATGCACTCAAGCCCAATTAAACTAGCATCTGTGGTGAATGTAAGGGTATTCTCTTTCACTAATAAGAAATACTTTCTGAACAACAGAGAATAAAATCGTTAAATTGGATATGCTGTAGAGATTATAAATATCCTATTAGCATATAAAATGAGGATTAACCTTATTTAATCACTGCATGCCAGATCATCAAAAGTCATATTTAACCCCTGTAATGTTCCTATATCCATTCTGTAAAATAATAATAAAAAACCCACTATTAATAAACATCGCTCACTAGCTACTATTCTCGTGTACTAAATTAAACTGTTGGAGAAACTCAAGTATTTCCTTAATTGCTTAACAAAACAGCAAAAGCATTTTTACCTATTCCTTGTGTTATTACAGTTGATTCAGATGTATGTCATTCTAGGTCATGTCATTATGTTGGAAAGGTGCATCTCCCTGGCTGGGCAAACTAGCCTACTTCAAAATAAGTAAAATATACAATCCATTCCAGCTAGCACCACAAGTGACCTTTTGAAAATGTAAATTAAGTGATTGCACACATCCAGGGTGTGTTCCCAATGAAAATGTATGTGCTTGAGACCTAGTGCCGCCATCGCTTGAGGTATTAATTGACAGACTATGAATCCAGGGATATTTGTGTTTTAATATGGGTCACAGGATGTTCCATTTGAAGATACTGGTGACTCTTGCTTTTGTGATAAATAATCAGGTCTGGGCAGAGCAACCTCTATAGTTCAGCAAGAACAAGAAGTTATCCAAATTCAAGTTGCAGCTGATGAAAAATATTGGTTACGTGCAGTAACAAGAAGTCAGTGACAGCACAGCTGAAGGCAGCAAGTTCATGTATCATTCTCACGGACTGTGGTCTTTCACAGCTGAAGGACAGAAATCAGGGAACAGGGATAGGCGCCTGCCTCACAAGCAACTTTTTGTTGAGATAGATTGAAAGAGTTGAAATCAATCTTGCTTCCTCTTTCTTCCCTCTCTTTTTCTTTGCCCTTCCTTCTTTTTTCCTTCCCTCCCTCCCTTCTTCCCTTGCTTCCCTCCTTCAAAAGTGTTCTTCTTCATATTCCTTCCAAGATTTGAAGGCTGTTTTCCTTTCATTCTTGTGACAATCTTAAGGAGCCTGGAATATAAACATATTTATAAATATTGAGGATGATTGTGGCTATTACAACTTCATATTCCTAAATAGGTACATTTGTTTAAAAAAAAAATCAACATGTATACTTTTTCTTTTAGTGGAGCCTTCTTACTTTGCCTCATTACTCCGAGCAAACATGTTCCACCCAAACTTCTGTGAAAACTCAGATGGAATTGAAAAGAAACTGAGAATAAGCTGGAGTAACAGGTCTGAAGGAGGCAGGGCCATGCACACTGTCCCAGCCCAGGATCAAGGACTGAATCCAGGAATGCAGAAAGGTCTGTGTGGGAAGTTGAAATATGAAAAAACCAACACATCATATACATGACATAATGCAAATTATTTCACAATGCCAAGAAATCAAAATGTATGTGTAAGAGAAACTATAGGGACCTCCTTTTGCGTTCTCAGACCACAGCTCGCTAAGCCAAGGTGTTTTCCTTTTGGCTCAATGCTATTTACTTGGTTCAATTTTTCTCCAGGTTCCTTGGCTTTTAAAGCCACTTGCACAATAAAAAATATATATATTTAGAAAATCTCCTATGGCTCCTTTCTGTTATAGAAAAAGCAATGTGAAGTATATATACCGTGTTACTAATAACAGCTGTCTTGGCCCATTTGAACAAACCAACAATTAAGAGTTTCAACTTTTATTTTTGTTCTCCTTAAACCCAATCGAAAGGTACTCTGCCTTTCAGGAGCCATTTTTACAATTCATGTGAAGAACTGGGTGAGTTAAAGAAAATCTTATGCCTTCAAATTTTCGATGAGGCTGTGGATTTGCCGTGACAATATCACTTTAAAGAGACCTATTTTTTTCTTTTCTTTTTCTTTTTTTTGTACTCCCCAGGTCTAGCTTGCGTAGCAATTTAGCCTGGCCTCAGAATCATTACATTATGGGTAAATGGTTTGGTTGTGACACAGGATCATTTTGACTTCAGAATAGCAGTAGACAGTGTCTAGAAGGGGGAAAAGAAAAGGTCTTTATTGAGATGATCAAAAGGGACATAAAGGCAAAAACTGACTTTCACTGCTACAGGACTGGGGACCAGGCCTCCAGTGTCCTGATTGTAATTCATTGCTTGTTTCTAGGCCCCATGACAGAATTCTTCCATAACAGACAGAAGACTTTGTGAAATTGTAAATGAGTATGACTTCAAGCACTCTGTGGAAATATATCCTCCCCGTACAGCCCGTACATTATTTCTGCTTAGTTATGGTGGCTCACATTTCCCGTAACTATCAGAAAGAACTTAATTCAACTCACACCACATCACTTTAAAATTGTGCAGCTCTCTTAATCAACCTTTTGTATCAGCCACAAATGTGCACTATGACCTAATTTGAAAATGTCTCAAAGTGCTGACTCAAACTGTTAGTGAATAAAGGCGAGTCATTACCATTATGACACTAATGCAATGCAAAATAAAATGAGTTGCATCAGCTGAACATTAGTTTGCAAAAATATTAGTGATTGAAGCCATTTTCTGTTCATATTTTATTTATACGTATATATGTATATATGCATACATATGCATATATTTATTTATTTATTTTGTTGGGTTTTTTTGAAACAGCCTTGCCACACATTTTTAAGTGCAGAGGAAGTCACATTTTTAACACTGACAAAGCTGCCAGATTAAAAGTAGATCATATGTACACCATGATCTCCCCTCTGTAAGATGAAGACATATTCTTTCTGAATTCTTATTAGAGCATTCATTCACATATAAGCAATAACATATGAAAATTATCATCTTCCCTGTACTTTGGTGCCAGATTCCAAGATTTCCAACAGCTCTGGTATTGTTTATTTCTTACTACTTTGTATCACTCACAAATTCTCTGACTTTTGTATTTTGGAATACCAGGATTTGAAATTTATTTCTTTTATGGACCCTCTTCCCCATTCTTTTCACTTGACCCAAAAAAATATATTTTTTGAGATAGGAATGCTGTTTAATAAACATTGGTCATTAATTACTTTTGAACGAAAGAAAGTAGGATACAGGACTAGAAATTATTTAGTCTCACACCAGGGATAATACTTTATGGAATGCAACATAATTTATCTTTTTCTTACACAGTTTAGGTGGTTTTGAAGAAAAATGTATGTGTTTATTTTATGCATATACATTCTAGAGATAGTGTTGGTTTCAACCTATAAACTGATAATTAATACTCGAAAATAATTTAGCATGAATCTTTCCTAAATTAGAGAAATTGTCCCAATGGTCAATCAGAAATACTGCCCTGTGTCACATACTGGGCCTCTTGAATTCTGAAAATTCTGAACATAAACAGTTATGTGTTAGAGATCAAGTTCTTCTGATTTTTATTTATTTAATAGTGAAAACAAGCCAAGCACACAAATACAGAGGAGCTAGGTTGCTCTTTAAAATTTTCAAGAACAAGAAGTTTTGGCTCTCAAGAAATTATTTATCCTGCTTTAGGATAGCTCTATCTCTACCTCTACCTCTACCTCTACGTCTACCTCTACCTCTACCTCTCTCTATATATCACTATAAGTGATAGGTAGAAAACACAGCTAAAAGAAAATGCTGGCTAGCTTAGTTTATTCACTTTTTTGAAAAACAAGTGAAACCTTAAAGCAAGATGTGTAGAAATTTGCTTTGTGATGATTTTAGTATTTTAGTCCATTTTCTATTATGTAATATGTAGCTTGGGCTGTTTTTATGACCTGTGTTTTATTTCCACCTTAAGATAATGCAAATTTTTAAAAAGTAAGTTTAAAAAATTTCAGAACGGACTTGCCAAAAGCAGCATTCGGGAGCACGGGCGCTTCTGAGCACACACACAGACACACTTTCCATTTACCTAAAAAAGAGGATCTCCTTGTTTTAGCTAAAATACAATTGTCTTATTTTTAAGTTTCAGGGGGGAAAAAGGCATGTGGGTGTGATTGCTGCAAATGGATTGCCAGCCTCTTAACAGTTCATCATTCTTAAATGATAGAAGTGTAGCAGCACCCTTCTGAGAAAAATCTTTCCTGTGGATTTCACTTTGTCCATGCCAGGACAAATTGCGTGCTAAGTTGGAATAATTCTGAGATGTAAGACACCTCCACGACTGTCCTTGGAACACTGAGGAGCTGACATTCCTCTTTGGAAGACGAGGGCAGAATGCCCCCTGCCCTCTTAATTGATGATTTACGGTGCTCTCCCCTGGGGCCACAACTGATGATCTGTAAGCTTGTTGAATTTTGAAGCAAATACTAAATATAATCAATATATAAAAATATATATATATAAAAAAAGAGAGAGGAAAAAAATGCAATGAAAATTTATGACCTTAACATTCCTTCAGGGTCAAGCAATTTATCAAATTCTCTCACTTTCTGGTTTCAATTACACAGCCATTGTGGAAGGAACTTATTTTAGCAGGTTCATTTGCCTCAGTGGGGAATACAGGACTTTGGCCTAATGCTTCACCTTTAGTGCTGGCCATTTGAGCCTTAGAACAAATACCAATCATCACTCTTTGGGAAAAAAGAATCTGCATCGGCGTGGCCTATTGGAATGGGGTTTCTGTCAAGGTAAACGGTTGTCGGCAATGACTGTGGTAGAGTGGCGATAAATCCCATTTTATTGCTGAAAAATTCCAGCTTCTCTCCATGCCTGACAGCTCCCCACATTCTCATACCCATTTGGGCAATTTCTGCGCTATGTCCATCTGGTTCTCATTACCTCTCAACCTGCCTGCGTCTGATCCAGAAAAAGTGCAGGTCAGAAGCAGGGGAAAAGAACTGAGGTGATGGACAAAACAGAAAGCAGGGGGGTGGCTCTTGGGGGTCGGAGGAGAGGTGAGGGAACAATAGGAAAGTGGGAATCCCAGCTTAGGCTCGGACCCGTTGCTAGCAAAGGCCCTTTAGATACCTTACAGAGTGACAATGACAAAACCAGGGCCAGGAAGCCAGAGGAACCTGTATCTTTTGATTCAGGTGTTTACAAGGCACCTGCTTTTAGGTGGAGAAGAGAGAGAATGTGGGAGGGATCGGTGAATGGGAGCTGATATAGGGAAGCAGAGAAGGGACAGTCCAATCTATCTCCTCTATTAAGGGCCTTGTATCACAGGGTAGAGGACCTGGTCTAGAAGAGCATCAAGTTAAGTATCAAGCATCACGGAGCTTGGAGCCCTATCTACACAGATGGCGTGTTCTTAAATGTGGGGATAAACCTCTGCTGGAGATGCAATTTGGGTTCAGGAATATAATTTTCTGAAGAAGAAAACTAGGGTCTCCAACAATGGTCTGCAGTCATTTTCCTAAGAAGATTAATATTTAAAGACGAACTTGTCCTAGTCAGCACATTAGGACAGTGCAATGCACAGGTTCATTCATGGAGTGACAGGCCTAGCACTGAGTCACCAGGATATTCAGAACCCGACATATGATCACTTCCAGAATTGCTGTGTGTTTATGCCTGCGGAAAGTTGGCCTCCTTCTCCCAGGCTTCAATCCTATTGATCATAATTGCTCTGACCTAAAATTACCCCTAGTCACCATAAGATGCCTCTCCGGAACAAAAAGAAATAAATATAATAACCCCCTAATAATAGATATAAACAATCAGACAACTTAAATATTAACCTAAATTAGACTAGGTTGGAACTGTATAACTATATACCGTGTTTCCCCGAAAATAAGACCTAACCAGAAAATAAGCCCTAGCATGATTTTTTTCAGGATGACATCCCCTGAACATAAGCCCTAATGCATCTTATTTTGGGGGAAACATGGTATGTATAAATATAAAATTTACTTTGTTAGGATTGTTTTTGTGATGAGGTCATTAAACTTACTACTAAAAATAAAATTATGGAAAGTAATGGTGAAGAGCTGAGAACTTGTACTAAAAAAATTAGAGTGAGATGAATGGTTAGATGGTTGGTAGTTATGTCACCACCTGTTACGAAGGCAAATTTTGTATGCAAATATATTACAACCAGGAAGATTGTGTATTCTTAAATGTGTTGGCGAGCTGTGGCATCGCTGTGATTTGCAGATAGAATCTCTTACACTAGATACGTCTGGGTAGACAGTATGTCTTAGTGCCTTCTGGATCCCAGGGGTGCAGAGTTCATTCCAGGTCTTCAAAATTCACTTTTTGACAGTCAGACCCCTATGTACTTCCATGGATATCTGTTTTTTATTGGTTGAATTTTAATATAAAAATTATGTTAAGTTTTAGTTGCTGAGCCGGACTTCGTAGACAAGAAATACTGGCTTCCAATATTTGAGATTTAATTTCAAAAATTTCAAGCCATGTATGCTGAAAAGAAATTCTATAAAATGTATCTGAGATTGTAAGTGAACTCCACATGGGACATTTATGTGGAGAAATTGTTTATAAAAATTTTAAGTTAAAATAACAATATGATTTGGACTGAAGTAAATTACAGATGATCAAAAAATGGAAGTTGGTTATTTGGCAAATTTAAAAGGAGTGTTTTGGTCAACAAACACAATTCTAAAACAGAATTTCCATGTGTACATATTCAAAGGCATAAACCTTTGCTTAGTATCACATATCTATTAAAAGGGCCATAAATATATGGTATCTCTAATTTGGAAAGTAATTTTAGATTCTTAGCCCAAAAGAATCTCACTTGAACTTTACTTTTGTGGTCTGTACATATCTCAGAGATATGTGATCATTGAAACTCTAAGGGATATTTGTTTCTTTTAATAGCATAGCAGAAAATTAATGGCATGGGGGAGGGTGAGGTGACAGCTTAACTTGATGCTTGAAAGCTGTTTACATATAAATGTGTGCCCAGATTGCAGTGTCCTGTAAAAGAAAGGGAAAATAAAGAAACCAAAGCATTCATATGGCTTTTAGGGAACTTAAGACACGTGGAAGAAAGTGCTTAGAAGGCTATTGAAATATTTACAAAACAAATCATTTACATTTAACTTTTGTATATGTGAAACCCGCAGCCCCTACCAAAAGACAGAACCAACTTTAGCTATAAGAAATATTTCGGCATCAAAATGGTTAATAGTATTATAGCTTCAAAAGAGCCTATTGGCTCACCCTCAAGGATGCCCTGCAGTTGTTGTTAAAGCCATCAGATGAAGCTAGCCTTCTCAGCTAGCCTTTAGATTTGTCTGCTAACAGTAAAAATAGTGTAATAAATCGGTAACATATGTTACCAGGCAAGGAAAAGTGATATAAATAAAGAGACTAGGAGACCCAAACCAAGTACAATGTGAAAAGAATTTAACTTTCAATCTATGCGTTGGCTAATTACCATTTGAAAAGTAATTTGAAAGTGTTACCGTTATTTGCTTATATTCTTCCTCATTTTTCTTTTTTTCTCTTCAGATTGCATTCTTACCCAAATACTCTTCGTGATTGCCTGTTTTGCGGCTTTGGGGTAAGTCCCAGTTTTCCACAACCTTAAGAAAAAAAAAATGCATAACATAAAAGATGCCAAAAAGACTTATGTATCCTGATGTGCGGGTTTTGTGAAATATACATGGGGTTTGTTGGGGGCGGGTGGGCGGGTAATGAAATAAAGAGAAAGGGTTTGTTTCTGCAAGGATCAAGAGTGTGCGAACGTGTGCATTGCAAACGAGGCTCCCCTCAGGAAAGCCACCTCTGGAATGGAAATGACAAAGCTTGGAACACACAATCAATTATTTTCACTAGCATTTAAAATATAGAAAACAAAATCTGCTTTGGGAATTGACTGAATATTTTATTTAGCTTTTTTATTGAGACATCCTTTGAAAAATGGCATAATATAAATAGTTTTACAAAGCAACAATATAATCAATCTCTAAACTAGAATATAAATCAAGGATTTCATTAACTGCTGGTAGCCAATTTAAATTGTAGTCTTGTCCATAATATCTATCTATCTATGTATGTCCAAGTTATATTAAAAACCTTTAAATGGCTTTGTAATATCAGCTACATCTAGCTATTATAATAATTAATGGTACTGTTTTATAAATCAATACGTGCATTCTTGATAAATTCATCTCCAGTTAATGGTGTAATTTAAATAAAAAATTAATGTAATAAAAGACATACAGAAACGGGCAGGAAATCTTTAAAGGTTAAGAGACAAATTTGTCTAAATTCATTTTTAACCTGTTTTGAAAAAGTTTATATTTAAAATCAGCTGAGAGTTACCTTGTTTCTATAAAACAAATCTTGTCGTGTCCACTTGTATCTAGTATTGAATTTGTAAGATTTTCTTTTTTCAACTGCTAAGTTTTAATTACATACTTATGATACTGTGGGATATTTTACTACTGTTATACTCTTGCAATTATTGAATATGCCTTAGAAAAACAGGAACAAAACAAATTAAAAACCTCCAGCCAGTAATTTACTTTTAATACATGAATGAAATGTAAATGCTTTATTTTTTTATATCTATAAATGAACTCTTCTGAAAGTCTCCAAAGCTATATACAAATTTTATTTAAGGGGAAAAAGAACTGATTAGTTCAGCGAATTTGCATGTGTAAGAGCCCCACGTTTTTACTGCTTTCACTGAATGAACACCCTAGGAATTTTAGAAAGAAAAGAAAAATGCATTGAAGAGTCCAAAATATATTTTAACGCTGCACACGGGTGGAGAAACATTCTACAAGGAGAAGGGTATATTATTGTTCTAATTCTAAAAATACATACCAAAGGCATATTAAGGAATAACAAGATTTAGAAACATAACTTGAATGTTGTGTGTTATCAAATACAGTCTTCAATCCTTCCAAATAAAATTTCATTGGGTTTACAGAGTAAGCACTTTACACAAAATATCTTTCAGAATTATGCAGACCAGTCTGCCCTGCCATTCCCGGTGACATGGTGCAGAAATGTTACTTTAATCCACTGAGCTTTTTCTGACATTTTTTCTTAACATTGCTGAGCCTTATTTAGAGCAGCAAAGGAGCCGTGTGCAGTTTCCTTTGACACTGATGGGTGTTTCAAAATGAGAGAGAGAGAGAGAGAGAGAGAGAGAGAGAGAGAGAGAGAGAGAGAGAGAGAGAGAGAGAAGAGCTTTGCTGCCAGTCACTTCATCAATAGAGCTACACGGGCAATTACTGTTTGTTAAAAGTTTACATTTGAAATGAAGCTGAATTTTAAAGCTGGCTCATCCTTTTAGAAGAGCTGCTGCTTGGAAGAGGAGGGAAGAGAATGAATATTCGTGATTACATGTTAAAGTGCACTCAAGTACTGGAACCATTTAAAATGTATTGTGTTTTTAGACGAAACCTACAGCAAAACCACTCCTAAGAGGCTTAATTTAGGTTTTATAGGAGAAACATAAAAAAGATGAGGTTACAGCAACACGCTGAAATATGGGGTACATTTTAAATATCTTCATTTAAAAACGTATGTTTATTTTCCCTCCTGGGATCACTAACGTGTGTCTTGACAGGGAAAGCAAGGGCATGCTACATTCTTAAAATTATCTGTTAAAGGGATCACATTCCAAGACAGGTTTGAGCATTTTTATTACTCAGATAACCTCTTAATTATGTCACTGCCTTCCACTTGTTAATCAGGGACATTCAACATGGTGAACCAGAGAGTGGTCGCCTTTAGAAGATTCCATTATCATTAAGAATTAGAAACTCATTTTATTGCCATCAGCATATTATTGCATGTATGATTTTAGCACTGTTAAAACTTATTTACCTGCTTGAAATACAAAACACCTAAAAAAAGGTCTTGATGCTTATAACAATGTTAATTACTTCAAACTGTGCAGCTCCCGAAAAGCTTTAAAGGATAATTTCACTTTTCCTGTCTTCCTCTTTCTGCCTCCCCCACCGCTCATGCAATTCCTATTTGAACCAATTTTAGGTTTCTTCTGCAGCCACTAGCATGAGAGATACTGAGGGACTCTTTCAGAGAGCAAGGTGTAAGTGGAGTAAATAAAATCATGTTTCACTGTTGCTTTATCAACCCTCCTAGGTAGTTTTCCTGCCAGCTAACCTGCGCCGTTAAAACCCATAAAATTATGCAATAGTGACTTCTTTGGAGGTTCTCTAATCAGATAATGGCCAGTGTTTAGGAGGGAAGGGCCCACGGCTATGTTACTGGCACTTACCACTGGGGTTGGTCATTACTTGTCTGGTAGAGACCAATAAACAGCTGATTACGATCCTATAAGGAGCCAATATTTTACATTTATCATGGTTGTTTTTTTTCTTTTCTTTTCAACTTCTTCTAACAGCAAGTATTTGTCAAGAAGATCTATGAGGAATAACCTCACAGGCCCCTTAAAAATAAGAATCTTCCTAGCATGAAATGATGCCTTTTGTGGAGTGGTGAGAATGATTTTGGTTTTTATAAGAGCCAAGGTTTGATTACTTTAAAGTCCATTTCTTTCAGATGTGGACACTCCCGGACACTACCCCTCACTCTCCTGTCCCCTTCTCTCCTCTATGACAGGTTCAGAGTGCAACCAAGGAGTTTTAAAGTGCAAATATTTATATTTGAGCTCTGGCACTAACAGAGTCATTTTGCTTCCTCTGTTCGCCTGTGATAACTGATGCTTCATACCTGGAACTACGTTTCATTTATCTTTTTACACATGCAGATACTATATAAATAAAAGATAGTTTATGGAAAGGAACTGTCCATTTGAAATAATAATCCCAAATTTGACTATATATATAATATATTAAATATATATATTATATATATTATATATATTATATATATTATATATATGTATATATATATATAATATATATAATCATTGAAGGCTTAAAGAGTCAGAGATACAGATTTCTACACTTTCAAAGAAAACTTGATTGCAACCAGGAAGTTTGTGCATTTTTGAAGGCATACTGAATTGCAGTGCCTGAATGGGTTAATAAGGCGAAGAATAAAAAGAAGGGAGAAGAGAAAAAGGTATGAATTTTACATGTGCTTTAAACTAATGTATTCAACCACATGTTTAGACTTCTTGTTATAATTTTATTGACTTTCTCTTTATATCGGAATATAATTTTTAATAGCTAATAGCAAATTGCAAAACAGCGAGTTTTCTCAAGTGCCTTTTCTTCCCCGAGATCCTCATCTTAGAATGATCAGCGGTTTATCAGAAGAACTGGACCCTGATTTCACAGCCTCATACAAAGCCAGGCCGTTCTTGAACCAAACAAACAAAGGGGGTGTAAGTGATTTCATTTATTTTGATAATCCTCCTCCTGCACGGGAGCATTTTGCTGTCTTTGTCAAAGTGAATGACAACAATTTGGCCAACTCTCTCTGAGCTGCACTCAACAGTGACAGGCAAATTATCAGAGGCCCTGCACTTCTTATTATCAGAGGAGAAGCCATCAGGGGGATGCACGGAGGATACCTCTCCCTTGTCACTATTTGTCAGTGGGACAAGGGCCACTGCTATGGGTAGCTGACAGGTAATTTCAACAATAACAATTACTCCTATTACTGGTGTCATAAACAATTCGCCCAAGGCATGACAATAGCAAAGCTTTATAATTCAATGCCATATAAATAAATGCCAGCAGGTAACAAGTAATTTAGCTCCAATCAAGCTTTCACCCCGGCATTAATATTGTTATTGCAAGAAAATGGAAAATTGAAAAAATTCAATATGTTAATGAATTAAGAGAGGTTCAAGGGCTAGACAGGAGGGGTTGAAAACGGGAAACCAAAATTATTATGGTATCATATTTGGTGCCATCCTGGGGGCTAAATGGCAGTACAATTACTTTAAGCAAAGAAAGGGAACCAGGAGTGCTGTTGCCTTAGACGTCAGACCTGGGGAAAATGGGACATGGCTTTTCAAATTCTACCTCTCTCCAATTTCTGAAGAGTATAAGTAGAAATATGAGAATGCGTATGTAATGTAGCATTTCACTGGCTTTTTTTTTTTCACCTGAAATATTTCATGTGAAACAGAGGCATGAGTATCAAAGGAACATGTCCAGCTGTTTAAGAAAATTGCATCAGCACCTGCTTCCTTTACATTAAGTCTCATAATAAAACTGTTTCAGTAAGGCCTATTTTTATCTGTGGTGAAGGTAAAGCTGAAAATCCCTCTTTGCTTTCCAGCTGTCTACCTTTTGGAAGTGGACTAGACGATAGAGTCCTATCTTCCTCTATCAAACTTCCTGATCAAACGAATTTGCAATTTTAGTGTTTGTCCAGCGAGACAATGTGCCATCTCAGTGACAGCAGTGAAAGAATTTGAAAATCTCTAATTAGGAAAACTGCAGAGCAATTAACGCATGTCAAATTTCACTTCATCAAGTGCCACTCTAATTTTCCCTCTAAAAATTAATGGATTTTTTTTTTCTTTTGGTATGTGTGTGTGTCCCCTTAAGGCAATGTTGATTCAAATCTGCTCAAGATGCAGTGTTGCACAGCTAAGCATCTTCTTGATTACAATCCGCCACACTTCTAACTGTGCTCATTCTCACTGCCACGGATACTTTGTCAACAGTCAAATTACACCACGCTGATAACAATGCATAATGGTGTTTCCTCCTCCGAGGCCCCTGGCAAGAGATGGGGTTCATAAAATGTGATGTTTTCTTCTCTACTGTTCCTAAAGGAAGTTTGTATGACCAGGTCACTAGTTAGGTGTTAATTTTTTTGAGATTAACTTGTTAATTTCAAGAAAAGGAATGAAATGATAGAATATGAAAATACCTCATTGAAAAAAAAAATCAGAGAAAGAATGAGGAATTGAGAATATCTGTGGCCAAAGTTTTGCTTAAACACTTTGTTCAGAGACATTTTCAAGAGCACAATTCTTGGTTAAATACCAGGTTTTTTTTCTTCTTTACTTATGGCCTATAAACATTGGAAGCCTCTCTTGAACAGACAGTATTTAGATTGTGAGAGAAGTTTGTTTAACTGCCATATTTGCCAGAATCCTCAAAACATCACAGGACACAGAAGATAAATGACTTTTTTTTTTTTTTTTTTTTAGGTCAGGATTGTATAATCCAGATAAATGTTGATTCATTTTAACTATTTTTTATCCTCGTTGCGTGTTGCCGATCAGTGTGCCTGAGTTGTCAGCACATGTGGGAAATATTTCTCACTGAAAAATGAAAGAAAGGAACACACAGTGATTAGAAGATGATTTTACGTTCAGCCTTTTTAGAGGTCATTCAGATTTGATATTTCTAAAACCTGATCAGATCCAGAACAAAAACGAGGAAATTGAACAAAATGCTAAATGTATCTCTTTGCAGATTCTTCAGGGAGACCATTCACATGGATTGACATCCCAATGTTCTCATAATGTAAGTATATTTTTGCTTATACGTTTTCTTTAATCATAGTTATTCAGTAGAAAAAACCCTAAATTCATGCAATATATCTACTTCACTTTTTAAAAATTCACAGGTTGAGTCCAGCTTTTCATTCACCAACAACTAACTCAAAAATCTCAGACTTGATATTTTGAGGTTTGCATTTCCAAATATTAAAAATCTCTTCCTTCTCTGATGGCCCCACCCTAGTTCTTAAGCAGTCTTATTTCAGACAAAAGAAAATGACATCTCCCTTTCAACTGGCAAATGTTAGAGTCTCTCAAAACCGATTGGGGGCTCGCTGGAAGTTTTGCAATTAGATTCACACAAATTGAATTATTTTCATTCTTCCCAAACATCATTCTTTGAAATCTATAAATGTAACAATATTGGGTTTAGAGTTTTGTGTAGCTTGTTTGCAAATAAAGGTATCTTGATAAAAACCAAGCCCTGCATTACTTTGGAAAAACAAAACCCTGGAACAATCTCATGCTAAAACATTACAGAAGGATTGTAAAGGGAAATTTAAAGGGAGAAAACGTGATTATATAATGCAATCCAGCAGTAATCAATTTTACCTTCAATATCTTGCTTTTGTTTTCAAAATGCTAAATAAACAATACATAATGCATCCCTCATCAGCCAAACCATGGAGGCTCTGTGCTCAAATAACAGGAAACATATTCAATTTTCCTAACAGAAGACAGTTCATTAAGCTGTGCCACATCAAATAAAACTTTAATTTCTCCAGCATCAGAGTCGCAATGAAAGCAATTGAAGAAGATGAGCCATATGGTACTTCTATCAGCAAACACATATTGCTCATTCCCCCAAAGTTTTCTAATTCTGCTCCCCAGACCTGTGTAATATAGATAATGTGCTCCGAGAGCAGCAACCATGAGCTATCTAGTGTACACTTCTAATACTGTATTTAATGGGAAATAATGAATCATAAAAGCCTAGAGAAGACGGCTTTTGCTAACCTAAATCTCAGCTGTAATTTCATTGTTCTGTGCCTAAGATGCTGTTTGCCCTTTCCAAACAACAGCAGTTGAACATAATTATGCTGCTTCGAACCTGGGCTTGAAAAAACATCCTTAATATAACCAAGTTTCTATTAACTCCTGAAATTCTGAATTTAATGACTCGCCAATGCGAGTTGGGATAACGAGTATGTGTCATTTTAAAACCCAAATAAGTATTTTCTCCTTCTCTTTGGCCAGACTGCTCAATGCATTTCTGTTCCCTCCTCCACCCTCTTCTGTGCGCCCCCCTCCCCGCCCATGCAACAGGAGTGGCATGATTAAAAATGAGGAGATTTTCTTGTTATTAGCAAATTTGACATTTGCCTGATGAAAGGCACATAAAATGTGAAAGCTGCACAGTATTCAGAAGAAATGTCTCCACTCCAATCCAAGCTAGCGAGATGAAATAATTTAGGTAAAGGAAATGCAAAGATCCTCGTACCTCTCTACTGCAGAATGCTAGGATTGTATTATAAATGAAAGAACCAAATATTGCTGAGCTTTTAGAGCGATAGTATTTGACACATGTGCAGTGTATAGTGTTTCTTCTCTCACCTTAACTGCTTTGATTATTAATCTAAACATAATACATATGCTCAAATGCGGCAATTTCTGTGTCATGGGTCCAGCCTCTGTCTGGGAAGACCTTGGGGCTGGGGCTTAACTCCTATTTAGGAATTATTTAAAAATTTTAAAAATGGTCCTTTGGCCCCCCGCCCCAAACACGTTGGTGATTTTAGTTTTTCCATTTTAAAGCTCATCAAATCAATATTTTACCAACACAATGCTAATTTAAAACACCATCAAATAACACTGCAGATACATATTGAAAACATATTTTAATGGTTTTGTTTGTTTTGGCATCATATGAACCAAGGACGATTAAATTAAAAAGAGACTTTTAAAAGTTAGAGATTGCCTTTTTAAAGCTTATTAAAATCAGCATGTTACATGCCTGTCTCTGAATTAGCTCTCTGCACACTTGATTGCCATCATTAAAACTCATTGTTTGGGTGTTGCTCTGTGATGGTTCAGACCCTTCCTCAAAGCCAATTCTTAGTAGTTATTAACTTGAAATCTTTTTCCATTGAAACTTAAAAAAAAAAAAGAGGAAAAAAAAGAAAAAAAAATTCATTCTAGCCTGTGGAAGAAACAGTCACCAAAACGTGAAATAGCACAGCGAGACAGCAACATTAAACCAGGAAAAGACCAACAGGTAAAATAACTATAGTAACATCTAAAAAAACACTTAGAAAAAAAAAAATCACAACAACACAGAAGCAGTCCATTGATTATATTTCATGAATGCCTTAAAACAAATGTTTAAACAGTTTTCTGAAACAGTGCAGAAAACCTGGGCATGCTCCATTGGGCCTGCAGTGACAATGGTCTATTGCAATGTAAAACACGCTGGAGGATAAAAAAGGTGCTTTTTGTTACCATTTTATCAAAGCTGTTCATCTTCGAACTGCAGGCAGCATTTTGCTGGAATTGCAGATATTTCTCTGTCCAGGCTCCTTTGTTTGTGCATCTCATTTGCATATATTTATCTCCAGCTGAGGGTGCTTTCTGCTCATTAAGGCCTCCCTTCACATTATTTCATAAGCCAGCTGCTAAGAGGGATTTCACCTGTGGTGACTGAGAAAAGAAGGGTGAAAAACTAAATTCTTCATAAAAAAAGGAAATCTTCTGAGTCTCTTCCCCTATAAATGGGCACCATTTGTGTTAAACAGCCTCTTGTCATGATAGATGCCTCCAGAGGTCAGGGGTTAAAGTTGATTTGAAGGTCAGCAGTAAAACAACAGACAAACCAGACGCCAAACTGGTTCCTTAGCTGTCGGTGGGAGCTGTGGTACAAACAGGTCTTGAACCTTTTTCAACCTCTAATAAAACAGGGGATGAATCTGAAGTGGATCAACCAGGCCCCTGAGGCAGCAGCACAGAAAAACACAAATAATATCAATATCAGGCAGCCACAGGAAACAATGGGGCATTTCTCCGTGCTACATGCATGCTGCTATTGTTTCAAGGGCTAGGGAATTAATTCCACTTATTTATTTAAGGCGTGTCAACTCACTGCCTAAACCTGTTTCAGTGTCAAGATGAATAAAACTTTTATGGCTCATAAAATAGAGCCATTCATCTCAATGTTCTTTGTGGTGCGTGTATTTTTTTTTCTTTTTTTTTTTTCTGGCATACTGAGCTAGGCCTCTGCTCCTAAATGGTTACATCTGAACCCACTGTTGCTATGATCCGCACCATATTAGAGAAAAAAATTATTTCACTGGCAAATGGATCTCAACAGAAATGACATAGGAAAGCATTTTAGCTGCAATGTAATAGTCCCCAAATTCCTTCTAAATACTACTCATGCGGTTGCATCTGTTTTGAGCATGCATTATTTATAAAGCAGAAGTTTTGTTATTTTAGAGAAAAGCAAAGTTCAAAAATGATAGCAATAAAAAGATGAGTTTCCTAGCATATTATCTATTTCATTTTACTTTGGAAACGCTACCTTGTTAGGGTAGCCCTTTCGCACACGTCATTTTTTTGCCCAAGTTTTCACAGTTATACGGTCAGCTTGCTCTGATGTGCTAATCAACTACCTTCTTTAGCTCCACTGATCTAAATTTTAGGTTTAATTTTAAACATAAGATGGCAAACATGAATGGGAAAGAAAATACACTTAAGTGCATTTTGTATTATGAAGTTTTTTAAAGTTTAGTTGCAGAATTAATTTTACTTTTGATTTCTTACTGGTGATTTTAATAATATACTGCTTATAAACAAGTAACACTTATGAAGTGCCACTCACAGTGCTAAGCACCTTCATTTTCTCATGCAATTACTCGTGATGCTTCGACCCAAGTTACAAAAACCTATGTAGAATGGGATGTAATAATAACACTCTTCATTACCTAGAACATATCTTAGTTAAAACAAAAAGTTCCCATCAAACAAATATCACCAATCTAGCAGATGCTTTAACAGGTAACATCATGAGGACATGATTGCTTTATATTAAAATGAGCTCAAGGAAAGAATTTGATACTTCACAAATTCTCCAATCACAGCGTACAGCATGTACATCACAGCTCTTTTTGCTCTATTGCAATGTAAATTGATTCATGGAGGACTCACTTACTGAGGTGTCCAGTTGCTTTGCTTTTCAGAGTTCTGCAATGAATAGTGTAGCTTTTACTCGTGATGCTAGGTTATTTCTAATTTAGTCAGTTGGTATGTCAGACTTTCCCCCACAAACTCAAGTTTTTCCAGCAAGTAGATGATTTGAGAACGCCTCAAACAGGAGTTGTGTTTTCACATTTTGCCAGTGCACACAGATGCGGCCCTGGGGAAGAGGGGTTCAGTTTATGGGTGTCAACTGCTGCTCAAGACTGAATTACGCTTTACTTTCCATTTGATCTGGTGCATGTGCCAATCTCTTTGCCTAGGGGTGGCCCATTTACCAAGCAGTCCTGTTTGAAAATGGAATTGCTTTCAAGTGGGCCACCAGGCCCTGAGAAAAATATTTCAGCTGAAAATTGATTGGGATTTAGTAATCTGTGGCAATGTGTTCTCATTTAAGTATGGAGCAGGAGATATTTTTTCTTCTATAACCAATTACAGTTTAAAAAATGCAAGACGCCTTGCTTCACACAAGGAGCTCAACTTGTGGTTGAAGACATTTCCCAACTTATTAAATGTTGTTTATATCCTCATCTTTATAAACCCTCTGCCTTCCCAAAGCATTTTATAGCTCCCTCTGTATCTGACTTATCAATTTTCTCTTGGGCCTTCCACATTAAATGTAACCTCATTCCCACCCCCAAGCCTAGAACCTCTAAGTAACTGGACTAAAGCAAAAACACCGTTTACTCTCTGCCAAGTCTGCACCCAAGTCTCTCATTTTTCTTTTACTCTAATCTAATCACTGATTCTTAAACTTGGCCAAATAGTTAAAAATGTTAAGTGCTAGCAGAGCCTTTTACCTCCCCCTCATATCTGTCTCTGTTTATGGAATGGGCCCAGTTTCCTCCTCTTCTCCTTCAGCCCGGGGTCTTCAGGTCAGAACACTGTAAATACACACAGCACTGGCCCAACCCATAAATCTGAGCAAAGGGCAGGCTTATATATTCAGATAAGCGCAGTGCGGGCGGGAGCATGGAAGGGTGGAGGCATAGCAGAATCGGACGCTCCACAGCCGTGTTCAGAAAAAGAGAACAAAAATGGCCAAGAGCCTTCAGTGGGGAAGGAAAAAAGATTTTAGTCTTGAAACATCCCTCCTAATTTCTAATGGACGAGGTTGGCACTACTTCCTCTTCATTTTTCTTTCTTTCTTTTTTTTTTTTCTTTTCACTTTTTCCACATTGCTTATACTCACATCCTTACTGAACATATTGTCTTGCAGGCAATCAAATTAAACAATAAATTTCATTTATTTGCAATGTCTTTTTTACTCTTAAGTGCATTTGTTTGTGTTTTGAACTTTGTGTATGTGGTGTGTGTGTGTGTGTGTGTGTGTGTGTGTATGTGTGTGTGATGTGATGTGAATTGGAGTCATTTTGCCAGAAATTCTTCTGTACTGCAGGTTTTCAAACCCGATGTCTTTGACTAAATAACCATATTGTTAGTTACCACATTGAATCCCAAAGAAAAATATGTCTGAAAGAGTTGGGAATGACCAAGTGATAAATACATGATTCTATATCTTTCAGCCTTCAAGGCTTCTATATTATTCCCAAGTCCAAGTCTTTTCTGTAGGATTTTTAGATCTCAAAATTATCTGTGACTCCTGAAAGACCATCCCTCTTTGGAGATGTCCCCTTGTGGACACGGATATTGTCACAATGGAAGAACCTGAGCAAGGTAACCATGGCTGGGACATACTTTCTATCACTCCTCTGTCCTGATTCTTCTTTAGATGCAATATATCACCTCACAAATTTGCCTTAGTCGTTTAAGATGCTAGGAGCATGTGGAACTTGATATATTTTCAATCAATATTTTATATTTTATTATATATACATATATGTAATTTTTATCTGATTTCTTTAGGTTTTTCTTTTGGCTAATAGAAACTGAATTTTTTTAAAAAAGGCCAGCTCATGTTCCTCAAAAGAACTTCTTTTCTTGAGTTGAAAAATTATTGAAAATTCCATGTAGGTAAGAGAATTTAATGGGAAAAAATTGCCAAGACAGTAATTGGGCTGGCAGCTCACAGCATTTTATACACTCTAGCCTCACCTTGGACAAATTCTTTAAATGGTAATAACAATAATAATAATTATTACTATTGAGCCCTTATTTTTGGAAAGCAATGTATTAGGTGATATATACATATACATATATATGTATATATATATATATATACATACATATATATATATATATATATATACATGTATGCATATATATAAATTTTAATCCTTACAACAATGTGGCAAATGAAGTGTTATGGTCTCCACTTATAAGTGAAATACTCTGGTTTAAAATTGAAGAAACTTAGCCTAGAACAAACATGTAAGTCCAGAATTTGCACATGAGTCTGGCCCTAGAGTTTTCTCTTCTTAGCTGCCTCTTATGGCCTCAATTTCTATGCTCAGGATGAGGGTCTTGGGTGGAACGGTGTCTATTTCGTGGTGGTATTCCATGTCTGGGCTGATTTTCTCCAGCCTGCCCCACCTCTCTTGAAGCCTAGTTGTGGCATTGTCGGAGGCTCCCTGGCATCTTGACCTGGCTCTCATAGGCCTCCTGGCCCACATGTCTAAGACTGGACTCCTTGATTTCTCACCCAATCTGTTTCTCCTCTGTGATCCACATAGTGTTTCACGTAGTGTTTCCTGGGAGCACGCTCTACTCCAGTCTGTAGTTCAAGCTAAAGGCTTTCCAGCTGCCTCGACTCTCTCCTGTGTCACTCACCATCAGCCAGCCTGGTCGTGTAGTGACATGTGCAGGGGGCATTACTGTTCCCCTACCTGGGTTTGAATCCTGGCTCCCCTGTCTATGAGCTGTGTGTGGCATCGGAGAAGTTACTTTCCTCCTTGGTGCCTTGATTTTTCTCATATGGAAAATGGAGTCTGAAATACCACTTACTTCATCAGGTAGCCTAGTTCAGATTTTTGATATTGCTTGACTGAACTGTTAAAATAGCCTTCAGAATGACCCCAGATAGCAACTCAAACCCACAGGAATAAATGAAAAGAACCAAAAGTGGTAAATAAGAATGTCAACATAACAAATATTAAAAAAGAAATAGCCTTCAGGTTGGTTTCTCTGTGGCCAGGCTCTCCCTTCTGTAACCCAGCCTCCTCACTTCACCAGAGTTGCCATTATAAAATAATAAGCAGGATACTCTCCTGCTTAAAAATCTTTAAGACTTCCTATTGCTCTCAAATCTAGCTGTTGAGTCAGGCCAAAACCTCAGAATGCCCTACCAACTGGCCTTTCCAGGTGCATTTTCCACCGTGGCCCCCTAAGCAATTTGCACTCTGGCAGCAAAAGATTATACCTGTGATATTCTTTTATGCCTTCAGACTTTTGCCCGTGTTGTGCCCTCTACCAGGAACCCCTTTCCTTTCTATTTCCATCTCATGAAGTGCACTTACCTTGCATGGCTCAGTTCAAAAGTCACCTATTTTTTAGGGCAACATAAATTGAGCCGGTCACTTGTAGAGCATATCCCTCTGTTTGAGAACCTAACATATTCCATGACCATTAGATGCACTGTAATTATGTGTCTACCCATAGGCTATGGACTCCTGTGGGCAGACAGTGTGTCTGTTTCAACTTGATATCTTTTGTTCTAAAGGCTCACGTATAGTGGGAGCCCCCAAATTTAGATTAATATAGAAAATACCATTCTCACTCCTAAAAAATGGCTTAAAGTAAGTGTGAATGAAGTGCCTATAATGCTGTTTACTTGTTGAATTAATTCTTGTTATGTTAGGATGATAAAGACAGTAAACTTGTAGCAAAATTAAATTAAAAACTCAGGTGCAATTATATTGTTCTTCTCCAGGATGAAGCCATAATGTCTTTACCTAGTACACATGACACATGTTACATTTTTGTGACACCTTAAGAAAATCTGCTAATGGAAATTCTTTAGAACATCAGTGAATTCTCTATATTTGATGCAATGTGTCATTAGAAAAGGATCCAGTTTCGGTCTTATCTGTTTTTACTCTAAGCATGATATTTCATGGGAGGCAGTAAGTATATTAGTGATTATGAGCATAGGCTCTGGAGCCAGAATGCCTGGGCACTGCCACTAACAAGCTGTGTAACTGTTGGGAACAATTTTCTTGGGGCCTGTTCTCTCTTCTGTAATATGGGCATCATAGTACGTGTACCACAGAGAGTGGTTGTGAAGATCCAGTGAGTTAAAGCATCTAAGCACTTAGATGAGTGCTTGACTTATAGTAGCTACTCAAGGAATGTGCCCTATTATTTGGTTGGTGTTTACAAGCGAGGCCTTGGATTCCTGGGACAAAGACGGGGAGGCAAGGTGTTCATCGTCAAAGAACAGTGAAGTGAGATGGAAGAAGCTTGAGAAGTTGTGAGAGTTGGCCCATTTACCTGCACAAGAACTAGTTATCCATTCAGACATCAGTCTAACACTTAAGCAATTTAGCATTTCATTTCATCATTTAACACATGGGGCTAAATCTAGGAACAAACCCTAGTTTTAACTTAGCAATTAGGATGATTGGCTCCAGAATTGTTCTACCTGGGTTCGAATCCCAGCTTCATGAAGCACTGGTTGTGGGACCTTGGGTAAGTGTTTTCATTCCTATAATTTTAAGTTTTCTCATCCAGCAAACAAGGAAAAAAGGAAAAACTTACCTTCTGCCTGTTGTAAGAATTAAATGAAAACAACATCGCTTGACGTGCTTATCGCCGTGCCTGTCACATGGTGAGTGGTTAGTATGTGCTAACTACTGTTTTCTTGTTGAAAGTGTTGTTGGAATATTTTTACTCTATGAGGTACTTTGTTAATATATTTTATTGTGAAATACATCATACCTATAGAAGAGTGTAAAAAGATTTATGTAGATTTAAAAAAACGAGGTGAACACCTGTATACTCACAACTGCAGATTAAAAAATAAAACACTGCCAGTTCCTCAGAGTCCCCGGAAAGCCTTCTTGAGAACATCCCTGTACCTCCCCTCAAGAGGTTACTGCTCTCCCCAACTTCAGATAATCATATACTTTCTTTACTTCATCATTTTAGTTCTTATGAATGTACCACTTAACACTATGTTATGAGTGTGTGTATATATATATAGTGAGGGTGCCAAAAAATGTATCCATATTTTAAGAAAGGAAAAAACTATTAAAATGGTAAACTGAATATATACTGATAACAAAAGATGAATACAAGTCACATTTGACTTCTGCAGTTACAAGAGGTGCTCAAAGTGGTTACCATCAGTGTCCAGACACTTCTGATTACGGCGAACTACTGCTTGAGCAACGTTGACCAAAGTGTCCACTTGTATATAGTTTTTTGGCATTCCTGGTAGATATCCTATGTCTTGTTTTTTGCATTCAACAGATGCAACTGTATTGATGTGCGTAGCTCTAGTTCATTCAGTTTGATTTCTGTATAGCATTTTATTATATCAACACACTGCAATTGATTTTGTTATATTCTTTTTCTATTGATGGGCATCTGGACCATTGCTGATTGGTTGCTACTATTACAAACACTACTGCATAGAGCGTTTATGTACATGTACACGTGAAAGACTGGAAGATTCTTCAGGAAGTGAAGCCTAGGAGTGGTGCTGCTCAGTTGTAGTTTATGTACATATTCATATTTATTAAGTAATGAATGGTAAACTCTTTTCTAAGTAGCAGCATTTGAAGGAGTTTTTGACATACATATTTTGGGTCCTCATAAAAATTACTCTATGGAGTAGTCAGTCTCAGATTTTATAGTTTTAATATAAAATCCAAATGATCCCTTTCTCTTGGTCTTCACACTCTTGGTCTTCATACCATTTCCATTGCATTTTGTGCTTCTACCTTTCATGCTTTATTTACTGCATCTTTTCTTCTAGATCGTCAGCTTCGTGAGTACAGTGGATATGTCTTTCTGACTTACCATTCTTTCCTCAGTCCTTGGAACACAGTAGGTACTTAATAAACACTTGTTGAATGACTAAATTGTTTGGAAAATACAAAGACAAAGGAAGATCCATGTGAAGTAACTGAAGCTTCAGAATTCAGAGGAAAATATCATGGCTTCTAGGTTTATTCGAACCATCTAATAAGGAATCACATTTTCTTTTCAAAACAAATAACTATTTTGTTTTATCATGTACCAAATACTAGTCACAAATATTTCAGGCAACAGGAAAAAAAATGTTGCCAGATATGGCAAGCCCTGGAAATTTATAATTTGGTGACTTCATAAAGATCTAATCATGCCAACATTACGTTTCCAAGCATTATTTTATGAAGCACTCCATTTATAGGGAATCTCATAGCCAGAATTTATTGTTTGTTTAGATGTTTCCAGTGCCCTCATCACTGAGGTCCCTGGTTGCATGTGTAGTAGATTAAGAGATACAATAAACTGAAAAGACTAGACCAAGCAACACATACTAGATCTAGGCCAAACTAAATAAATATGTCTATCTCTAAGTGCTGGAGTTCAACAAGAACAAAAACAAATTCTTACAGATAAAATAAGTAAAATTTTCATAAGAAAGGTACTTCAGCCTTAATTTGTTCTGAGTTTGTCCAGGTTGTTTAATCTATCAGCTAGTGTTCATAATTATTTTATACCTTCCAATTATATTTTGAAAATAATATGGGCCACAAGGAAGCACAACCAAGAAGTTAAAAGTAAAATTTCCCAAGGTGTGAATTAAGGTCAAGGCATGAATTTCCAACTCAGAACAAATGATTCTAAAATCCCGTTTGAATCTACTATTAATGAAATCGACAAATGTGAAACAGAACTAAATGCAATTCCTCCTAGTGTCAGATTAAAAACCAAATTCCCTGGGTTGAGTTTCTAGTTGTATGATGGTGGATGAATTGCTCAGTTTCATTGTGCCTTTGTTTTCTCACCTGTAACGTGTGGACCGCGATAGTATCCATCTCATTGGGTTGCTGTTGATGTGTGTTAAGTTCTGAGAACAGTGAAAGGCACACGATGAGTGCAATATACATATTAGCTGTAATTATTGTTAAAAAGTGAAACAAAACACCTTTTGTATGGTCTCATCTTTTTTCTTGACAACAGAACACCTTTGTCCATCTCTATAGCTTTAGTCTTTCAGTCTTTCACACTCATTCTTCGCTTAGGTTTCTCCTTTCAAATGGGAATGCTTCTCTTGCTTGTTGTTGGCCAAATCTGATCCCTTTTGACTTACCACTTATAAGTTAGAACGCGACAATATGCTCTGTACCCATCTGACCCCCATCGCTTCCCATCGCAGCACTAGCTGCACTGTTTTGTACCTGCCTTTTTGTGTTCATGTTGCCGGGTGATCTGCAAGCTTCTGAGGTCAGGGACTGGAGCTTTCGTTTTGGCAATTCCTGCACCCAGTACGGATGAAGCCTGTTATGTGGTAACGGGGTCAATACATATTTATGGAATAAATAAATGAATAAAGCCTAAAATTGACAAGGGACAATGATAATTAGGGACACCATAAATCTTCATTTTATAGCTGGTACAACACTGTTCCCAAAGAATTTAGAGAGAGCAGACCTAAATCAGACAATAAATGTGTGATGGTTTATAAGAATTAGAATGGGTGAGGTGAGATTCAGAGACTATTAAACCTAGGAAAGACTTCTTCAATAGATAGGTAATATACCAAAATGATTCAGCCTCGAAACTGATGAGGTATAAAATCCTGCTTTTGACTAAAAAGTTCATTAAACTAATGAAAGTTGCGGGAGGAGAACTTGTCTCAAAGTGACTCAAAACGAGCCAACAGTGTGATGGAAACTGGTTGAAATTTTATTATCAACTGCTATTTATTGAACACCTACTATTTATTGGGCATTTTCATTAGATGCTTTAAATTTATAACCTCATTTAATTTAATTCTCACAACGTCTCTATGAAGTAGGTAATATTAGCCCTACTTTGTGAACCAGGAGACTGAGGCTCAGGGAGATTAAACAACATACCTGAGGCACACAGGTTGGAAGAGACAGCACTGAGTGGGTGATTCCAAAGGCCACCAATCAAAGGAGGGGCAGCTTCATTTATTCTGCAGAATCACATCCTGGGAGAAAGATTGTCTTCATTCTGAGTGCCCATTTTAAGATGGCTGTAGACATACTAGAGCACATTCTGAGTGGGGGAGGCTGATGATTTCACGGTGATGATCACATCCTTGTGTTCTCAGATTTTTGAGTCAACTGAGGAACACACAAAGAAGTCAGGCAGAAACATGAGCTGTGGTTAAATAAACATGCAACTCCCATACCCCCAACCCAAGCACTAAGTGTAGCTGCTAGAACCACCGGCTTTTGAAGGGGTTGAGCCTGCCCAGTGAGTTCACCAGAGGGAGAAAGTCCCACTCTGAAGACAAGCAGGTCTGAAGTAGAAGGCCCTGTGTGGACTTAGCTACCCATGTCCAGTGATGTCTCCTGAATTCATCAATCAGGCGAGCCAGTGCGGCTCTAAATCTCCTCAGAGAAACAAAACCAGGGAATGAAGCCCTTGTCCTTACCACTGGCCAAAATGTTAATTGACATGTAATGGACCCAGTTGGGTGAAAAGACTGGTCTGATGGTTAATTTTATGTGTTCACCTGGCTAGGCTGTGGTGCCCAGTTGTTTGGTCAAACACAGTCTAGATGCTGCTCTGAAGGTATTTTTTAGATTAATATTTAAATCAGTAGACTCTGAATAAAGCAGGTTACCCTCCATAATGTGAGTGGTCCCCATCCAAGCATGTGAAATCCTTAAGAGCAATGACTGAGGTTGTTTGAACAAACTCAGCACTGCAACATGAGCTCTTACCTACATATGTGGAATGCCAGCCTGCCTTACAGCTTTCGGACTTGCTAGTCCATACACTGTGAACCATCTCTCTCTCTCTCTCCAAATATATATATATATGTGTGTGTATATATACACACACATATATATATGTGTGTGTATATATATATATATATATATATATATATATATATATATATTAGAAAACTGTTCCCAAAGAATTTAGAGAGAGCAGACCTCAATCAGACAATAAATGTATGATAGTTTATGGGAATTGGTGGGGGGCGGGGAATTGAGGTGAGATATTCAAAGACAACTGAACCTAGGAAGGATATATATATATACATATATATATGCCAGGGGTGCCAAAAAAATGCATACACGTGACTTGCATTCATCTTTTGTTATCAGTATATAATAAGTACTACAATTTTAATATAGTTTTTTCCTTTCTTAAAGTGTGTATACATTTTTTTGGCAGCTTTGTATATATAAGCTTCTATTGGTTCTGTTTCTCTGAGGAACCCTACTAATACACCCAGGGAATGATGAACCTGCAGCTGAGAAGTTAGGGTGGTGGCCATAAATGCTGTCTTTGCATATCTGGTGGATTCCCATAGGGCAGCGTATTGGGCTTAATCAATGTGTCTCGTAAGTGTGGATGATCTTGAGATGCTCTGAGCATATAAAAATTGTTTAAATAGAGCCTGATGGCCCTTGTTAGTGGTGCTATAGAAAAGACGCTCATGCTATGAGAAAGCTGACTCAGATGGCTGGCTGCTAGGGGTACTTCAAACTATTTTGAGGGCAGTGACATTATCTTATGCCTCTGTTAAATAATTATTATAATGTGATTTTTTTTCACTTTTTGGCATTTGTGAAGTTCTTTCATGTGTATTAATTTATTGGTTTTCCCATAGTGCCTAGCATACAACCATGCAATTACGGAATTAAGAGTGTAAGAATGGCAAATAAAGAGCCAAATTTCAACTTCAAATTAACCTGTATTTCTTTATTTTCTTCAAAATGCTTTGTCCATGTGTATTTCTTTTTAAAGTACTCATTTTGTGTGACCAGCATATTTGCAATGTCCTATTATTACTTGGTTATTTAATTATAAATTAAAATGCATAACTCACAGGATTTTTGAACCAGAACTAAACAAGAAATTAAAATACAAACAAGAAAATAACCTAATTTGTAAATGACATTTCTCCAAAGTCAATTATCTTATTTTCATAGGAAACACAATTGGAAGGAGGAATCTGTTAAATTCATCCAAAAGAAAAAAAGAGTTATTGGAATATAAGAAGTACTGCCTCTTTAAATGTGAATGAACAACAGCTTTATCGCTTCTAAAGAAGAGGATTTTGTTTTCAGTTTTTCTCTTCCAGTAAAAAATCTTAACTGCCTCCTGCCTGGCAAATGGACATGGGCTTGAACCTGAGAGTTGAGACCACATAAACAGCTGCTCTGGAAACTTTGAGGCAATTCTCTCCCCCTTTCCTTTGAGCACGATTATATGCTCTCCCATTTTCTCCTAGAATTAGCCTGTCAACATTCTTGCTCTTGCCTGTGTCAATATAGCCGTCAGGTCACACCCAGCTGCTTAAGTTTGCACTGTGAGGAAGAGAAGCGTCTTTTTGGAGCCCTGACACCAGTCTCCTGTTCAGATCACCTTGCAGGGCAGAGAAACAAGAACCTGAGCAGAAGATGTCACAGGAAGGCAGAGGCTGAGGGTATTAACAAGACTTGATATTTCATGTTGAAGATGACTCTAGCAAAGTCTAGGATAGCACTGAGGTTGACAGACGCCATCTATTTGGAAGGCGCGTTCAGCCCTGCAGCACTGCAAAGAAGGATCTTTGGTGCGGAGCCAGGATTCCCTCAGACATAGTTTTTTACAGCACAGGTTGGTCCAAGTGTGATCCCTGGACCTGCACTGCAGCATCAGCACCATTTGGGAACTTGTCAGAAGTGCAAATTCTCAGGACCCACCCCAGACCGGCTGAATCTGAACCTCTAAGAATGGGGCCCAGCAATCAGTTTAACAAGACTTCAGGGGATTCTGGTGCACACTCCAGTTTGAGAACTCCTGGTTTATAAACTCCTGGTTTATAGCATTTCAGTTCCTCACAAACCCAGATATGTGAGCATTTGGGGTTTTTAAAATAAGACGAAAATCACCATCAAAACATTGTGTGTGTGTGTGTGTGTGTGTGTGTGTGTGTGTGTGTGTGTGTGTTTGGGGACAGCAGTGATAATCGGAAAGACCGGTTCAGAGATCTCTGGGCTCCTGACTGCAGTGACGGAGAAAACAAGGGATGTCTAAGGATGGTCTTCATAGGTTTGTAGACCTGCATTCCTCCCTCTGGATCCTCAGGGCTTTGTAGAGCAAGGATGGGCCAGTCTAGGCCTTGGCACCGTATGGCCTCAGGGTGTCCAGGCTGAGGGCAAGACCGGCAGCCTGTCCCTGCTTGGTTGGGACTGGGTGGACTGTATATTCCTGTCCCTTCCATCAGGAAAAACTGGGCTGGAGACCAGAGCAGGAGTCTCAGAACCACCTCTATGGAGCTGTGTGAACTTGGGCAAGTGCTATCCTCTCTGGGCCATCTGTGAGAGAGTTGTCAGATGAGTAACTTTTTTAGGGAGGGGAACCATGGTGGTGCTGACCTCATGGGCCTTCTCACTCCCCTCATTTCCTATTGTGCACTGAGGACTTCAACAGACGGTATCTTTCCACCAGGGATTTCTCCTCCCAGAAAAAAAAAGTTTATAAAATGAGTGATTTCTAGGTTCACTTCCAGCTCTAAAAATTGACAGTCAGACCTTGGCTCAGTGTCCTAACTTTGAAGCCTCGTGGTGATAGGTTTTATACATTGTTGGGCTGGAGCCCTTCTCTGAAGATTTGTTTTCTGGTGGTGGGCTTAGCAACTCCTTTTTTTTTTTTTTTCCTTCATCTATTTTCTTTTACAAAGAACAAATGCCCCCAAGTACAATTTGCACTGAGATTACTAGACTCTCAACTTAAACATTACCGAAAGCTATAATTTAGAAATTCTTTTATCTACCCCAAGCTAATAGTTTTGCATGTCTTTATATTGTTTTCATCTGTTTCCTCAAGCCCCCTCCCCATTCAGTTATTGTCTCTGGAATATGTACAGGCTTGTTTAATTTTAGTGCTGAATTTGGGATATGGAAAAGATTAGTCTTAATTATACGACTTATTTATTGAAATGTAGTATTTTTATGTGGACCTTCTGTGCTACAGGAGCAGTGTGCACTTCTGTGAGGACGCTGCAGTATGTTGCTGAGACGAGGATCCTGTCAAATACCATCTGAATCTAAAGAAATACCGGAATGATCTATTTCCAGCATCTCCAGACCAAGTTCTCAAATCCTCTCTTCAACATGAAGCATTCACCCTAGCCTGGTAGCCATCCAGTTCAGTGCTATTTTTCTCCAACTCAGTGAAACCCGTTAGGACCCTTCTTCTGCTGCTGCTACCTCTTTGTTGAGGGTCTCACTAAGTTCCTTATAACCACTGTTTTGAACTCTGTCTCTGGTTGGTTGCTTGCCTCCATTTCATTTAGTTCTTTTGCTAGAGTTTTCTCCTGTTCTTTCATTTGGGACATATTTTTTTCTTTGTTTGTTTCCTTATTTTAATTGCCTCCCTGTGTTTGTTTCTATGTATGAGGTAGATCTTCTATGCCTTCCAGTGTTGGCCAGGTGGCCTTATATAGTAGGTGCCCTGTGGGGCCCTGGCATAGTTTCCCTGGTCACATGCTCTGTGTGCTTCAAGAGTGTCCCTTGTGTGAGTTGTGTGTGCTTTTCTCTTATAGTTGAGACTTTGTTGCTATTGGCACATCAGTGGGTGGGATTGACCCCCAGGCTGACTGGCTGTAAGGTTTGGCCATATCCATAGCTTATGAGCTTCTGTGTGGGGGGGTTACCCCACTGAGTGGGAACCACCCCAGCAGGCTCTGGTGCCTGTTGAGACCACCCGATTGAGGGGCTAATTGTGTGATGCTCTGCTGTGGTCTGAAGCCAACCTCCAGGTATGTTGGTTCTGGGGCTTCTTGTGAGGGGCTCCAGTGCTGGCCCAGGTCACCCACTGCCTATGACCGAACAGGAACTACCTGGTAGAATCTACAAAGAGATCCGTGGGTTTTCACTACCTGTGCTAAACCAGGAGGCATGTGGGATAGGCCACGCTGTGAACTGAGTATGGCTGCCACCAGTACCAGGCCTGGGGTAGCTCTGCAAAAAGCCAAAGGACACTCCAAGGCCTGATGCCACCTGTCAGCTTCCTTAAAGTTCAACTACTGATAAAGCCTCATACAGTATGCAAGTTGGATGAGGCAGGTATTAGGGCCCCACTAGGGTGGGAACATTTGTGGACAGCAAGTTAATGTAGACTCTGGTCTGGTGCCAGTTCTGAGCCTGGAGTGACTCAGCAAAAGTCTCAGAGCACACCTGGGGCCTGTGGAGTCCGATAATCTTCCAAGAAAGAGTGCAATGTGGGTTTGGCTGGCTGCTCTTGGAGAAAGCCTTTGGCATTGGGAGAGTTAGGTGGGGTGGGGTTCCAGTGAATCAGCAGGGTGGAGCCCTAGAGCTCACCAGACCAATCAGATTCAGATTTAGCCTGTGGGGGCGGGCTCAACATATTAAAGATGGCGCCTGCCTGCTGGCTACATGGGAGGAGGACCCCTCACAGGGAGAATGGGACTGTCCTTGAGCCCTGACCTCAAAGCCACACACCTCAGTCTGCTCCCCGTGTGCCTCTGATGCCCCCAAGTCACTGTCCCTCCGCCAGAGCTCAAGGTGAGTGCCTGCATGCAAGTGAGTCTGTGCGCGGACCCTTTAAGAGGATGCCTGGGTTTCCTGCAGCCTCCTGTCCCACCCAGGTGGTCAAAATTCCCACTGTTTTTCACAGCCAGAAGTTGTGGAGGCTTTTCTTCCCAGGAACGATATTCTGGGCTGGAGAGCCTGGAGTGGGGTTGAGATCCTTCGCTCCTTCAGCGGGGGTCGTGTTGAGGTATTCCTCCCAATTTTCATCCACCACAAAGAGGTTTGGGACTAGCCCATTTCTCATGACTGCCCCTCTTACCAGTCTCAACGTGGCTTCGTCTTTGCATCCTTAGTTATAAAGCTTCTGTGCAGCCAGACTTCAGATGGTTCTCTAGGTTGATTGTTCTATAATTTAGTTGCAATTTTAATACGTTCATGGGAGGGAGCAGGTACAGTGTTTATGTACTTTGCCATGTTGGGTTTCCTCCCCACTAGGTCCCTTCTAAAATAATCACCACAGGGCCTAACAACGATTTCGCTCTCAGGGAGATTATCTGTATTGATGTGGGTTGAGCTGATGGGGCATCATTTCTCTTGTTGGCCTGGTGATTACAATCCTGTCCCTCAAACTGCACCAGGTCAAACAGCAGCTCAAATGACTTTTTAAAAAGCTATAATGCCAGTAAAAAAATTGAAAATAAATCCCTGGTCAAGCGAAACCAAGAAGAAAAATATTCTATCTCAGTGAATTTCTCACTTTGTCAATAAAATGATCAACCTCAACTTTTTCCATATTTCTTTGTGCCATCTGGCAAGTCAGGAGTTGGAAGTTTGTAGATTTGGATGTTGTCATAAGGCCCAGACACCACATGCTGCTTTGTCATGGGAGCAGGACCAGTTACGTGATTTGTGGGGCTCAGTGCCAAATGAAAATGTGAGGACCCATTGTTAAAAAATTATTTTAGATTTCAAGATGGTGACAGCAAAGCCATAAAGCAAGCACAGAGCTCTTTGGAGCTTGATGCTCTGTCTAGCTGCACAGTCACATGTTTATGAGGGTGGCCCTGGTTCAAGGAGAGAGCCAGTTCAGGATGGGTTCGTTTCCTTCTCTTTGTTTCTTCAGCCCGAGTCACTTAGGTTTGTATCAGAGGACTGCATTCAATTGTCCCAGCCCAAATAACTGCCTCCTTCCTTTCCACATTTGAGACTATCTCTACGCAACATGTATATTGTGGTGCCAAGTCGCTTACATTGCCAATGAGTCCTCAAAATCCTGATGAAAGTCATCAGAGGGGGGACTTGGAGAGACAGCCTCTCGGCTCCCCATCAAGGCTGCTCTGCTCACCCTGAGGTAATCGGTTTGCAGATCTTCAACTCCATCTCCAACTATGGAGTTGTGTCTCCCTTTGAGTCTGACAAAATCCTTTATAATTCCCTTAAATGTTCCAGGCCTTTTTAGCTTTCTCAAATAATTGTTATCAATGCTTGCCAAATGCCTTAGATCTTTCCCTCCTTGTCTTTACTGTAAATACTTTCCTTACTCTTCAGCAGCAGTATTATGACTATTCATAGTAGCAAAATCTCTACACCTTTCTGGTTTTCTTTATTCTGATGTTCTCAAAAAATTCCAAGTCTCACTCCATTGGTATTTATGTAATTGTTTTAATAAAATGATTTTTTTTTATAAAGGAAGCCCAATACCTATTCATAGTCTCTCCTATAAAAGGTTATCTGTCATCCCCACTCCCAATGGTATTACTGGTTTCCGATCATACAAAAAAGATGGGTTTTTGTTACATTTCAAACAGGGAATCACAGTTGGCCTAATGATAACTTTTCCAAAAATGGGAGCATTTGAAAATTGCTGTCTCTAAACCAAAGTGCTACATACCCTCTAAACTGGAGGTCATCAGAGGAGAGGTGTGAGAGGCATTTTTATAGAATATTGCTGCCAATGGTAGTCACCACTGGGCAATGAAGTTTACAGACATTAGCAAATAGATAGTCTAAAATAATTTAAAAAATCAAGTTCTGGAATTCTGAATTATCTTGCCAAAATAAAATTGGCAGATGCATTGAACATGCAAATAAAATGCCACGGCTGTGCGACCACTTGTCTGGGGGTATACTTGGAATTTCCATTTCTTCAAGTGGGGTTTATCTCTCTCTGGGCCTTAGTTCCTCTTGCTGACAGGCTGAGTGTGAGGGTGGCTGCAGTCCCAGGCAGAAGAGTCAGAAGACCTGGGTCGCCTTCTCTACTTTCTTTGCCCATTAATTCCTATGAGACTTTGGCCAGATGACGTTGATTGCCACATTTTCAAAATGATAACTGTGTCTGTCAAAATGGACCTTTTTTTTTTTTCTTTGTAGGGAAGTGAGTTACATGGGCAGAGGAAATATCTGTGAGAGCATTTACAGATATTTGAAAGAAAGTGTTCTTCCTTCAACTGTGATCTCCCCCCTCTAGATCTTCTTATTGGATTTCTCACCACTTCTCTGTTCTTTTGAAGTATCAGACAGTAGGAGTCTCAGCTTTGAATGTGTTCTCAATGTGTAAGCAATTGTGGACTTAGGTTTTGGATCCATGGCTTCTTGGATTAAAAGTTTCCTCGAAGCCTGAGGGTGAGTTCTTTGTCAATTAACCCACCTCGTTTTTGTTGCAATTCTGTGTTAAGCATTCTAGCTAGCACCTTGACTTACTCTTCTTGTTGAGTGTGGTTCTTTTGTTTCTTGAAGTGTTCTAGGGGTGGGCCTCTATGTGGAAGTAAAAAAGTAAACTGATGGAGTTGAGGCCACTTGTGTTTCATGTAGATCGTTTTCTTATGCTTAACAATTATTATGCAACTTCTGTTCTGATAACAACATTGTTATTCTTCCTTTTAATGAAATGATATTGGAAGGAAGTTGCCCTTTCCGCATGGCTGTAAGTTAACAAGCAGCCTCCTATCCTTCTTTTGGTTTCCCCAGAACATCAATGCTCTTCAGAACTCTGCAGATTTCCTTCTGCCAGACTTTCCGTCACTCCCTTATGCGACCAAATACATTTTGCTAACGTGGGGCAGTTTCAGTTTGTCTTGCCAGAAAATAAATCTTTATTTCAAAGCTTCCTAGCTTTTCATCCTTCCCATGTTACTCTAAACACATGTTCACTGGGTTTCCATAAGCTCATCAAATAATTTCTTACAGACTCTTTCCACTTTATAAGAAGGTTCCCTCCTGTCTTCCTTGACATCTCTTTCGTAAGCCCTTTTCCGACATACTCAAATCCTTACTTCCTGGGAGAAAGAATTGTTTAGTGAAAAGAACACAGGAGTTGGAGTTTTTAATGTCAGTATTACCTATTTCTGCAATTCATTGTGAAAAGTGAAGTCATCTCTCAGCCCCAGTTTCAGTGACGCAAATGGAAATAATACAAGGCACTTTCCCCACAGAGGTATTGGGAGGTTACTTGAGATGATACATGTTAAAGTTGTTTGTGGATATTTTTACTTCAGTATGTTGGTTTTATTCTCATTTTTACTTTGACAGATTTTCCCATGTCATGCAAATAACACGTAGCCTATTTATATTATAGTGTAAATTTAATTATTGACTCACAAAACATGTATTTACTTTCTTCTGACATTAATAGTTGGTACCAAGCCAGGTTTGACCTTTTTTTTTTTTTAACCCAAGGAATTTGGAGTCAGAAATAAAAGGAAAAATTATAAGGCAGAGACTTAAGTATAGTTCAAATCCTAAAGTATGCTAATTAACACATCTGTTTGCCTTTGGAACATCTGGGGAAGCAACTACATATTAATTCTCTTAAAAATGATTTATTTAAACATTTATTGAAGATTCAGGTGTGTGATTTTAATTGCACAATTAATTAATTATTGGTGAGGTCCTTTTATTTTTTCCTAGTAATCAACATAATAAAACACTGTAAATTATGGCAGAAAAGAAAATTAATCAATGTAACTTTAGTTTTCATTTTTATTCTGAAAGTCTGTTTAAACAATTTATTTTTGATGTTAACTAGGTTTTCCGTCCTTCCTTCCTTCCTTCCTTCCTTCCTTCCTTCCTTCCTTCCTTCCTTCCTTTGGTTTATATAAACAAAACACAATAATGAGAACAATGTTATGTGGGAGAAGTTAATCTAAAAGTGTGTAAGCTGTGAAAAGATGAAAACAAGGGAATGAATAGCAAAAACTCATCTGAACTATGTCTATAAAGTAACCAGGTAAACAGAAAAAAAAGCTGATAGTGTGTGTGTGTGTGTGTGTGTGTGTGTGTGTGTGTGTGTGTTTATCAACAATCTGGCACATTCATGCCCAAAGAAGGGTTCATTCCTTCCAGCATTTTTTTGATTGAATGTGATTCTCTTAGTTATTATTTCTTATCTTTTGAGATTAGCTATTTTTTTCTTGATTTTTATTAGACTTTGAGTAAGCTTATCAATTTTTAGTTAATAAAATGTGAGCTTGATGTTCTTATAATCTGGTCAGTGGTAAATGTTGTCACCCAAAGAGAACCATTTGAAAAAGCACATCTCCCCCTCTTCCAATGTACTGGTACCTGAATATTCTTCGTTAGTCTCTCCTTTGGGTGAAGACTTCAAAAGTTTCTGGTAAAATGCAAATATGCTCTTGGGAAAAGTATATCATGCAAACATACTTACCCATTGATAATTTTACTTAAATGGGTATCTGGCAGTAAAAGAATGGGACACGGATACAGTAAGTGTGGAACTTCAGGGAGTTCAGGAGGTAGGGACATGGCCCTCTAGTTAGAGCCAATTCCTTGATCTTTGGTTGGGGGACAGTCTAGGGCTTGTGTCTCTCTGTGGGAGGAAGCAGACAGGAGGACAGGGCACTAGGGACAAACCTCACCTTTCACAACGTGGCTTAGAATGACGGTAAACTGAATAAAAATGTGTGTTCCAGTTGTGGCTAGAGCAGGTATGTAGTTTTAAGGCAGAGCTTTGGAACCATGCAGTTCTACCTCCCCTGCTGATTAGCTGCATAACTGAAGCTGTTTTCTCATCTGCCAGATAGTTATGGTAATACCCAATTTGTTGGGTTCCAATGATGACTAAAGGGGATAATATTTATAAAGTACTCAGTGCTTATCCTGTACTCAATAAGCATCAACAAGGTATTTATCTACATGGGTACCTATATCGATATCTAATTCTGTGTCTCTTAATATGCCTTCAATTGCATGTAACAGAAAAATCTGATTCAAACTTAACCATAAGGACTTGAACCATAAGGGACTTACTAGCTCACATAAATAGACAGCAAAGGTAGGCAGGCCTTGGGGTTGGTTTGTTTTAGTGAGTTGAGTAATATTGCCATGGCTCACGTAAACTTCCTTCTCTTCTCCTTCCTTTCTGGTGTTAACTTTATCCCAAGGCTGGCATCTCTTTCTGGTTGGGAGATGGCCTTAAACACTTCCTGTATCTACATATTTTCTGCTCTGGGAAGCCTCTCAAAAGAGTGAGAAATCTCTTTTCCCAGAGCTCCCTCTGTCTTTAAGACAGATCTAACCGATCTAACTTGGTTTATACTCGACCTAGACCCAAAACGTGTGACCAGGGAAAAGACTGTATTGATGACTTGAGGCCTGAGTCACAAGCTTCAACTTGACGTCAGCTTCCTCGAAAACACTGGAGTTGTGCAGGGGAGATGTGGATATTCAAGAAAAGAGGCATAGATGATGAGGAGGCAACCATGGTGTCAATTGCAGTGTTAATTACATTGAAAGCACTGCCAGCAAATCTAATGACTGGAGAAAGTTATTTTCCCTATAGACTGTTTTCAAGAAGACAGGCGGTCTCAGCGATCCTTTAGTCTTTGAGAAGCATCATCGCAGATCTTGTTACACTGGATCTGTTCCTAATGCTACACTGGATCTCTTCCCATCACATAGCTCTGTCTCTGCAGAGCTTCTTGCATTGTCACTTTCTAATGTTCCATCTGGGAAGTTGAGTGTCAGAGAATGCAAGGAATTCCTTCAAAGTCACACCACTAGTGAATGGCACTCCCAGAACTGGAACTCCTTCCTCAGCCTAGTGCGTTGTCCATCATGCAAAGCACCAGT
This sequence comes from Rhinolophus ferrumequinum, assembly GCF_004115265.2. Lineage (NCBI taxonomy): Eukaryota > Metazoa > Chordata > Mammalia > Chiroptera > Rhinolophidae > Rhinolophus > Rhinolophus ferrumequinum. Next base: position 23,596,515 of record NC_046296.1, on the reverse strand, counting down.
GGACAACCCAGTTAGAAATCTTGTAAGAAAACGAATGATTGTGGTCATGTCTATGAATATTCATTTCAACATTGTTTTTCAATGACAAATTCCTAGAAGCAACTTAAATGCACACCAAAGGGGAAGTAGTAAAACGTATTATATTTGTAAAATTAAAAACAATAATGTAGACTTATGTGTGATGAGAAGTTTTATATAAATGTTCACCATGCTACAGGTTATGGGAAGAAAGCTCTGATTAGAAGAATATGGCATTATGCTCGTGTGTGTGTATGTGTGTGTGTGTGTGTGTGTGTGTGTGTGTGTAGTATGCCTACATATACACTTAAATTTCTTTAAGAATACTAAAGAAACTTAGACAATAGTTACCTTAGGGAAGGGAATTGGGGATCTGATTGAGACAAAGACATTTTCAGTAATTGATTTTTAAAACTGTCATATATACTACATTTTCACTTAACTTGGGTATAATCCAAGGCTTACTATTTCTTAGCATTGTGACCTTAGGCAAGTCACTGCATTCCTCTGAGACCCAGTTTCCTCCTCTGTAAAGTGAAGATGGTAGTGTTTATCCTGCAAGATTGTTATGCAGATTAACTGAAAAAAAGTTCGGTGAAAGTGATTTCCAAGCTCCCAAGGGTCATCCAATTGCTAGTGATTACTATGCTACATTTTTCTTGTCTATTACTTTCCTCTTGCCTATTATTTTTCTCCACCCTCCAACTCCCATCCCCCATCTTAGGGCTTCAGAGATTGATCCCTTTATTATTGAAAGGTAAATAATCTTCTTAGAGTTTCTGGTCAGACAGGCGCCCTGACAAAGAAGAGAGATTGAGGATTGAGAAATTCAGGTAAAGTCTGTTTTGGGAGTCTACCAGTGTTTTTTCACAACTTGATGAGCATTTTAATTATGGATTTGCTTTTCCTCTGTCCTAGCCCAATTATGGAATTGGGATTCAAAAATCCTCCCTCTATCCTCACCTGTCTAGAAAAGATGGAAGAGTCTAACTCCATTTCATTTCACGTATTTGTTCAGCCAGTAGTTATTGAGTACTGACTGTGTGGCTGGGTGATCAGGACAATTCTCCTGTCCCCTGGAGTGTACAGTAGAGCAGACTCAGCAAATATTTATTAACTAGTGTGCACAATACGCAGCATATATTTTAAATACAGGATAAACAGAGCAATTATACCCAATGACTCCTATGGATGCAGTTACAATAATACCCACGAATGCCATTTCTAGTTCTCCATTGCTAACACGAACACAAAGTTCCTATCTGCTTAGGGTTTGTATGTACACATCACCCATCCTGGACATAGTTTACAAAATTCAGCAATGGTCAGGGGTCTGGTAGGAGCCAGAAATGTGGGTCTTCCAAGTGTTTCATCATACTTTCTAACCTGGGTCTGTAAGCTTCATCCTTGGCATCTCCGGGTATGAGCAGAGGGCTGTGAAAGTTAAGAGGTGAAGCAGAGCAAGTAGAGACCCCATGGAGACAAGAAAGACATCAGCATTTTTGATGAGAACTTGGGAGGAGCAACCAACTTAGGATCTTCTTTCATAAAAAGACTATGATTCATATGCAGCGACGTTTTTCCCTCACCAACACTTCCCCACTCACCCTCCCCCATAAACTTTCCTACTCACAACAGAACTTCACTACTAGAGAGCTTGAAGTCAAATAATTTAGGTCTGAAAAAAGAAACCTCTTGTTAGAACATAGGCATGATTGACAATTAGCCAGGATTCCAAGGAGAAAAAAATGGGAGGCCCAGGCAAGGTAAACGCATTTATGTTTATATAGCGTGTGACGTGTTTTGAAGTTTTCCCCAAGGAGAAAGGCCCTCTCTCCTACTTCAAAAGCCATTTTCATGTTTTTGAAATTACTAGAAATTATGGGCTAAACCCCCTTCACACGTAATTTATTTCACCCAGTATCTCATATTTTGTGATAACATGCAAATACCATATGTTGCACTTTCTCTTTATGGATGGAGGAGGGAAGGAGGGAGAACTGGCAGAATTATCACTAGGCACTGCAAAACCTTCCAGTGAAATCCACATTTACCCTGGTGACGTTTACTAGTTATGGCAGAGCTGATCAAGTGCAGATTTTCCTGCTGCTGAGGCAAAATTGCAAGCTGCTCATAATGCCATCAGATGCTGCTGGGTTTTCAGCCAATAAGAACTTTGGGAATGCTTCTCTGTCTCCCTGTTTTCTATTGCAGCTGAGTCCCCATGCTACTGTTGGCCCACACTCTACCATGTTGGAACTTGATTGACCAGCACTTTCCTAAATAAATGTCTCTCCATCATCTTATGGGTTCCAAGTACTCCAACCAGAAATCCTAATGTATTCCCAGGGCCTTCATTTTTATGTTTCCTAACAGGTATTTATTTTTCTAAATGAAATGATCAATATTTAGGAGTATATATTATTCATAAGACTGAGAGAGGGAGGGGAAAAAAACACACATCTTGTATTCTGCTATTCTGTTTCATCTGAGACAAAATGGTTTATGCCAGGCCAAGTGAGTCAAAAACACAAAGCTATTATTCAACTCGTAGCTGCTTCAATCATTTCTCTACCAACAATGGTGAAAAGATGTGATTTTACAAGCAAACAGGAAGAAAAACCTTGAACACACCCTGGGAGCGTGTTTAAGGAGTTGATTTATGTTTCATGCTGAGTCTTACACCTGCAGTTCAAGCAAAACCAACTTGGCTGCCCCAAAGAGTCTGGTTTATTAGGTATCAAGGAGTCGCAAGAAGCCATGTAATTAAAACCGTAATTAACTGGAAAAGGAAAGTGCCACCTGAGTTTTGAGAGGCTGTCAATTTTATTTCCATTACAGCCCTCCTGGTTCTCCTCTTGGGCCCCCCCCTTTTTTTTCCTTTTGCTCGATAAGAAAAGAATATACACATACACACTACATAGGTATATATATTTTAATGTATTACAATATGTATGAAGGGCTACTTCTTATGGAAAAGGTCACAAAGTTATTACTTGTTTCGGGTTTCCTAGAACCACTTCTCCATGGAAGGAACATTGTAGAAATGTACTGCACAACACTGCAGCCGCCAGTCACATGTGGCTATTGAGCACTTGAATTCTGGGTAGTCTGAATTAAGATACACATCAGATTTTAAAGAAGTACAAAACACGAATGTGAAATATCTCAGTGACACTTTCAACGTTGATGATTTGTCACATGATATTATTTTGGATATATTGGGTTATATAAAAACATGTTACTCTTTTACTTCACCTGTTTCTTGTTACTTTTTTGAGAGTGGCTACCAGAAAATCGAGAATTACGTTTGTGGCTCACGTATTTCTATTGGGCAGTGCCGTTCGAGAGGCTGGGGACTGGGTTTCCCTCTGAATTGTGAAAGGAAACATTGGAAATATCTTTTCTTGCTTGTCCTTTCTGCCATCCCGGGGGCTGTGAGGGCCGCTGGCTTAGAGAAATGGGAATATTTGGTGGCCCTCTGCAAGGGCACTTGACCGAGTTTTTAAGGCACATGTTTGTGATTGCTGGGTTGTTCAACTCAATTTCTCAATAAAGGGCTCAAAGGGAGATGTGTGGGCAGCACAAGTGGACTTCAGGGGTCCTTCTCTGGCTGCCCCTTGGCCAACAGAGGCTCAAATGCACCATGAAATATGTTAGCACCCGAACAAGCAGTGCTAGAAACTGCAAATGAAGGTACTGAAAGAGAGTTCAAAACCAACACATGGGCCTTAATTTGTGAATTAAAGTGCTGATAAAACAATCTTTTGGAAAAGGTCAATCCATTTACATTAGATTCTGTAAATATCCGCTTCACATTATTATACCATCTTTCTGAACTACATCCTTTGAGGGTAATAAAGAGGATTTGTAATAAAGACACAGTTATATAATAGTTTTGAAAGTGGCTAGGGATGGAACCTTTTTGGTGCTTTCTCTCAAAAACAGGCAAATTTAAAAAAAAAAGTCTTAGCTTTCCCCTTTTCCTTGTTAATGTTTTTTGGGGTGTGGGCAGGTAGCAGAGATACACAGTTTGGACACATTCAAAAAGGAATGCAACATCTTGTTTCCTTGCTACCAATATAATAGTGACAAACCTATTGACGAAAATTGCCCAAGGAAGTTAAAAGACTGAAATCACCTTACTTTGGGCAGAAAGGGAAAAAAAAACACGTCTCTTTTTAACCTGAATCTTCCCCCCACCTCTGCTGCAGTTGCACATTTTAAAAGTTGCATTTGTTACAAGGTAAGGGTCTCTGGAATCTTCCAGTTCAGAACAGAAATATGTTGGTGGGTAATTTTGGGAAGTGAGCCTGAGGTACCCAGAGCAGATGACACACGGGGCTTAGGTCCTGATTCAGCTACAAGTCAGCGGGGCACCCCAGGACCATCTGCGTTCTATAAATTACAGTAACGCCGGCACATGCGGCTTGTAAATCACTGGTGAACAGGCTTCACCTTGTGACACACGACATGAACCCTGTTGTATATTCCAATAAACTCCCATAAACCATCTGATATAAACTCCGGATTATGTTTCTTTAGGGGCTGGAATACTTAGACTTTCTTTGCTGGTCTGATTTCCCTTCAACATGTGAATTGAATACACACCGTGTTACTTCTCTTTCCCATGCTCTAGGCATTTTGCTATTTTTCAAGTCCAGAATTTTACTTAGTGGCTGACATGTACAATTTGGTGAACTTTAAAGGGCCAATCTTTTTTTGCTTTCGCCTTCTTTAATAAACTTGTTTCTTTCAACACGACTGTGAATGTCAAAGTCTTGTGGTTACTCCATGAGGAAAATACGATTTATAAACAGCAAATTAATGGCCAAATTGTCAGTAACCTACTTCACTGAATATAAATAAACGCATATCATAAAGGGTCGTATCGTTAATATGGCTTTGCTGTGTTCTGGCAACCTACACGGCTGCCTTCTATAATCAGTGTGTGAGTGTGTGTGTGTGTGTGTGTGTGTGTGTGTGTAGGAGCATGAGGAGGAAGAAAAATTGCAGTTGGATAGCATTCAATTCCATTTATGACTCCTGCATAACTGGTGCCCCGCAACTGTGTTTGGTTACCCAATTCATGGAGTCCCTCCTCTATTTTTAGGTAAATCCTTTCTGAAGAGTCATTTCTTAAGGCTTGTGATAGCTGATTGGCTGGCCCACAGGTCAGAGAAAGTGGCAGAGAAATATCCAAACATGAGTCCTTCACAAGACAGATGCTAAGCTTTGGGCCTATTAGAAAAGATGGTAAGACATTTTTCCTTCTTTCTCTTTTTCATTTTTTTTTTAAAGTACCACCAGCAAAAAAATATAAATTTTTATGTTTCATGATGAAAGTACTTCGTCTCTTAAGAAAGTTTCTTCCAGTTCAGTGTCTTTGAGGCAACATACAATTAATCCCTGTGTGTCACTTTTCATACATGTACAGGTGTAAGCAAAAAGGATAGGTCATTATTACTTTGTGTGGAACTTAAACTGGACATATAATGATTTTTAAAAATTGAATAGCTTCTTAAGGAGCTGAAGGATGAGATAATTCAGAATTAATTTTATTGGTCTGATGTATCCTACTCAAATTTAGCCAAAGGTTGTGTTAAATTTCCATGTTCATTGTCTGAAAAATGCATTAACTAGTCTTTTCTAGAGTAGCCCTCAAGCCTACATAAAGAAAACACGGTGCTATTTTTATTTATGACTGATTCAACATTTACACAGTGTAAATATACTCGATAGAAATTAGATAAATTTCTTCAAAGTTATGGGAGTTCATTAAGATATAAACGTACTAACTGTACATAAAGTTTAAATGTTCAAGTTGTGCTGAGAAAATGCTCCTATAGCTGAATACAGTTGTCTTAGTGGAAAAGAGGTAAATTTAAATTTTGCTAAGATACTCAGCAGCATTACTGTGAATTCAAAAACATAACTTTCAGAAACTTCTAAATACATAGTACCATTCATCAATTAATGCAGTTTATCCTGTAATTTTAGGGATGTATTGATGCTGGCAAAAATATTTGCAAATAACTTAGAAAATTTCATGGCATATTACACATCTCAAAGGATTTCATTCAGTGTTTCTTTTTCAACTGCAATCAATAATTTCTTTTAAAACTCTTAAAATATTGAGATAGAATATAGGTAAAAGATTGTTGGAAATTCTCAAAAGAAGGATTTAAGAAAACAAATATGAACAAAGATGAACTTTGTAGCATTACGTTATTTTCTTTCATTCACATAATTTTTGAACAAGTTCTGCCTGTTTTCTATTACACCTAAATAGTTCTCATTTTTATTCAACATCAAGAGATATTAATGTGGGTGCATCAAATCAGAGTCTGGGTTCTTTGAACCTATCAAACCATTTTTTCCCCAAATATTTGGGGTTTGATAAAACCCAAAATGCATGCTAGAAGCACTTTTTCCATTAATTATTAAACCCATGTGCATTTTGAGGAAAATTTGATCCATATGGGTTCTGGTTCATTTGTGCTTTACTCATCAAAATACTTTTTCTTAAAGTTCATGTCCAAGAAATCTTTTGAGCCCCGTTAAGTTTTTTGAGCTTTGCCAAGAACAAACAGAGTTAAACACCGAAAGATTCAAGTTGGTTTGTAACCCAATACCTATGAAGCATTAATGGTTCTAAACTTGGATTAAACACATGTTCTCATCCTTAATGGTTGGAGGTACCTCCAGAGGGATGCTTGAGGCCTGATACAGAAAGCAAAAGTCAGACATATGTCAACAACGGCACCAGAAAATCCCAAGTGCATCACAATTCATAAAAAGATTACTTTGATTATATACGTTTTGAGTGCATACTCAAATATGCAGAGATGTTCCATAGAATTTGAACAGGAAAAAGGCATTCCAAGTAGGTAATAAAATATGTATTGTTATCTAAAATGTGAAATCCTAGTATTTGGGTAATGATTCTTAAATATTGGGCCTTGGATATAAACAAATAATTATAGGAAACATGCAATTGACTTTTGATAGGAAAAAATAGGAATGTGGGCAATGATTTTTTTTTTTTTTACCTCTTTCCTTTCAAATGTCTAATTAAGAAGTGAGGTTTTTTTTGTTTGTTTGTTTGTTTTGGTTTTGTTTTGCTTTTTGTTTTGTTGTTATTGTGTGATTTTTGTTTGTTTGTTTGTTTTTGTCTTGTCTTTTGACATTTTCTCACCTGGAACCAACGGGCCAAGTCAAAATAAAGCCATAAGTATACATAGAAGATTAGCACCAGTCTTTGATTAGACTGGATTGTCAGTCTCAAAAATTCCAGAGGGGAATATAGTCAAAAAATGATTATAAATAAAATAATATACTGTTTTTACAGGTCAGGGAAAATAAAATCTAAGGCTGCTATAATCGGGGTTATATTAAAAAAGAATCCTCATCTTTTAGAGATTTCTGCTGAAATACGTGTAGACATGACATGATCTCTGGGATTTACTGCAAAATTCAGTGGGAGTTAAGGATATGTGTGGAAGTACAGGTAAAGCAAGATGATTGTCAATGCTAGGAGCTGGACATGTTGGTGTGTATTATATCATTGTGATTCCTTTAGTTGATGCACCGACACCTCCTATGCCTACCACACATGTTTTGGGTCCACCCTCGTCGTTGTGGCAGCGACCCCTGGAGCAGAACCTGCCTTAGCTGTCCCATGTATCTCTCCTGCCACGTGCAACATCTGCAGGAACCTCTAATGTCACCTCTGATGCATGAACAAATTTGAAAGTATGAGGAAGTTACCACTCCATGGGAAAATCCTTTACTAATGGGGGACAGAAACTGCTGGCCAATTCTGAGATGCATCTTACATGGTGACTCAGAGGGCTCCCAGTGGAACCCCCAGTGTCACCAGCTGATCACGTTCCTTTCGATGCGTCTTTGCTCCTTCCCTGTTACACTCTTTTTGGTCTTTCTCTCCTCTTCCTTAGAAGTATTTCCTAGAAGAAACTTCCTGCATCATTTCCTTTGGTAATTTAAAAATATACATAATACATAATAATATAGATATTTTCTAAATAGCATAAGCCCTTGTCTCAAGCTAACAAGGCTATTGATGGTCAGACTTTTTCATAGTAGAAAGTTTTTCCTTAAGTTTTTGCTCTCTTTATAGATAATGGAATCTAGATTTTATTTAAAAATACACGAATAAACTCTTCTTTAACAGTTGGAATTTTATATTGTTACTGTTTTATGAATGAAAGCCTTATTTTGATTAATCACTCATAATTCTCTGTTGACAAAAATATGCCTCATAGAAGGAGTTAGAAGAAGTGTTCCTTCCTCTTCCAGTTTTGGAAGAGTTTGTAAAGAATTCGTTCAGTTCTTTCTTAGGCAGATCAGTCTAATGGAAGTGGAGGAAAGTCTGAACGATATGGTTATAGGACACTTATTTCTTATTACTAATGTCAGGCTTGTAAATATTTGTACATGCATCCTATTTTTCCTACCATATTTTAAGGGCATTCTTCTATTAAACACAGATTTTTGAGCATCTGCTATGTAATAGACATGATGGAAGGGACTGCAGGTAGAACAGTGAACAATATAACACCTGCCTTGTTGGAGTTTATAGTCCAGTGATGAGGAAGGACAAGAAGCAAGTAAACAACAAACAAACAAATACTGATTGTTGGCAGGGATGATACCTTAGACATCTCAGTAGCACCATCTCCTTAATATCTGGTGTAAGGTCTTAAATTTATTCAGCACACAATAAAGGTGGAATAATTTATTTTGGTATGATTACTGTTCTCTAACATGGTTGGGAAGATTAGGTTATCCACACAGAGTAATGGGAGAATTATACAAGACAAAAAATAATTTTATAGCTCTCCTACTCCAGTAGGGGAAAGGAATATGTGGAGTTTGAAAACCTAGTTCTCACAGCCTGATGTATAAAGGCAGAACCACCCCCCCTAAAACAATACATCTTATGCACAAAGGTGCCCATTGTACATATTTATGTCTCTTACACCAGCATTTCTCAAACTGTCACACGCAGAAAAATCACCTGGGGATATTTTTTAAGTGCAGATTTTGATTCCACAGGCCTGAGGGATTATAAGATTCTCCATGTCTGGTAAACTTCCAGGTGGTGCATATACTGTGTGTCCACAGACCCTACTTTGAGTGGCGAGGCTTTAGATCCCCTCCCCCTTGGTCCAAAAGCATAGGACCACGAGATAGCTGATGAATAAGATAGGAAAAATTTTCTTCAGATTTTCAGAAGTAACTGACTTGCTGCGAACTGTCTATTAATAGGAAGGCCTAGAAAAATCATCAGAGTCTGCATACAACCCACAGTATCCTCTGAAAAAACCAGCAGAGAGGGAATAAGGGAACTCTTATCTTCCTGAATGATGTCATTTATGCTGAAACTTAATTATAAGCGAACATCCATCTTTCCTGTCAAACAATGTGGTGTACATAGGCCAAATCATTTTTAATGTAAATATAAATGGTTCTTGTGTGTAGCCGCTGGGAAGATGGTTAATGCGGGGAGGGAAGAGGAGGATGGAAAGCTAATTCTACTTTGTAAAGGGAAAATTGCCTCAGTGCCTTGAGATTCTGTACCTATTAGGAAAAACAAAACAAAACATAAACGTCGGTGATAAGAAATTGGCTTGCTAGTGTCCAAAATGCAAGGATTTTGCCTTGAAAAATTTTACTTCATTTCTGCTTTCCAATCAGATATTTAACTTAGAAATATGTGCTTTTCTTATCAGCATGATGCTTTATATATATATATAGATATATATATGTATATATATATATGGTTGAGTTTTCTGGCACATTTTTCTTCCCACAAACAGTTCTCTAGAGTTTTATAGATAAAGAAGTTTAAGTAAACGACCAATTTGGTAAAAAACAAAAATTATTCATCGAAATCAGTATATTATGTTGTGAAACCGGAAAATATATAAACTGTAAGCTCCTCTTATTGGTACATAAACTCACGTATTTGGGACTGTTGCACAATTAAAATCGTCCAGTTTCAAATACTCATAAAGTACAAGATAACTGTGAATCTTTGATGGGAAAAAATAGACAAGCAGAGTCACATGGTATATTGGGCTTAGGTCTGGCAGGGAGCTGATTCTAGGGAAGTAAGTAAGGGTGTGCATATTGACCATCTGGTGCAACTGGGAGGCAAAGTAGCTGTAGTCTTTTGTATATGCATGTATGTGGTACGGTTTTTACACATATTAGGCAAAAATATATTAGACAATTTTGGAACAGAGTGCTAAAGTCAACATTTATTAACATTTATTTTTATTCCTGCTAATGTGCTTGGTACTGTATTAGGTAATATGAAGGCTATACAAAGGTATAGGGGCATCATTCCTACATTCAGGAAACTACAAGCAAACCCTGGTATGTACCCTAAAAAAATCACTAATGTTATAAGGTGGTGTTCACCTCAAAGCGGGGTGGGAAGAAAGAGAGAGAAAGAGAGAATTCACTTCTGTCTATGATGCCTAAAGGACTTTCTAGAGAATAGGTGTTTAGGAGGTTGGAGATTAGACCTGAATCATCCTGCTTAAACCAGGACAGCACAGGCCTGCCTCAATCCCCAGGCTTTAGAGGACCACACTCTGACTTTCTTCTGTCGTGCCCTCCCCATGGGGCAAGGTTCTATGGGGCCAAGTGCATGTGCCACATAGATCCCACGTCCTCTCTTCCAACCATAATCTGGGTACCTGGGACTCTTGAATTGCCTATTTCCATGACTTGGGACTGGTTTGCATGGCTGTGTGGGTGGTGGATACCTCATTGCTACCGTGCACACAAGGCCACCTCCCTGTCCTTCATCTGCAGTGCCAGCACACATGAGCCCCTAAGGCTACCTTAGGCTAAGCACACCCAAGACGCTTTCTGATGGGTTCTGTGAGACCACTTGGAGGGAGCTGTGTGTCATGACCAGACAGGTCACACAAAGGGTATTGTGTTGCCCGGGGCATACTTAGGCTTCCTTTTTTATATCAAACTACTTCTATGTTCTGATGGAAAATCGGAATCAGAACTCAACCTTCGGACCCTCGACCTTAGCCCAGTATTTTTTCCCTGTTTCACATTTTCTTTACTGTATATTTTCATTTTCTCCTCAAAATTCAATTTTTAGTTTTTTCTTAGAATAGGTACTAAGGCAGGAAAAAGAACTGGAATAATTGTCTTTCCACCAAGTCTGGCCATTTCTTTCAAACCCTTTACACCACTTCTTCTTCCCCTCTTAGTTTGGAGAGAATCAGAGAGGGGAGAAGTGAGAGGGAAAGAGAATGGGAGAAAGAGGAGCAAAGAGAAAAGTTTCCTCTGAAATTGGTTGGATCTGCCAAGGAGTAGAGTAGAACTGCTTGATGGAGCAGGAAAGAGAGAAAGATCTATCTATCTATCTATTTATCATCTATCTATCTATCTATCTATCTATCTATCTATCTATCTATCTATCTATCTATCTATCTATCTATCTATCTATCTATCATCTACATCTATCTGTCTGTCTATCTATCTATCTATCTATCTATCTATCTATCTATCTATCTATCTATCTATCTATCTATCTATCTATCTACCTATCATCTACATCTATCTGTCTGTCTATCTATCTATCATCTACATCTATCTATCATCTATGTATTATCTATCATCTATCTATTTACTATCTATATCTATCTATCGATTTGTCTACCTACCTACCTACTATCTATCTAGCTCTTCATTCTTGCTTTCTTTAGCCTCCAGAGAGCTGACCTAGAATTAAGATAATCTCCTTCTTAATCCAGTGCCTGGAGCAGAAACCAGTGGCAGCAATTTATACTTCATGCTGGGTACATGTTGTCTAACTTGGTTTTGGGGTTTGGGAAAAAAAATAAACTTCAATGACTTTCTGGATCTGACTCTCTGAAGAAAAAGCTCCAATTGTTTCCACAGTGGCCCTGTTGCTGGCACTAGTGCCCACATCACTGCCAGCCACAAATGAGCTGGTGAGGAGGTGAGGAGGTGGGGCAGGTCGGCTTCCTTTGTGTTCTATTTGTTAGGTTTTTGTAATTAAGGGTTGTGTGTCAGAAGCTACTGTTTTGGTTTTTATTACCCTATTTTTGTATATGTTGGGTCTCTAGTTGAAAATGTCTTTCTTCTTCTTATGAATCCACAAACCCAAAGTTAATATTCTCTTCAGAGGCTGGGCTTTCTCTAGCACTATCAAGCTGCCCTTGTGATAGGAGACATAATTTGGACCAAATGATCCAGGTACAATTCAAGAATGTATTAGTCAAGACCTCTTAGACCTCAGAGCACGTAATATTAGTTCTAAAAGTAGGAAGTTAAAGCCTTTTCAATGCATCCTTTTTACGGGGAGTATCAAGAGCAAATGAATTGCATCAGGTAGCCCACAAAAGTTGACCACCTTTAAAAAGTTACTTAGGCTTGAGATGAATTAAAAAATATGCATAGGATGTGGCCACTGCCCATAAAGGGGGGCGGGGGAGATGCAGGAAGAGCTGCCATAGATAAACAACCCAAAACGAAAGTGTGTTTTTCTCTAGGTGGAAAAATGAAATGTTGGCGTAGTTCTGGGAGATTTTGAAGGGAAATGTGTGATCTGCATCTTTATTCAAATAAAACATTTTCCTAGCTGGTGTTATTCCGAACATAGTTCTGAGAACCATTAATATGTGTGCTATGGAAAAAAATATTAGTGGCTGAATGAATGGAAAGGTAAGCATGCTATTGTATTTCACAGAATCTAAATAAATAACAACAACAAAAAAAAACACAAAAAAAATTCGTTTGATCGTAAGATGCACCATTATTATATGTACTAGTAAGGAAGAAAAAGCACTGCTAATTAAATTGTCATGCCATTGATTTGGAAGATGTAGCCCAGTTCCACTGATATTAAATTGTAAAAAACAAATGTGAGTCTTAGACTTGATGACATTCAATGTATCTTCTCTTTTAAGAATGTACAACACATTTTAATAGCTCTGAGAAATCCCACAGAAAAGAAATACGTTTAATGTAGCTTTCCCCCAATTTTGTAACACGAAATGCTTTTATTGGGCAAATATCTTAGTGAACTCATGCACGAAAACATATGTGATAAATTATTGAAACTCAACTTGTTGCATCTTTGGCCACGACAGCTTCTTCCAGTTGTGTTCCAAGTTCTTTTGATATGACCCTACTAATCTTTGGAAACTTTCTTGCTTTATGGTATATCGAGAATTTCTGATCTCATTTCCTACATTTCTTGTCCCATTCCTGGAATCAGCCATTTTAAATATAGTGCAGTCCATATGATTTTTAAAAATGTTCTAATTCTTTCTTGAGTTCTATTACCTCATTTGTTGATGTTTGCCCGGTCTCCGAGAGAAAGGGAAAAAACCTTCTGCTCAAGGGAGATGTTCTGGGGGAAACTCTAGGCAAAACTCACTATTTAGATATTGCCTTAGTCTGTTTGGGTTTCTATAACAAAAACATCATAGACTGGGTGGCTTATACAGCAAACATTTATTTTTCACAGTTCTGGAGACTGAGAAAACCAAGATCAAAGTACATGCAGATTCAGTGTCTGGTGAGAACCAGCCTCCTGGTTCCTAGATAGCTATCTTCTCACTGTGTTCTCAATGGTAGAAGGGGACTGAGAGAGGTCTCTGTTATAAGGGCACTAATCACTTCCCCAAAGCCCTACCACCAAATGCCATCAGTATGGGGATTAGGCTTCAATATATGAATTTGGGGGTGGGGAACACAAACACTCAGCCCATAACAGATATGAAAACTTTTGTCTCAAACAAAACACTGCATGGAACCTCTGGTCTTGGTGTGTTGGGCTGTCCCACGTGAGTCTTATATGCTCCTTATGTATAGAGGAAGGCTGACTTAATGGCCTTACCAGTGCCTCTATTTTTCAGGATCCTAATCTGAGCAGAAGTTAGAGATGCCTCCTTGAATGTGGAAGAAATTCCATCCCCAGCATACCACATTAGCCTCAGAGAAGAGTAGAGAGAGAGGCCCAAAGAATAACAGCCAAATGTATTTTTAATGATTTTAAGGGGAGTGTGCCACAGGCACTCATGAGATATAAGCATCTTTTCCAGGCACAATGGAGGTTTCTCCACCCCAGTCCTACCCTCCACACTTACTCCCTGCTCGGTGATGGAATACACCCAGTATTGCTATTGGTCTGGATCCACATCAGCGTTTTTCCTCTTTGGAGTTGGAGCGGGGAGGAAAGTGGCAAGTTGAGAGGGAGTGGATGGAAGGAAGTTTAAGTTGACCTTTGCCTATTATCAAAAGGAAGTCGGACTAACTGGGAAATAATTTAGCAGTGGGAATAAGTCATGTCCTCCTCTGTTTCAGAAGTCTGTGCTTCCTTCTCTATATGAATCCTCTGCCCCCTCACCTCACACCTCAGGCTCTCCAGTGACCTTCCACCTTTGGACGTTCCTAGTGCTCTGAGTTCTAAGCATCATGGGGTGGGTACCTTTCTAACTCCAGGCACCTATTTGTCGTTTGTCTTCTTTCACTTACACATATTCGTGTTTCTGTCAAAAAAAAAATACAAATTTACTTCTTCTCATGACACTTCCAATAAAAGTATTAGCTGCTTAATGCAAAGGCTGACTGCTTCTTCCTTTTTGACTGCCCTCAGGACCTAGTATGGAACATTCCACATATTATTAGCTAATAAGTGATGTTGATTGATGGGATTTACAGGTAAATATGCATCAATTTCTAAATAATAAGGTGAAAAACTTTGCTTCCATTAAATTTCACCTACAGAACTCAACAACAATAATGATTCTGAAAGGAAATAATTATTTGAAGGGAGAAACAAGGTACAGATTTGAGCTAAAAAAAAAAAAAGTAGTATATGGACATAAAAGAACATGCGAAACACTGATGGCCACATCTAAGATTAAAGTACTAGGTTGTATGTATTCCTGAGAGCCCAGATCAGTAAACTATAGGCCATGGCCATTTGGCCAGTCCCCAGGGTTTTTTTAAAAAAGATTTTTATAAAAAATATGGCTAACGTACAATATTATATTAGTTTCAGGTGTACAGTGTAGTTATTCAACATTTATATACCTGAAGAAGTGATCACCATGATAAGTCCAGCAACCATCTGACACCATACTATGCTATCACAATATTATTGACTATATTCCCTATGCTGTACATTACAACCTCGTGACTTATTTGTTTTACACCTGAAAATTTGAACCTCTTGTTCCTCTTCACTGCCCTTTTTAAATTTTTGAATTACAGCTGACATTCAATATATTTTACATTAATTTCAGGTGTACAGCACAGTGGTTAGACATTTATATAATGTAGAAGTGATCACCCTCACTAGTCTAGTACCCACCTGGCACTATACATAGTTATTGCCATGTTATTGACTACATTCCTTGTGCTTTACTTTACATCCCCATGACTATTTTTTAACTACCAGTTTGTACTTTTTAATGCCTTCACCTTTTTCACTCTGCCCCCAAATGTCTCCCATCTATCACCCTGATAAATCTAGTACCAATATAACACCATACATAATTATTACAATATTATTGACTATATTCCTTATGCTATACCCTACATCCCATGACTACTTTGTAATAACCAATTTGTACTTCTTAATCCCTTCCTCTTTTTTACCCACCCTACCCAAACCCTCTCCTATCTGGCAACCAACAAAATGTCCTGTGTCTGTAAGTTTGTTTCTGATTTGTTTGTTTATTCATTTTGTTCTTTAGATTCCACATATAAGTGAAATGACTTTGCATCTGTCTTTCTCTGTCTGACACTCCACTCAATAAAATACCCTCTAGGTCCAACCATGACACTACAGATTGAAAGAACTGAGTCCCTTCCCTGACTGAGCAATATTCCATTGTATATATGTACCACCTCCTCTTTATCCATTCATCCATTCAGGGACACCCAGGTTGCCTCCATATCTTGGCCATTGTAAACAATGCTGCAATGAACATATGGATGCACACGTCCCCTCAAAGTAACATTTTGGGTTTCTTTGGATGAATAACCAGAAGTGGGATTACTGGGTCCTTCTTTGTCTCTTGTTATAGCTTTTGTTTTAAAGTTTATTTTGTCTGGTATAAGTATTGCTACTTCAGAGTATTTTTTGTTTTTGTTTGTTTGTTTGTTTGTTTCTATTTTCATGAAATACCTTTTTTCATCTCTTTACTTTCAGTATGTGTGTGTCTTCTGATCTGAAGTGAATCTCTTGTAGGCAGCATATGTAAGGGTCTTGTTTTCTTATCCATTCAGCCCTCCCATGTGTTTTGATTGGAGTATTTAATCCATTTGTACTAAAAGTAATTGTTGATAAATATGTGGTTATTGCCATTTTATTATTCATATTTTTAATCTCTTTTTAATTCATCCTAAGAGAGTCCCTTTAAGATTCTTCGTAATTCTGGTTTGCTGTTGATGAACTCCTTTAGTTTTTTCTTGTCAGGAAAGCTCTTTATCTGTCCTTTGATTCTAAATAATAGCTTTGTTGGGTAGAGTAATCTTGGTTGTAGGTCCTTGCTTTTCATCACTTTGAATATTTTGTGCCAATCCCTTCTGGCCTGCAAAGTTTCTGTTGAGAAATCAGCTGACAGTCTTAAGGGAGTTCCCTTGTAGGTAACTAACTGCTTATCTCTTGCTGCTTTTAAGATTCACACTTTGTCTTTAAACTTTGGCATTTTAATTATGATGCGCCTTGGTGTAGGCCTCTTTGGGTTCATCTTGTTTGGGACTCTCTGTGCTTCCAGAGCTTGTATATTTATTTCCTTCACCAGGTTAGGAAAGTTTTCTGTCATTATTTCCTCAAATAGGTTTTCAATTCCTTGCTCTCTCTCTTTTGCTTCTGGTACCTCTATGATGCAAATGTTGTTACACTTGATGTTGTCCCAGAGGCCCCTTAAACTATTCTCATTTTTTTTAATTCTTTCTTTTTGCTCTTCTGATTGGATGTTTTCTGTTACCTTATCTTCTAAATCACTGATTCTATTCTCTGCTTCATCTAATCTATTGTTGATTCCTTCTAAAGTATCCTTCATTTCAGTTATTGTATTCTTTTTTTCTGACTGGTTCTTTTTTCTGTTTTCTGTTTCCATTTTCATGTTTCCTATCTCTTTGTTGAAGTTCTCCCTGAAATTACTGAGCATCCTTATAACCAGTGTTTTGAACTCTGCATTGGGTAGATTGCTTGTCTCCATTTTGTTTAGTTTTTTTTTTTTTTTTCCCCCTGGAACTTTGTTCTGTTCTTTTATTTGGGACATGTTTCTTTGTCTCCTCATTTTGACTGCCTCCTTGTGTTTGATTCTGTATATTATGTAGAGCTGCTATGTCTTCCAGTCTTAGGTGAGCGGCCTTATTTAATAGTTGTGCTCTGAGGCTGAGTGGCACAGCCTTCCTGATCACTTGAGCTGGATACTCCAGATGTGTCCCTTGTGTGGGTTGTGTGTGCTATCCTGTTGCAGTTGAGCCTTGGTTACTGTTTGCACATCAATAGCAGGGATTAACTCTTGAGTTGATTGGTTGTGTGGATTGGCTGTGACTATAATGGAGCAGCAGTTGAGGAGGGGCTGACCCTATGGAGCAGGATTTGCTTTGGCAGGCCTCTGGTGCCCGCCCAGTGTGCCCTTTGAGTGTGTCATCCCTAGAAGTGGCCAGGTGATGCACTGGCTGGATCCAAAGCTGGTCAGTAGGCATGCCAGCCCGGGGCCTCCTGGCAGGGGCCCCACTGCAGGCAAAGTTCAGCTGTAGCCTGTGTCCTGCCCATGGCCTCCTGCATGAGCCACAAAAGCAATCCACAGATGGCTGCCAGTCACACTTGGCTTGGAGGTCCCTTGAGAGGCTATAACCAGCTATTAGTAGTGCTGGGCTTAGGGCTGCTCAGCCAGAGGTATGGGACATGCTGAAGCCAGATATTGCTTGTTTGGCTTTTGTGCACCTTTGAGAAATTTTATGAAAGTCTGCAGCATGAGCCAAGACAATCTGTTTTTATGGAAGAGCCACTGGAAATGGGTTGGGTGGGCCCAAAAGTTGGTGGGGCAAGGAATCAGGGCAAATGAACAGTGTTAGCTAGGTTGATGGAGACTCAGATATGTCCTTAGTTGTAGGGCTTCAATTCAGCTAGATTTCAAGTTATCCTCAATAATAGTTGTTCTGTAGTTTAGTTGTAATTTTGATATGGTGGTGAGAGGAGGTAAGCACCTTGTTTACCTACTCCAGCATCTTGACTGGCTCTCGGCCTGTCTCCAGCTTTTATACGCAAAATTTTATTGAAACAGAGACATTCTCATTTGTTTGCATATTGCTTATGGCTGCTTTCATGCTACAATGGCAAAATTGAACCGTTGCAACAGATACCTCATGGCCTTCACAGCCAAATCAACCATTTGGCTCTTTACAGAAAAAGTTTGCTGATCTCTGCCCTAGAGCAAGGACACTTGCCTAGAACTAATGCTGGAGGAAGTTTTCACTGTCTGGAATTTACTTCTTTTCTGTCCCTGCTGCCTACTTTCAATGCCAAGAAGAGAGTATAATGATACTTCATGGGCTCTCCCTTCGCTCCTGGAAAATCAAACATTGTGTAAAAGAAAAAAAGAAGGAAGGGGAAGAAGTTCATAGTAGAACCTTTGCATCCCTTGAGAACTCAGACTATTGGCCCTGGTTCCCTGGCAAGTGGCATATGAAGGTGATTCTAGAATAATATATTCAATATTTCTTCCTTTTCTCTGGAAATAGCTTTTTAGGTATATCGAAGCTCATACCCATTGTACATATATCTCATTAAAGGTTATATTGCTTTAAAATGAGCTTCTGGTTGAGATAATAGTATTGGATCAAGATTTAGTTTATATTGAAATGGTGTGATTGGAATATCCTAGTCTGAGGAAGCAAGGAAAAGGCCAAATGTGCTTACATTAGATGTAATTTAGTAAAAATGGAAAGTTCAGGTGTTTCTGGCATAGAGAGAACATTTATAGCATTTGGACTTTTCACATTCATCTTTTAAAGTTCCAAGTTACAACATTTTCTTTTCTTGGCCCCTTAAAAATAATGGATAATTTTGCTCTGTACCATAGCTTGAAATATTTTGGTATATGCTAATTCAGAAGATAAAATTTCTTTTGGAAATGCTCACTTTAGTCTGCATGTCAGAAATGGAAAGTCTGCTGGCTGGAATTCTAAAATCACAAGTATCATTGGGTTCATATCATTAAATTGTTTTGAGAACCTAATTCAGAGGTCTGGAAGTAGTAACCATGCATTCAGAATATCAGCCTCAGTATGTGTTACGATTTAATGAGTCTCTCCATCTGCCCCATACTTTTTTAAAATCAGCATTAAACATGTGATCTAATAAGCATTAAAAGTAATGACAGTTGAATAGTCATGCTCACCCTTCATCGTGGGAGGATTACATTTTTGGGGACTGTTAAAAAGATCTATTTCAGTATCAATTGTCCACCAAAATTTGGCTCCATCTATTTCTAGTCAGTTGATAGGATATTTCCTTGCTTCCTTTATGTTAGAAATGGCTTTTGCTCTGACGGCTGAAATGTAAGAGGAAGTTTTGACTGTCACTTCTGGTTGTGGGCTTTAAGAACTTGCACATGAACCTCTCCTATCACCTCCTTTTTTCCTTGCCTTCAGCAATCAGCAACATTTCATAAAGTGTGGGCTGTGCGCATCTGAGTTCCAGAGTGGGGTGTTGTAGAAGTGAACCCTCAGTCAACCTGTACCAGATATGTAGTCAGAGCAAGAAAGACACCTTTGTGTTTTAACCCACTGGGATATGTGGTTTCTTTTGTTACTGCAGCATTACCTGGCCCTTCCTGATTGATTCAGTATGTCTGGGATGGCTTTAAAAACTGATATGAATTCTCCACAGTGAGAGTCAGTTCTATGGAGAAACAACAAATTATTTTCCAAAGAGACTTATATGAATGTCTGGCATGGCATTTTAGTCAATGATTTTATATTAGTGTGCCTCTGGAATTCAATACACACTTCATACTATCTGCTTACTTTTGTTGTTCTTGTTACCTATTTATGTTATTCCCAAGGAAGAAGACATTTGAAGGAATGCCTTAGACATTGAATGTGTAAAAGGCAGTCCAGCTCTCAATCAGCATCCCTTGGAGAAAGCAACCCTAAGGAAGAATTGAATCGTATTAAGCCTGGGGGAAATGCAACTGGAGAGTAACAAGCTATAAGCAAATTGGATTGCCTTCAACATAACGTAACGTAACGTAACATAACATAACATAACATAACATAACATAACATAACATAACATAACATAACATAAATATGGGTTAGTGCTCCACTTCAAGTTTTTATTGTAAGAGCTACAGCTATGAATGAAGAAGTAGCTGAGACTAAGGTTTAGCCAGAAAAACACATTTTTGTGTATGCCAGACCACTTAATCCATTTCAGCACTCATTTTTAATACCAGGGATTATAACTGTTAACAATTTATCACCTTTTAAAACTTGGAATGACTAAGACTCTTCCCATATTCTTACAAATCATGTACTTGAACAGTTTTAATTGTAGTAGTCTTAGAGATATCTTTCTTTTCTCTTCTTCTGTTTAGTGGGCAAGGATCTCTTCCAAAGGTCTTCTGTTAGGCTTAGACACTTTCAGACCTTTGAGAAAGCAGCTGCCCAAGGAAACAAGCCACTTAAAGTGGTCAGTGTAGGTTTATGCCTTCATAGAACAAAACAATGTTCTTTGCCCATTGTTCCAGCTATAGCCACATGCACATATTAACAGCAATAATAAAATATTGCTCCATTATCCCCAAAGCTTCGGTCTCTGATGAGATAAAAGCTTTTTTCCCAGAGGGGTTGGTTAGTGTATGGGGGTGGGAGATTGGAAAGGAAGGAATACATTAACCTCATGGTTCTGATAGAAATGGCCTCTTCTGTTATGAAGAAAATGCACATGTTAAACATGTGTGACTAGCAAAATCATAAGAGATCGGTTACCTTCTCACTCTACTTATCTCAGTTTAGAGGACTAGTAAGTGGTTAGAAAGCTGCAGACTGCTCAATGAGAAATGGGTCTTGAAAGATGTACAATGAGTTAGATTTAAAAAAAGAGTTGAAGTAAGTAAGTCCATTGAGTTATTGAGTGAGTAGAAACTCAGACTACATCCCAGATCGCTACTGTGTTCCTTGTGAAATCTGTGTACTAGTCTCTTCTTGTCAGGTCCTTGAATGGAGCTATTACTTCTGGCTTATTTTTCTTTATTACCTTCTTTACTGATGGATATATGCAACATGCATGTCAGCGATGAAGCAGAATAACAAAATGAACAGTTGCGAACTCACCACCCAATTTTAGAAGCATAAACATCATTGTAATTACTTATACACTCCTCCCACATCTCACACCTCTACCTTCACCCAGCCTGGGGATGACTGTGTGTTGAACATTGCTTATTTTACTAAAAATCATTTTAACACATGCACAGACATGGAGATCCATATAGAGTATTGCTTGATTTTGATGTTTTTTTTTAGCTTTATAAAAGTGACGCACCTTGCATAGTCTGCTGGGACTTGCTATTTTTACTCAATATTCTAAGATGCACCCATGTTGTTTGTGAAAGTCTAGTCCATTTAATTTTACTGCTTTATAATTTTCCATTAGAATTTGTTCGTCTGTTTTCCTGTTGATACGCATTTGAGTGGTTTTCCAGTTTTTTGGTTTTTCTTTCTGTTGTGAACAGAACTGCTATGAATGTTTTTGTTTGTCTCCTGGGGAATATGGGATAAAGTTTCTCTGAGTATTACCCTGGACTGTAGTTTAGGTAAATATTCAACTTTATAACATAGTACCACATTTTTTCCCAAAGTGGTTGAACCAGTTTTCTTCACTATCACCAATATATATGGATAAAATTTCCCATAGATCCATATCTTACGATCTTTGTTATTTTATTTTTTTTTTGAATTAAAATTTATTGGGGTGACAATGGTTAGTAAAGTTACATAGGTTTCAGGTGTACAATTCTGTATTACATCATCTATATCTCACATTGTGTCTTCACCACCCAGAGTCAGTTCTCTTTCCCTCACCATATATTAGACCCTGTTTACCCTCTTCTATAGCCCTCCTCCCCCCTTACCCTCTTGTAACCCCTAAACTATTGTCTATGTCTATGAGTTTTTGTTCCTTCATTTGTTTGTCTTGTTCTTTTGTTGTTTTCAGTTTTATATACCCCATATCTGAAAACATTTATCCATAAATACATGTGTGCTCCAATGTTCATTGCCGCTTTATTTATAGTGGCCAAGACATGGAAACAACCAAAATGTCCTTCGATAGATGAATGGATAAGGAAGTTGTAGTATATATACAACAATGGAATACTATGCGGTGGTAAGAAAAGATGAAATAGTACCATTTGTGACAACATGGATGGATCTTGAGATTATAATGCTAAGCGAAATAAGTCAGACAGAAAAAGTAGAGAATCTTTGTTATTTTAAGACGTCTTAATTTATGCCAATCTAGTGTATAAACGGTGTCACATTGTGGTCCTAATTTGCATCTCCATGATTGGTAATGAGTTTGAGCATCTTGGCAAATATTTATTAGCAATTTGTGTCACGCCTGCTTCCTCCCTCCCCTTTTTTAAAACTAGCAAAGTAACTATATATTCAGTTCTCATTAGGAAGGAAGGAGAAGTCAGTTGATTAAAGTCTTTTGTAATTAAATCCCCAATTGGTAGATGATAGATGATGAAAAACTAAAATGAGTGCAGTAGCTTCTCTCTGTGAAAGCAGAGCTGTGTGCTAGAGTGCCTTTGGGAATTCCTTAAATCCTATACTTTTATAATAATGTGTACCTAATAAGGAACAGTGAATTATATCTATAAGTAATGATATATGGTAATTGGAGATTGTCTGTATTCTTACATAGATTACTCAGTATTTTGTGTTTGTAAGCAACACAAACCCACTTTGGCTAACTTAAGCCCCAAAACACTACTCATAGTCATTTTATTCACAATAGCAAAAAACTGGAATAACTGAAGTGTCCATCAACAGGAGAAGGGATGAGACAATTGTTGGCAGTTTTAGCATCTGTGTGATGGCCCCACTGAGATTGTACCTGATCCCAAAAGAAAGGGAGGCATGAATGCAGGAATGAAAACAACAGATTCCAAACACCTCGACTCACTGGGCTCCTTCTTAGGTAGAAAGACTGAAAAGAGTTACTGATTTCCAAAGAAGACAAATGGAGTCTGAATGGAAAAAAATGTGTTTTTAACATCATCTTTCATGGCAAAATATTACTGGATTATTTTTCTAACTGCACAGCATTCCTTTTGGTTGAGGTTTTCTAGGCCAAGCTGAAGGCCAGTAAGATATGTTAATTTGTGCTAAGATGTGAAGATGGTAATGATTTGGCCCAGAGAAGGAGTATGCCCCAACTGCAGTGCTCACTCGGACCTGGTGGTATATTGGTGACCTAGATGTTCATGAGCAATTTCACGTCCCCATCCTAGTAACTGTGAGCCACTGGGAAAGGAACAATGTCTCCACTCACTAGTATTTCTTTGGGCCCTGTCACTGGCAGGGACCATCTCTAAATGTTATCTTTCTATGAAAGTTTGAGATTAGTACCAATTTTAAGTGAACATTAAATCCTAAATCTAAGCAACTCAGATACAGAGTACCTTGGTCCTAGAGAGCCCCAAGAAACCTAGGTGGTAGGAGGGACTGAAGTTGTGTATTCCATTTACTTACACACATAGCAATGAAGGGAAGGGTAGCACCATTTTGAAATCCCAAGGAGGTGTGACCCACACAAGGTGATACGTAGTTAGTTACTTTGCTCTAACATTTATGTTCAGAAGAAGACATCAAAATACATGAGAAAAAGTTAAGATATATATGTAATAATAGAATTTTAAATATGAGCAGTGTCAGTAATAATGACAGTAGCTCCCCTATGTGTCCTATTTCCGACCCTCATAACAACCCTTTCAGTAGGTTTCTTACTTGTTTTTTACAGGTGAGAAAGCTGACGTTCTGATCAGTTAAGTAACTTATATAAGGTAACAAGTGATATTGCTGAGATGATGTCACATTTGGAATTATAATTGGAGTTATGAACAGAACGAATTTCAGTGCACATTTGACTTTCTACTGCAAAGAGAGAACCAGTATTTGATAATACACAGCATTTGATAACTGTGCCGGATATTCCTGTGCAGGATTATATCAATATACCCTGATAGTAATTGTTTGTGAAGCAATTAGGATTGGAACAGTTTATTTTGAATTGGTAAAGGAAAGTTGTGGAGCACTGGATGATTTCTCTCCATGATTAATACCTTTTGACATTTAGCCTCCCGCTTGTGAAATGGCTTTCGCAAACTCCCTCTTTCCTCCTTTTTAAGCGGTATGGAGAAGTAGGGGAATGCTCAGATGAAGCCTGCCTTTTGGCTGGGTACAAAACAAGAGGGGCTGGAAAATGTCACTTTGTTTGGTGGAAGAGAGTTGTATGTTCAGATCTGTTGTGACCTCTAGTCTTGGGGCAGCACAAGATTTGACCCATTTGGATAGTAGCGTCGTAACATTGTATTATATATAACTTTCTCACTTAAGCAAAAGGTCTCGATTTAATAAACATTTAATCCTCTCATATAAGAGAATCTTATAACGCACAACAGAACATGATCCTTTTCAGCCTTAGTTTATTATTTGTTGGCCAACTACACTCTCACCTGAGTCAGCAGGCCTAGGTGTGTGCCTCCGCTGGTTATTCGCCGCGGACTCCAGCTTGGTGTTGTGCAGCCGTTATCGTTCAGCTCTCTCTCTAATCAGCAGGCTTGCACAGCTTGATCTTCCCTTTAATTTAGAATTTGTCTTCTTTCTTGGCTGCTGGCTGTCTTTGGAAGGGAACGAGCATTCTCAGTGAGTAAATTTAACTCCCCAACCCTCGCCCTCTTCCCACCCCAGCAATCATTAGTCAGAACATCTGTTCACCCTGCGTTTAGAGCATGATAGAGCTCACACTGGGAGTTTTGGTTAGGATCCTTTCAACATCAATTATTTTCTAGACTGAAAGCTCCTAAAAAGAAAGAACTATGCCCTACACTCAACTGTAATTCTGATATTGAGCCTAAGGACTGGTACCCATTAGGGCCAAAGAAATATTTGTTCAATTGCATTGAATATTTACATGTGAGACATGAACTCAAGATGGTTGGTAGACAAGGGGAATCAGAAAGCCAGATTTTGTCATAGAGATTTATGTCATAAATCATCCTTCCTTGAAAAATAACCCAAAACATGTTAATGACTTTATTCTTATTGCATCATTCTTCTTATACATTTGTCTTTTTAACTCTGAGGCAGTAGTGAGAGTTAGGCTCTTGAGCCAGACAGACTTGGGACGGATCCCAACATGGCTGCTTCCTAGTTTGGTACTTTTGGGCAAGTTACTTAAACATTCCAAGCCTCAATGTTTTCATCTCTAAAATGGGCACAAATAATCACAATAACCTTAGTTTAGTATTTTGAGATGATATTGGTAAAGTATATGTAGTAAGTGCTCAGTGAATGATAGCTATAATGGTTATCATTTTACAACCAAACTGATATTTATAACTCGGTGAACCTGTAGCCAACTTTTCCATTCAGCTTCAAAGATATAGAATTTTGTATCATCTAAAATAGTTACCCAGAAAAATAATTGTTTGCTTTACTTACATGCACTAATAATAGACATTCAATTATGGTTGAAATAGCATGATTATTTTATACCTTAAAATGAATCTTTCACCCTAGCAACTCATTTTAAAAAATACATTTTTAATTGGTCCAAAGAAGTGGATTTCCGAACCAATTTTTCTCTATGGGTTCTTGTTTATTTAATACCGTGTCTTGCAGAATATATCAGTCAGCTATTGCTGTACAAAAAACCATTTCACATACATAGTGACTAAAGATAAAGTCATTTTTGTCACCCACACAATTGTGGTTTGTGTGAGAGTTGGTTAATCTAGTCTGGCCTTGGCTGGGTGGTTCTGATTTAAGCTGCAGGTCTGGCTAAGCCCAGTTCCTCACCTATAGAAGCAAAATTTAAGCCTTTGTTTGTATCATACCCGCTAATATCCCATTAGCAAAGCAAGTCACATGGCTGAGTCTAAAGTCAGAGAAATATATTTCTCCTATGGATATAGGTGGTCAGGAGTAAATATTTTTCAGCAATAATCAATCTACCAGTAAGTATAACAAAACAAGAAATTCTAAGTGGAGGCCAATGGATGTATGAATAATTTCTTACCCTGGGATTCACATAGCAATAGTGACAGATAAAGGGACTCATTTTTCTGAGGGTACCATCTTCAGCCAACCTTGCACCACTAAGTGCTCAGAATTTAGAATATTCAGCTCAATATGTCTAAGAGGGAGGTATGCAACAGAGCTTTAAAAATATAGCACTTAAGAAAATAGACTGAAGTGAGTCCTGGGGGATATAGCTAAATAGATTGCTATTACTTCTAGCAATACAATTTATGCTTCCTGCAAGAATACTATTTTAGCTTTTTTTTTTTTTTTTGAGAGAAAAACTAAGTTGTGTATGTGCTGGGTTTGATGATTTGGCTTCTGAAATATCAGGCTTTGTATCCTTTTATACGAACATTGGCTTTGTGTATTTGACTTAGGAGAAACTTTGATTTTGGGGGTATTTCAGTCTCAAAGTTATAGGGGAAAAGAAATCATTAATACGTTCTACATCTAGATTTCCAAGTGTGTGTTGGGAGGAGTGGGGGTGGGCGAGGACACCGCTTTTACTCATACTCTTGCTTGCGTTCAGTGAAATCTTATAAAGAAGTCCTGTCTTGATGTCTACTGTTGGTCTCAGCATCGGTAGCTTATTCAACAAAATATGGTGACTGCAAACAGGTCAATTCAACATTTACCACCTGCATGGAAAGGTATGTATGTGGAAAGGAATTTGTATTTTTTGAGTGTGATTATTTTAAACTGAACACTTCTGGAGGCAATTTCCCCCCCTCACCCTCCCCACTTCCATTCTCGAGTTTAGCAAGCTGAGGGCCCCTCACCTTCTGTATTTTGAAAAAAACAAACACCTTCATCTAAAGCTGCATTTTGGATTCAATGGGGGAACTTTATAGATACTCATGTCTGAGTCCCCTGTGAAAGAGGCTGATTTAAACGATCTGGGTTATGGCCTGTGCATCAGCATATTGAAAGCTCCCCTGGTGAATTAATTGTGCATCCAGGGTTGTGAGTCACTAATCTACAGCCTGGCCAACTTCATCTTTGTCATCAAAAGAGCTCATGCCCATAGATGTGCATTTGGTGCTCTGCAAAATGGGAGGGTGGCTATTACCTGTCGTCAGTAGGCCTGGAGCCTGGCATGTTATCTCACTGAATTTCATCTTCACAAAATCTCATACGGTGGGTGTTGCTGTCCTCATTCTGCAGATTCCAAAACAGAGCCACAGAGAAAGACCAAGAGCTTGCCCTCAAACACAGCTTTTAATCACAAAGTTAGAATTCTGATACCAACTATCACCTTCAAAGCCCTGGGCCCTTCTTACTCTAAAATAAAGCTGAGAAGGCATTGTTTTTACCTTGCTGTAATATGTCATCGCTTATGTTAGGGGCACATGAACCGCTGAATGAATATTAAGCTAAGATGTGAACAGGGGGCAGTTGTTTGGTGTAGAAGCAAATTGAAAAGAAGTATGATAAATAAAGGACATGGAAGAGTAAAGGGCAGTTAGATTAGAAGTGGGTAGCTTTAGCCTGTATATCTGTACATACGGCAGTTAAAGACTTGCCAGATGTTTCTTCGGTTGATTACAGAGGGCAGATGAAAAACAAAACAAAACAAACACAGAATTAATTTCTGAAAATGTTTAGAAATTGGGAACGTGGCTTTTGCAATGGAATTCCGGAAGTTGTGAGAAGAGAGGATGGGTAGAGGACTCCAGAGGAGCTGTGGTTTTGGTATAAGCTTGGAGGTGGATGTGAGGGGAAGAGAAGGGAAGTCATAGAAGGTGCTTGCGATCAAGAGAAAAGTGGGTGTTGGGTTGGAGAAGCCAAAGGCCATGACAGCGAGCAGGACTCTCAGGCTGCACAAACGTGGTGGACTCCCTCCACCGCCACTAGAGGAGCACGATACCTTGGCTGCTCTTTTGTCTATGTGGCAGAGCCCCTATACATTGTTTTGCAGAGAAGTCCTATCTGTGGGCTCTTCACACACATTCTGATAGTGTGTGATGTGGGGGAGTGTCTTCTCAAGATGCAACCTGTCCTCCTCCTGGGTGCCTGCCCTCACTGGACGTCTAAAGCGGAAGTCTCAATATTCCGAGTGATGGCTGTGGGCGGGCCAGGTCTGTTTTCAGAGCTCCATGTTTTCAACCTAAACATGTTCTAAAATCTTCTATGTCCTAAAATCTGAAATGAAAACAGAAACCTCAGGGAAAAAAAAAGAAAGAAAGAAAAGAGCAAGTGAGATGGATGTGAGGTGAAAAGAAGGGGGATCCTCAATAGAGCTCACAGACAATGAGCAATAATTACAAGACAGGCTTTTGTATAATTTTCTCCAACTTTTTGTTAGGTTCTGACAACAAGAAAATTTAAGACGATAGGTTTTACTCCGATGTTTTAGTTTAAATGTGGGTTTATCCCTCGTAGCGGAAAGTGCTTCCAGGCGTTGAGCTTGACTGCCCTTGTGCTTGGCTTCTTGTTCATGTTTCTGAATTGGATCTGGAATTACATGCTAATCAGCTGAGGGACAGGAACCTTCCTCTTCTGGGCTCTCCAAGCTGAAGACTGATTTCTACTTTGGCATAGTACATTTGTGAATTAGAAAGCTGCATTTCCCTTCTCTATCCACTAATAATAAAACGCCATAGTTTTACAGTACAGTGAGTTTTTCTATTGATTGTAAACTATTTCTTGGTACATTATCCCATTGTATTGTTACAAAATCCTTCCAAAATAATCAGAATGGGATTTTATTGTATTCTCGTTTTGCAGGTAGAGAAACTGAGGAGGTTCCTAGTGGTTGTGTGACTTGGCCTCCGTGAAGGGAGCCACAGTGAGGTCTTTGTGTAACCCGCCATGCTCCTCAAAGCCTTTCCCCATCTACAGCCGTGCTTGGTCTCGCAGGAACCCAGGGTGAGTGAGGCGGGGCAGGCATTTCCTCCCCTTCCTGGATGAGGAAGCTGAGACCCTGAAAGGAGGGGTCATTCTCCCAAGTTCTTCGGGCTATGCAGAGCTAAGTTCACCAAGGCCTTTTGCGTTTACATTTGGATCCCTATCTTTTAGAGGACTCAACAATACTGGGGAAAAATCACTTCTTGAAGGAAAAGAAATAACATAGGAATAAGGAATAAGGACAGCTGCCACTGGGAATGAGAGTTTCCTCCTTCCTCTTTCCTGATTCTTGTAGAACAGGTAGAAATGTGTTGATTCTGATTCTTTTAGAAGAAAATTCCCACTTCCAATTTTCTGGTCAGGTATTTTAATTCTGATGAACATAAACTCTTTAATTTTGTTCCAGTCTAGAGTTTTCAAGTTCAGTTGCCTTGCTTTTCTTTCTTGAAGGATTTATTTTTCTTTTCCAACCTCACCGAGTTGGATTCATTCTCTTCAAGTTGTTCAGGAAGTGGTCTTCAAAAAAGGAGGACAAGGTGATCCACTGGTAGTGAGGAAACTAAGTATTGTCACTTCTAATCTCTTTTTTCTCACCATTTTTTAAATTTATATTTTTGTATTTGCTTTATAATATATATGACATAAGTAGGTTAGTCTATTACATACATATAACATACATATGTGTGTGTGTGCGTGTATATATATATATATATATATATATATATATATATATATCTACCACACAAGCACACACAGACGTACGTAGTAGCTATTTTAATTACTATGGATATATGTTCCTAAAAGTTTGGAGACCCCTAGTGTTATGGGTTGAATTGTGCCACCCCCCAAAAAAAAGACATGTTGAAATCTTAGCCCCCAGTACCTCAGAATCTGACCTTATTTGGAAATAAGATCGTCGTAGATGTAATTAGTTAAGAAGAGGTCAAACTGGAGTAGGCTGGGCCCTTAATCCAATATGACTGGTGTTTTTATAAGAAGACAGCCATGTGAAGACAGAAATACACAGAGAAAATACCATGTTAAGATAGAGGAAAAGATTGGAGTGATACATCTACTAGCCAAGGAACACCACGGACTGCCAGCCATCACAAGAAGCTAGGATGGAGGCGTGGTACAGATTCTCTCTTAGAGCCTGTAGAAAGAATTAACCCTGCCAGTACCTTGGCTTCGGACTTCCAGTCTCCAGCACGGTTAGACAGTGCATTTCTGTTGTTTCAAGTCACCCGGTTTGTGGTACTTTGCTATATCAGCCCTCAGAAAGTAATACACCTAGTATACCATGACAAACAAAAATCATCTGAAATATTTTAAGAAAACTTGACAAATTTACAGTATTTTCAAGTGGTGCAACCTATCAATACGATCCTTTAGTTAGGAGACCTAAGCAGAGACCTATTTGAAGTCTGAGGAAGGCCCTGGGAGTCAGGGAGAGAAAGCATACCCGGTGCTTTTGGATGATATCTCATTAGCAGGGGAAAACCATCAGTGTGTCTCCACAGAGATAATGGGCCCCCCCCAAAATGCTTGGGAGACTGGGAGATGCCACTGGGCTTTCAGAGCTAAAAGCTGAATGCTTGAAGAAAAGCATTGGGAGCTTAAGAGAAATCAGAGAGGCTGGGGGCTAAGTTTTGCTGGTTTATTTTTTTCCCCACTTGTTTATTCTCTACAAGTCAGATTTTGGAGCAATTAGCGAAATATCATGCAAATATTCCCAGTGTGACTACACATGAATAACTTTAATTCTGTTGAACATTTGTCTTGTTACTACAAAATACATCTGCTATTTGCATTAACTTAATCTGTTAAGATATTGTGAACTAAACCACAGACTTTCAGAGACATTTAGGAAGCAACTTCCCATTTTTATTGGACACCTTTGACTGGCAAAGTCTGCTTTTGTGATCACATGACTCCGTCTCAGGAGCACCTCTTTTCCCAGTGCTGTTTCAGACGATAGAAAAGGAAGCATAATGGAGCTTTGTAGAAGGGTAGTGTTGATAGAGCAGGAAGGATGCTTATTGGTAATAAAGGCAAGCAGTGGACTAAATAATTAAAGGAAATGTTGTAATACATGGATATATATTCTATGTATTTGAGAAAGGGACAGAAATGCATTGAACTCCTGACAGGTGCCAAATACTGTGTTATGTATTTCACATAATTCATATCATGTAGATTTTATGACCACTCTTACAGTGTATATTTTAAGGAGTCAAATCATTTGTCCTACGTTACACAAAGGATAAGAAGCAGGGTCAGTGTTTCATTCATTCAACAGATGTTTATTCAGCACCTACTATATGCCAGGCATGGTTCTAGTTACTGGGTATAAAGAGGAATGAAGAAAAAGAAGAGGGCCACTACTTCCTGAGAGCCTGGTTCTAGATGAAAGACTCACACATGTGAAGGTAAACCAACAAATAAAGATACTTTCAGGTAGACATGCAAGTTATAAAGAAAGTAAGACTGTGTGATGTGATCACAAGTAGCCGGAAAGTGACTTCATTAGACCAGATAGTTTTGGAAGGCCTCTCTGAGGAAGTAACAGTAACTGAGACTTGACTGATGAGAAGCTAGTCATGCAAAGAATATTCCAAATGCCACTGGTCAAAACCAAAAGGAGTGAGAGCTGCCACTGGAAGGTTTTAAGCAAATGGTAATGTGACTTAGTATAATTTTTAGAAGATTGCTTTGGCTGTTATGTCAGGAATAGATTGTACAGGGCAAGAAACAAAGGTATCTCTCTGAAAGTGTTTGTTGAAGGTGGTCCAGGTGAGAGCCGGTGGTGTCTTAGACCAGGGTGGAGGCAACTGAAATGGAGCAGAGTGGGCAATTCTGGGATTATATTTGAAGGCAGGACTGCCAGGGCTTGGGGTAGTTAGGTTAGGAGAGGAGTGAAGTTCATAAAAGAATCAATAATGACTGTAACTTTTTTCATCGTCAGTTGATCAATTATGGTGGCATTTACTGAAATGGAGCAGGCTGGGAAGGGGTGAGTTTAGAGTGTGAGAGAAATTGAGAGTTCTCTTTGGGAGGCATTAAGTTTAAAATGCCTGTGACAGTGCTGTATTAGGGTAGAGATCCTTAGCTCTGGAGAGAGGTTACCGGGGATCCAGTTCCCCCATCACCGTTTATCAGCGGTGTCATGATGGGACAGTCTCTTAAGCTATCCATAGAATAAGGAAAATAATAGAGCCTTGTTCATAGAGTTTTTGTGCAGGCTAAAAGTATACCTGTAGCAAATAAGGGTGACTATCTTGTATGAAGTTATGAACATATGTATTACTATATATTACTATTCAAGTGGATGTGTCCAGTGTTTAAGCCTTTGCTCATTGTCTGTAAGTCTCAAGAAAAACATAAAATGAATTAAAGTTTAGTACTAATGGCACTTGGTGTGTCCGTTAAGGAAAAAATAAAGCCAGTTGAAGTTTAATAGTAATGACATCTGGTCTGTCTGTTATCAGTGAGCTCCCTGGTGGTTTTCTACCTCCCAACTATTCTGTGGCTAAGGCCTATATAAACTCACTAAATCCCAAAGAGCATGTCATTCCCTTGGCCTAAAACCTCGGTAGCCTCCCCATTGCCTGTAACATATAAAGTCCAAGTTCCTTACCTTTGCACTTAATAAATAACCTCCATGATCTGACCCCTAATAAATAACCTCCACGATCTGACCCCAGACTCCATTTTTGGCCGTTTCTTCTCAGGTGACTTTCCTTTGCCCAAGGTAGTCTTTTCCTTACCACATAAATGTGGCACTCCTTTCCTGGAGGTGGGGATCCGGGAGAATCTCGAACATGATGTATTGATGAAATCCAGTGCCAGCCTGCCCGAGAAGTTGGCACTGCTGAAGGGCCCCACCAAGAAGGAGGCTGCCTCCTCCTCCATGATCCCCTCCTAAGGCCACTGGCCCTAGTGCAAGCTGTCACTGCAGCCCCTTCCTCTGTGCTCAGACCTGTGCAGGTGACTCCACAGGCAGCACCACGGGGAGGAGGAGCCTTCTGCTCCGCAGCCTTGTGTTGTACCTTGAACTTCAGGGGGACCTGGCCCCGGAGCAGGTCATCAGCAGATCCATAGTGTGCAGGCTGGCGTGCAGGCTGCAGAGAACTCGGCAATGGCCAGGGATGTACATTCACCAACTTCCTGTGCGCCCCCTTCCCCCCAAGGTTAACCCAGAGCAATACATGCGTCTTTGTCATTCAAGCAACAGCAATAACAAAAATACAAAAACAAAGTTTCTAATATGTTTATTGTCATTTATTGATTCATTTATTTTATAGATGCCTGTTACATGCTATCACGGTGCTAAAAGCTGGGACAATTGAATAAGATTAATCTCTCTATCAGTTCTGCTCTTGATCTAACAGCGAAGACATAGGTAAGCACACTTTGTAATACAACATATTGTAACAGAGGTATGATAGATGCAAAATGAGAAGCACCCGCAGGGGCAAGTGGCATAGGGGTAAAGACAACAGAGTGCCCACTTGCAAGATGAAAGCGGGAGATGGATGAGCGGAGGAGGAGTGTGGCTCTAGCAGAGGAATCAGCCTGCACAAGGGCAGGGAGGCATGATGGTTATGGCTCATTTGGGGGAATTATGGATTCATTCTCCTGTCTTCATACCAATCTCTCACCTGGTCATGTGACCTTTTCTTCACTTTCATTGCCGGTACTCCAGTCCCATTGCAATCCAAGGTCTCATAAGTTCCCAGAGTGATATTGTGGTTGAAAGCATGGACTTTGCAGTTGGGCTAAAATCTCCTCTGATCTTGGCCCCACCAATGAGTATCTGTTTGACCTTGGGCGAGTTCTTCACCCTCTTTAAAACTTGGTTTCCTCATCTGTAAAACGGGGATGATGAGAGAACCTACTTTGTAGTCGTGTTGGGAGATGTGAATGAGGTAGTCCATGTAAGTCACTTAATACAACGCTTTCTTAGTGTGACCCCTCCTTCACGTATTTCTATCCCCCACCTACAAGTTCCCACGCTCCCCCGTGCAGTGTGCACCACCATATAGTTGCTCCATGACTTCATAGACGGAAACATATGTCTGACATTGTTAGTCTCTGACTTTCTATCCTCAATCCATGCTTAAGGTTTTAATGCCACTATAGGAAATGTCAAACTATAAAGATGTAGTTTCCTATTTTTAAGCATTTAAATTAAATTAATATCTTTTAAATCTCTAAATCCTTATTCCTGGGAAATGTCCAGTTTGAAGTTTATTTCTTTCCCCAGAAGACAGCAATTTGTCAGTCTTCAGAAGATTATGATTCAACAGGGAGCTTATTCAAAGTCCATTTTGAGACATAGGTTCCTTTGAGGTTTCTATACAAGCAAGGCACATTTAAGGCCTTGTTAACAGAAATATTAATATTCATAATACATCCCTCAGTATCTTTTGAGTCTCAGATTCATTCCTCTTCCATAAGACTGTGATCTGTATCACTTTATCAACTGCATCCCAAAGGAATTTGCTGATAATTCACAAAACAAATAAACCAGCTCCTTGGCCCCTCTTTCTCAATTAGTCTTCCAGTTTATCCAGCACCACTTTCCTCTTTTTTTTTTTTCCAGCTCTGATTTCTCAATGCAACGGCATGTGATGGAAAAACAAGGCCTGGTTCACCCACAGCCAGTGTCTCTGATAGAATTTCCTAGAGAACGTGCCCCACTCCATGCCCAGGCCGTGTGAGGGCAGTCCGTTGTCTTTGTGGAGTGCCAATGAAAGAATCCTTTGGGTCAATTTCTTATGCTACAGTGTGGCAAATGTTAGTGTGTTGTACCAAGCTGGAGTGTTTGGGGGTTACTCCTCCAAAACCCCAAACAAATACATGAAAATAGAACAGAGGGCTTATCTGTACCCCGTAACTGGAGATCTAAATTGACATTTTAGAAATAATGTCTAATTTTACTGGTTGATTTTTCTGTTTTTTGGGAAGTGGTGGGGGAGGGGTCATAAAAATGAATTCATAGCTATGTGCGTATACCTATATATACACATTAATTTGGCTCTGTGTGTTTCCTTTGTGATATTTTTGAATCACAGAGTGACATTTCCCTTTAAATTATTTGTTTAGTAAGTGCTGAAGTAGCCTATTATTTATTTCTTCAGTTAAATCAATTGCAGTTGTGGGGCTTTCTTTATATTTAGAATTTTATCCACCCACTGCCCTTTACTCTTTTCACTTCCCAAACATCTGAGAAAACTTTGAGATAGCTCAACTATTTGAATCACAGCACAGTTGCATAAAATCACTGGTCCCCTTTAATCTCCCTCCCCAGAAAGTCCTATTGAGACTCCGTATTGGGTTGAGTAACTAGAGAAAAAACCGAATGCAGCCTTTAATTTGAGATCAGGAGGTTGTCTGCTTGAGAAATAAAATGACTCCACACATGGTGTTCCAGGAATTATACTGCTTTCTTTCAAGAACACCAGAGGAGGAGATTTTGTGTGTGTGTGTGTGTGTGTGTGTGTGTGTGTGTGTGTGTGTGTGTTTGTGGATAGCAGGAATCTGCTTTGCTTCTTTCTTCGCAGAAAAGACAAGAAATACCTCACACCTTGGTTTTCCATGAAGCTGACAAGACTGATATTAATCCATGACTTTGAACTTTAAAATCAACAAGTCACCCCCCTAAAAGAGCTTATAACCACATGAAGAGACAGGTGTGTGGGATAAGAACATATTACAAGAACGAACAGGACTCATGGAGTGGAATCCTAAAAGCAACTTTATTTTTGTCCCCACCTCTCCCTTCAAACCTGCTCCATGAGGAAAGACTTTTTTATCCGATCGGGGATGAGGGTGAGGAGGATCAAATGTATGGTGATGGAAGGGGAGCTGACTCTGGGTGGTGAACACACAGTGTGATTTATGGATGATGTGATACAGAATTGCACACCTGAAATCTATGTAATTTTACTAACAATTGTTACCCCAATAAATTAAAAAAAAAAAAAAAAGAAAAAAAAAGAAAAATTCAGACTCCTATGGCCTTTCTGCCTACCTTCATATGACAAAAGTCCAATGGTCACTTTAAGGAAAAAAACCCAAAACACAGTAGAAAATTAGAAGTTAAAATGGCCAGTCTGAAGCAACTTTTCAATGTTCGTGCAACCTGCCCACCTGCTCACAGGCTCCTCCCCTCTTCCTCGCTCACTTCCTCTTCTAGCTGCCATCTCAGGCCCCTCTGGGGTTGTAGAGATAAGTAAGGAAAACAGGGAAGTTCTTTCTTGACCGGTACAGTTGTAAGCTGACTTTGCTTTCTCTGGGCAGGAAATGCTATCTGGTGATTAAAGACGACTCTGCCTCCTGTGGGGGAAGTTCAGTGTTGTGCAGACATCACCCGCCGGACCCTCCACCTGCCCTTCTCTTGACATAAGTACGTGTTTATTTCTCCACTTACCCTCCTGATACTCACCTTTAGCTCCACTCCCGCCCCTACAGCCTCTTACTGCTGGGGCCTCTTATACCATCATGTCAAATCCACGTTTAAAACGACCTCAGGCTGATTCTTTCAGGGATAAGTTGAAGATTTGGTCCCCAGGATTTACCACTTTTGACCAGACATTGGAAGGAGCTGCAGTCTGCTCACAGGCTACTTCTACCTTTTCATGTAACGAGCTCTCCAGACTGCTCCCTAATGCTCATTTCCCCTGGGGTCAGTAGGTAGCACCCTGCCTCATCACCAGGAGGAGAGGTTTAAGACTACTGAACAGCTGTTACCAAATATTCTTCCACAATTGTACTCTCTTAACCCCTTTTTATTCTCCTGTGGGAAAGAAGTTTTTTGTCTTGAGAAACATGTTCTTTTTGAAAATGTGCATCTGGCACTTCCTGTTGGAGTTTCATAGGTACTGAGTTTTTGTGCATCATTTTATACTTCTATTTTATCATCCTGCTACCTGTGTTATATAGATGGCTAAGGTCATAAGAATTTATATCATGTTCTGTATATATATAGTGATTAGGACTCTAAGAGTTGAGGAAGAGGAGAGTTGTAAGTCTTCTCTGCATGTGGCTGACAGTCTTAAGGGAGGCTTTACAGAGGTGAGGGGCTGTCTCAGGATAAAAAAATGGAGATATGTTGGACTGGCACAGAGGACAGAAAAGACTTTGCAGTTAGATGGTGTTGTATTAGCAAAGAGGAGCTAGAGCTTGTATATAGACATGACAAGGCAGAATGGCCTCCTGTGGTAGTCAGGATTCTAAGGGGACCCCCAATGACTCACGCCCTTGTAAAACCCCTCTACTTGAGTGTGGATGGGACCTGGGTCACGGTAAGATGTCACTTCTGTGATTACATTATATGCAAACGTAAAGGGAGTTTCACAGATGTAGTTAGGTTTCCTAATCAGCTGATTTGGAGTTCATGAAAAGAGAGATTATTTTGGGTGGCCTTGACCTAACTGGGTGAGCCTTTAAAAGAGAGAATCTCTTGCTGGCTTGGAAGAAATCCCACAGCCATATTGTGAACTGTCTATAGGGAAGAGTGACCTTCAGAAGCTGAGGTCCTCAGTCCTACAGCCACCAAAACCAGAATTGTCAGCAACCTGGATGAGCTGGGAGAAGGACCTCAGTCCTCAGGTTAGACCACAGCCCTGGCCAACACCTTGGCTGCAGTCTTTGGAGTCTCTGAGCAGAGGACCAGAAAAGCCATGCCTGGACTCCTAACCTTTAGGAACCGAAACAATAAATGGTATTATTTTAAGCTTCAAAAATTATGGTAATTTGTTAAACAGCAATAAAAAATGAAAACACTTCCTTTTCTCAGACTGTTTCATGTTGGAACATGTTGAGAGACAAGGATAGAAAATCTAGCAAGAGACCTGATTAGGTAGGATTTAGGATGCTAGATTTGGTAGGAGTGTACTAGTCAGTATTGATCCAGATACACTGTGCACTGTGTGAAACAACAAAACCAAACCATGTCTGGTTTGCTTATGCTCCATATTTTTTGCAGGTTGACTGGGGTGCTTATCCGTGTTATACTGACCCCAAGACTCAGGCTTACAGGTCTCTTTTGTAGAGTTGCCAGTGGCCAAGAAGATGAACAGGAGAACATGAAGGTGTTTATAGCTTCAGCCCAAAGGTGCCACTTTTCACTTTTTACTCAAGTTGCATTGGCCAAAATAAGTCACACGGATACACCTCTTTAAGGATGGAAGGAATGAACCAGAAATAGTTGGTGAATTTCTTTTCTTTCTTCCTTTTTATTTTTTTTTAAATTAGAGTTTATTGGGGTGACAATTGTTAGTAAGGTTACATAGATTTCAGGTGTACAATTCTGTAATACATCATCTATGTATCACATTGTGTGTTTCATTAGTGAATGTGCAACAGCCATTTTAGATTCTAAAACAAGAAGGTGACTTGATGACAACCTAGCCTCCTAATTTATACCCAAGCACCTTCCTTTTCATTCCAAATTCTGAGAAGGTATGCACATGTTCACTGCAAGCACGCAACTTAGTTAGTATTAGATATTTGACACTAGACGGAACTATGAACAACTGTAAAAAATTTGTCTTTTCTTGTATTAATGCTTCCTTCCCTAGTATTCCTGCTGTATATGAAAAGGAGCTGGAACCCATATACTCATATATTATATATATATTCCGTTTTCTCACCTCTTCTATGCCTTTATACACTCCTTCTCATCTCTCCTGAGACCAAGTTTGCTAGTGAATTCAGGGTGAGGCAGGGAAGATTCACCAAGTGTTCAAAGAGAGATGCTGGGGAAAATTTTGAGAGGTAGTCTAATCAAAATTGTTGTAAGTGGAAGTATGAGAAGTATAAAGCTTTCCCAAAGTAAAAAGCAGTTATACTTATGTCAGTAATTTATTACTACAATTTTAACATTCTCAGGGTAATTTCATTTCTCTGGTGGCTGACATACGAAGAACAATTGTTATTACCCACTTGTGATAAGTGAGAAATTGAGGGAGAGAGGATGTTTGACTTGCCTCTCTTCCACCTCTCCTTCTCCCATCAAAATAATTTTCTAGGAAAGAATTTACTGGTATTTTACCTCTCCAGGGATTATCTGCATTTTCAGCCTAAAGTGAAATGGAATCTATGTTTCCCGGGGAAAATTATTTCAGGCACAAACAAAGATGTGGCAGAGTCTGGTGTGGGATGGTGAAGTCCCAGATGGTAAACATCGTCAGTTTGGTCATTGCGGAAGCCAGGCACAGAGGAAGGAGCCAGGAAAGAAGAAAGCAAAGATGAAGGAACATGTAGAGGGTGAAAGTGCTGGTTGGAAAAAGAAGCGGAGGAACAGAGCTGTGCACACGTAGCCAGAGACACAGAAGGAGAATTCGGAGAGGACTATGGAACTCACAGGAGGAGAGAGTTTCCATAAGGAAGGCTAAAGCATCCAACTCCACAGAGAAGGCAGCTAAAAGAAGGGAGGTGATGGGTTCTGTGGATGTAATAAGTCAAGGCTAGTACTGAGCTGGGCAAAAACCTTGTTAGCAGAGAGGAAATGGGAGCTAGATCATTGTGGGGCGGACTGCTTTTCAAGAAGCTGTGAAGGAAAGGAGTGAGCAGACTGATAGATACAGAAGGAATACAACCTCAGGGAATTCAAAAAATGATGACTATGGGAGAGAGTTGTAGATCTGTAGTATATGTAGAGGGAAAGTGCTAGCGAAGGGAAAAGTTCCCAGTGAAGGTGAAAGAAGGTACTGTTGCTGGAGCAAGGTGACCACTGAGGCTGCATTTCAGGTGGAAGCATTAGTCTCCAACAGGAGAAGGGAGCTCTCCTCTTTGAAACAGGGGTAGGAGGGAAAGATGGGGCCTCACGGTGATGAGGTGGGGTGAGGCCCACTTCTGGAGGCCTCACTTTACTTTATAATTATGTGGGAAACACACCGCAGGGGGAAGGAAAGACGGGGAAGGCAGACCCAGGTCACATGGAGTTTTGCAAAAAATGCTGTTGTATCCATTTTGGGGGAGTTGCGTGGCATTTGGGGAGAGGTTTACAGACTGTCCTTCTTTTGGACAACCCAGAAGGGTAATGGAGTCCAGGGAGTTCCTTTGAGCCAGCTCTCCTACTTGCCTGTCACATCCCTGGCAGTGCTGACATGCCATGTGCAAATTAGGGGAGAGGATAAGGGACACTTATCTTTGATCAGGTCTGAAGGGAGCACAGCTTAGGACAGGAAACCAGACCCTGGGACTTTTGTGAGTGTTGTTGGGCATGAAAAAATTCAGGTTGACCTTACTAATCGCAGGACATCTAAATCATGAAGAAGACAATTTTGATGACTTTTCACATTGCCTCTGTGAGAAAGGTGTTTGTCCACCTTGAGAGGGTTTTGTGGTTCAAGTTTTGTGCTTTCTCTTTGTGAGAAATGCATTTTATGTTTGGAGGGATTTGTCATTTGTTCGGTTGAAAAGCGCCTCATAAAAGACACTCTTTTTTTTTTGGTGGGGAGGGGCAGCTGTTATCAGTAGAACTGGAGGAGGGAGTTTCATCTGCATGGATTAGGTTGATGTACCAGTCTCTTTCTTCTCCAGGGGTTTTAAGAAATCTTCCATGATTGGCTGAGCATGAGGAATCTTCCTGTGACAGCTCTATAAAGAAAGAAAGACAATAAAGACAATCTAATAGGCAGTCAGTCGATGAAGATTTTTGTCTGGAATAAATTTAGCGCATCTCATAAAGTTTTTATAGATGCTACCTTTCAGATGCTTAGAATATTATTATCTAGCCCAACATTGCTCTGTTCCTGATTTCTCTTATCCCTGCCAAAAAAAAAAAAAAAAAAAAGCCACTTTTAGGATGTTCTTCTGTGTCTATTTTAAGCCCTTAGCAGAGTTGTTTAAATGACTGATTTTTCTTTTTCCACTTCTTGGTGTTCTTTTCCTACGGGATTTAATTAGAGTCTTCCACAAAATTCTGACAATTAATGGGTTTTGCAATGAAATTCATGATTTGTATCTTTATTTGCCTTCACCACATAAATCTCATCAGGTCCTTTGTAAGCATAAGGTTTTGGTGCTTTGGGACCAAATGGAAGAAAAATGAAATTCAGATAGAGATAAAATATCTGATCATTCCCAAATAATAAACAGAAAGTGATCCCAAACCCAGCCTACAACAACTAAAATCAAGTCACTTAAAAATTCACCTTATAAGTGAAAACAAAACAAAAAGTAGTTAGGAGCTGCGTTGGTAAGGATTCTACATACTCTTTTATGCAGTATTCTTTGCAGATGTATTAAGTGTGGTTTTCTCTGGTCTTCAATAAAACTATTTCGGTCTCTACCTCTATCTCTATCTCTATCTCTGTCTCTGTCTCTACCTCTACCTCTACCTCTACCCCTGCCTATACCCCTACCCCTACCTCTAACTCTACCTCTCTCTCTCTCTCTCTCTCTCTCTCTCTCTCTCTCTCTCTGTCTCTGTCTCTATCTCTATGTCTATCTCTCACTTGCTTCCTCTCTTTTGTGTGTTTTGGGAGTGAATCTGAATCCTTAAGGAAGCAAGGGTTCTGAGGCAGCTGCCGAGGAAATATGTATGTGCCAGGTAAAAATATATTCATATCTTTCCACATGAATGGTGCTCGATGAGCCTGGTTTAATGTCCCCTGGGTCTGAGGAGTTGCACGACTCTA
Source organism: Rhinolophus ferrumequinum (assembly GCF_004115265.2). NCBI lineage: Eukaryota > Metazoa > Chordata > Mammalia > Chiroptera > Rhinolophidae > Rhinolophus > Rhinolophus ferrumequinum. The sequence goes on along the minus strand of NC_046296.1, from coordinate 23,554,624 downwards.
CAGCATATCTTATTATTTAATGGGAAAGAAAGTGTATCATTACAGTGAGGCACCCATTATGTCCACAATCATAAAGGAGGTATCCTTTATGAAAAAAATAAGTTCTTTTCTTCATTTTCTGATAAAAAAAGGGAAGGGAATGGCAGAGGGGGTAAAAGAGATGTAAATCAAGGAAGAATTATCCCCAGAAAATCCTCCTCTCCCTTAAATCTTAAATTGAATACTTTGACTTCTGCTAGTGAACTTCCTCTTTCTTGGCAAGGACAGAACAGTGAAAAGATAATATGTTTTCATTGCTTTTTCCATTCTAGAAAGAAAAGCCTACTGGGCTCATGAAATCATACCCTTTTTGTGGTATTGCTATTGCTTCTATATCTCAATAAGGTATTCTAAGATTTGAGATTCACTGTTCTTACAACTTTAAAAATATGTATATTTCAGAAAGTACTTAATTAGGAACATGAATTCGAAACCCCTGGCTCCCTTTGCTTCCCGGCTTCTGAGGTTGGAACGCTCGGTGTGGATGAAGGCAAGGTCGACAGGGAGGTAGCAGCAGGCCTCCCAGAGGACGTGGCTCCACGATGCTCTGGGCAGCCACGTGTGGACCAGGTCCTGGAGGCTGAGCTCAGTTATCCATGGGGCTCCCCAGTCTCCAGACAGGTGGAAAACACCAAATGGAGCCTCCAGGCTTGGCACTTTATTTGGGGAACAGAGAGCGGTAACAGAATAAAAGGAAAAGTATTGCTCTGGGAGTCAGAAACTATAAATTTCCCAAGAGCAATGCCGTTTACTCATGGTGTGACGTTGCACAAGGGAAGCCTCTTCATGTGGCTACCTCTGTGTTTTTCTGTAAAGCATGGGTAATACTCTCCGTCCCTCTGTCTGTCTCATGAGTGTGACATGCATCGGGTAGCACAGGGAACATGGCTGCTTTAAGTCTGGATTCTCGTAAACTGAAAAAGCCTGTGATGGAGTGCTTTCTCTGTGCCTCGCCCTGTGCTAGGTTCTCTGGGGAATGGCCGAGAGCTACAGTCCATGTCCTCACCTCTCCACATCTGAGAGGCTAATTCAAGCAGGAAGAAATAGCAGTGGTGTTGGGCCCCTCGGCAGGGCTGTCCTAGCCAGCAGTGGGCAGATGTGTGATTTAACACAACAGCCCCACATTCCTTGAGGAGTCTAGGGACTGTGTGGGCAGTTGCAATAAAGGACAAAAAGAGTTGACATATTCACTGTCTTTGGGACGCTCCTCCCCCTCACCCCTTAAAATCTTTAAAACCAGGCTGTTTCTTAGAGTTAGTGGTTGGTTATAATTTAAATAGCAGCCTTTTTTGGTTAGCAGTACACAGAATAATGGTGCATCTTATAATCTATGAAATCTTATACCCAATAAAATACTGTACAAGACGAAAAATACCATATTCCTGATATCCAACACCACTAAGTCCAATGCTAAAAAGAAGAATTTTAAACAAAGGAGTCTGTCAGCATCAAAACAATTCATTTATCATTGAAATAGTTTTACACAATGGGAAAGAGGAGTTACCCAAGGGAGGCAAATGAGGGAAGGAGGTTGTTCAAATCCTTATACTTTCTTTGAAAGGGAGGAATTGGATCTCCTTACAATTTAAAGATGTTCTTTTGATTTTGACTTGGGCTATTGCCCTAGAGCCCTGATATATGGTAGCTTCTTCAGTGTACCCCAGTGCCTAGTCTAATTCCCATTGATTTCTAGCTTTGGGGGGTGTCCCAGTTCTCTTCCTGGCATTTTCTTTACTTTTGTGCCTGGACCTCTTTGGCTGTGGTCATTAACCAACCTGACGTCCATCTTGACTTCCCCCTCTTCCCAGGCTCTGGGTTCAAATTTGGTGTATGCCAGCTAACTTCTCCAACTATCATCTCCTCAAGGGTCAAATGGAATAATAATAATAATAATAATAATAATAATAATAATAATAATAATACTTACCGTGTACTGCTGTTGTGTTGTTTAAATGAGCAGATGAGTTTTAAGTCCTCAGTACACTGCCTGGTTGGCATGTGGAAGCTATTCTTCATTTTCTTACCAGCAGGTGTAGTAGCAGTAGTAGTAGTAGTTGTTGTTGTATACTCATGCTAGTAATATTTGGGGACACAGAGAACCTTGCAATATTACTCAAAATTGGTTTGTGATGACATTCCTATGCTCTTTAAAACATCCAGCAGCCCTTCTCAAGGCTTGGTAGAGAATCAAGTCCTAATGCCGTAAGACATCTATTGCATGTAATGAATTAACTTATTTACTCTGCATCTAGAACATTACTAGCTAAGTATCTTTCTTGGGAGAACTGAGAAAACAGTCACTCAAATCATTTTCTGTGGGGCTTAATTCTCTCGGGCACCTCAGTTGGGAAAAAGCTGATAAAGAATAGATTTCCATAATTCACAAAGTGGAGTTGTATTTGAAAGCCATTTGATTTAGAAGAACGAGTGTGACTCAAAGGGGAATAATGCTAATACATAAATTCCAAATATAGCATGCTTGTAAGGTATTCTGAAGACTCTGTCTCCAAGAGGAATTCTTCTGTTGTTTAACGTTATCCTCTGTAGACCTGATCCTGAAACCTAGTTCCCAACTAATAATTTTCACTTTTACATTATTGAGCCTGAACGCTGACCATAGACTTTTCTTGTAGGTGGTGTTAAACAAGAATGGTGATGCATTTATTTTGGAAGCTGTTGGGGAATGCGGTCCAGAATTTTAGCTGATCCTCATTTTTGCTGCACAATCCTTATTAAAAAACGATATGCTTTCGGTTGACATTAAAAAAAACCAACAAGGAAAGGGCAGCTATCTGGAATAATGCAGCGGCATCAGGTCTTTCCTTTCATTTGCCTCTCCATGACAGGCAAAGTAGTCGTTGGAAACATGGGGAAACTTCCCAAATTCATTTAAGTTGTGAAGGCACAAACCCCAGAAGTATCTAGATAGTGATCGTTTTTCTGAGCTGTGGTGGGGCATTTGGCTCAGAATGACCACTTAGACTGGAGGGAGTGCAGGCTGGGACACTTTCTCTTTGACAACATCCAGATCTATGTGTAGATAGAAACAGAATGAGGAAATCAGAAGGAAAGGTGGTTGGATCAATTTTCCCCAAACAAATCATGTGGTTAAAAGGAGAAGAACTTACTTGAACTCCAAAGGGGCTATTTGGCTAGAATGCATTCGTGTTAGAAAATAAAAAGGTGTTTCCAGTCGTCTTTTGGGAAGCTGTGAAACAACAGTGGTTTTTCGTCTTCTTGAAATGTTCTCCAACTGTATTACCATGGACTCGTTTTGATTCAGGGCAGTTATAGGAAAAGTGAACATGAATGGGATCTGTTACCATAAAAGCACCATTATTTTATTCTCAGTAAGCCCTACATTCTGAACACATCCCGCCAGCTCATTCCATCACAAGGTAGACTAATTCAGCATCGTGGTGACTCTGGCATGCTGAAGCCTTAATTATAGCTAGAAATTGGCACAGTCGTTCTATCCTCTGCAATCTTGCATTTAGTCTCTTTCAGTGGGCATTAATATTTAAGCTATTTAGCTAAATGAAAATTATTTTTATGGAAAGGTTAAGCTACTTATGCACTTGTATTAAAGGGATATTTTGCTTTTCCTGTAGAGATTTATCTTCACTTTAAAGATTAAACATGAAATAAGCCATGGAAAGAAAAAAGAAAAAGCGGAATGGTAGATCAGAAGAATTCCACTTTCAACATCTCCTTCCAATGAGCCTACAATTAGATGAGGATTGTCAACATAGTATTTGCCAAAGCCCAGACAATTGTTTTCTCAGATTTGGTGGAGGTAGGGATGTTAGGGGAAAAGAAAGGTAGGAAGGAAACTCTGTGCTGGGAAACCTCGCTCTTTCTGTGTGTTTATGAACAAACTAAAGAAAATTGATAGCCCTCTGAACATGCAGGGGAGCTCATCTGTGGAAAATCCCTGGTTGTCCTCTTGCAGTAGACTTTAAATAGCTCAACTCATTGAAACAGAGTTGATGAGGTGATTTTTTAAAAAAAATTTTTATTCTTTGTAAATTTGTGATACAGCCTACATTTTCTAACACTTTTCAATTGTTTATTGCTAGATATCATACACCCAGCTGCTTCCCCACCTGCCCCCATTCTCACCTACATAGCAACAGCTACGCAGACTGGGAAAGACTTTATAATGAATAACACACTGGTATTATGGAATATTCTGTGATCCTTCAACTGGAAAGCAGATTTTTGAAGCTATTCTAAAGTGGGGCAACTCAGTGCCTGGAATAAATGAAGTTGTGCCCTTGTTATCCAGGGAGAGAGTTAAGTGGGGAGGACTGCTGTGCCATCACAGGAGGCAGAAACTCAGGGAGAGAGATAATATTGATGATTTCAATCAGAACCAGCAGCACAGGGTTCTGTGCTTCAAAAATACCTTGACCTGCATGTGTTGTAATGAGATGCTCTGTGCATTGGATTCTGAGTCTCTGATCAAAGGGCATGGCCTGACGGCCCCAGGTTTAAAAATGCCCTAGTAGGGATCTTCCTTCTAGATACCTTACCTTATACCATCAGCCTCATCCGGAGGGTGTGACTAGAAATTCAGCCTCAAGATGTTCCCTGAAAACCGTGCCGGTGGCATTTTGGGCTGCTAATGAGAACCATAAAATAACACTGAAGAAAGGTCTGAACTAACATGCCAGATGACTGCATTTGTGCTCCCTGAATTGGGTGTAAGATTTATGAATTGAGTTCAGGGCTGCCTTAGCATCTAGCCTCTCATAAAATTTTGCTGCAGCCCCTGTTTAAATAAAATGGAAGATAAAAGTGGTTTCAAGAGTGTGATGAAAGGATTGTTATTGAAATGCTAATTTAGATGTGGCAACTGCCTATGAGATGGCCCTGCTTTTGAGACACAGCCTGCAGTTTGAAACACATGCCCAAAGAAAGCTCCTTTTCCCCAATGTTGAGTGTGTGTGTGTGTGTGTGTGTGTGTATGTGTGTGTGTGTGTGTGTGTGTGTGTGTGTGTGTGTAGCCACATGTTTTACTATTTGTCAAGCTCTTCTATGAGTGTCAGCTTGGTATGTTTCTACCCAAGGGATTTCTCTGTGGCTGCTTTAACACACATTTTTAATTATTGTTGGTTGAACACATGAGCTCTCCTTTTCACATACCACTGCATGCTTGACACAATTTAGAACGTTCTGGAAAAAGGTCACTGTCTCAGTGGCTCTGATCATGGACTAGGCAATTTGCTTGACTAGATTATACACCTAAGGCAAGGGGAAGAAAGTGGAATGTCGTCAACTCAGAACAAGTTCAATGAAGATGCCATTCCCTAGACCTTTGACCTTGAACCCCTCTGGTGAAATGGCTTCATCCAATCACCTCAGTTAGCCTCAGCAGAATGATAGGCTTTTGGACACTGAGCAGTACCTGAGGCACTGTTGTCACTGAAGATAAACAAATGCATGTTATCTGAACCATAGTCACTCCCTGCAGCAATGCAAATCAAAAAGTAAATGCATTTTGAAACAAACAAAGCTAGAGGGTTTTTAAAACTCAACACTGTGATAAAAAAAAAATGTCCAGCAAATCTACCGTTTAAATATGACATCTTGAGAGGGAAGTTGTCAGGGCTTAAGTTTACTTGTAAAGAAGGTAACCATGAAAAATTATCACTATCCTACTAATTATGGGGAGTATTTACTCTCTTCAAATTGCTTTCTCCTTGAGCACAATCGCTAAAATGCACCATTCAGCCTCTGGAGTATTTACACTTTTCCTTTCTGTAATTATAAATGTGGAGGCTGCTGAAGTGTAATACCTGGGAAATAAAAAGGATCCAGAGAGAAATGGAAAAAAAAAACCCAGGACAGAGATGAAAAATACCATGTTGGAGCTCGCAACCCCTGGCTCAGCCAGGGCTTTCAGGTCATTCATCTTGCGTTTGATTTGTCTGCCTTTTCACTTCAAATAGGTTTACAGGTTTTTAGCTGAAACCAATTAAAGAGAGCCAATTGGCAGGGTTAGCACTCGTGGTGTTTATGGTGTGCATTCTATTGATTTATGCCGCTCAGCAGCTACAGTGAAAAGAAAACTATATGGAGAGGAAGAGAAACCTTATACTGGGGAGGCATTACAGTGCACAGGATTAATGCGAAGACAGTAATGAATGAGCCATAAAGAAAACTGCTGACTATGCAAGATCGGGCAATAAGAGGGTTTTTTTTTTTTTTTTTTTTTAAAGAACGACATACCAATGGCAACAATCCAGTGACAAGTAATTATGCAAAATGCTTAGTATCAGTTGACAATGTAGGGCTCTTTCATTTAAAGTAGCAGAAAAGGATGCAGGGAAAGGAAGTGCATTTGCTGGTTTTGTTGTAGTATCTTGAGGTTTAACACGCAGGACAAAGACCTAATTTGGCAGCCCCAAGGGAATGAGTTCCAGGAGAATATTGTATGGAAGTTATTGAGTAGTGGAGACAAAGACACACAACTTTCTTTACATTTTGCAGTTTTGGAAACAACCAGTGGATCATTTAAGCCTGGCAGTGTCAAACTATTAGAGTGGGGTGTTGGAGGACTACCCATAAAAAAAAGGTGGCGGAGAAGAACACTGGACAACTTCTGAGGCCCCGTTCTACCTTCCAGCCATACAGGGCTTAGGAGGTCTTGAGGAGTTGCTGATGGCTTACACACTTAAGCACTCAAAACCATTCTCATTGACGGCATGGAGGGTGGGCAAAAGACTGGCATTTGTAGGCATCAGACTAACTGACTCTACCTTGGGTGAGGAGGGGGGAACTATAGCCTTTTGTTTGCAGCCCTCTGAGACACAGGCTTATGAAATTCAGGATAGGTAACAGAAAACTCTTTTGACAAGTCATAAATTCTTGAAGACGAAGATATTTGATTATTGAAGAAAAAAATTTTTTAAGCAAGTAAATGACCAGTTTGGTTTGGAAAATAACACAGGCTGGATTGTCATATAAGACTTTTATGATTTAGTGTTAAACTTCATAAAGACAGGTGAGTCAGGCACAGCCTTGAATATTTGTAATGATAACAATAATTATTATTATGGTGCTAATATTCTTGCCTTGTCTTTGTTTAATAACTTATCCTCTTGTTTTTCTTTTAAGTATGATAACATACACTGTTTGATTATCAAAACAATCCTGTGAGTTTGTAAGCTTAGATATCATTATCCCCATCTGAATGATGAAGAAATAGCCTCAGGGAGTTAAGTGATTTACTGTGGCAATTGATAATAAGAAAAGAACTAACAATTATTGAAGACTTATGACTCATCCAGATCTTGGATTAGAATATGTGTGTATGTGTCAGTGTATGTGTGTGTGTGTGTGTGTGTGTGTGTGTGTGTGTTCAAATATATATCTCCTAAATTAGGTATCACTATCCCTTTTTTACAGAAGATGAAACTAGACTCAAACAGGTGGAATAATCTCCCACAGGTCAGTGACAAGCAAGAGGGGACACTGGGTTTTGAACCCACCTCTCAAGCTCTGGCTACTCATATTTTCTCTCTAAAATTGGAGAGGTGGATACAGAGAATCACAACTTAGAGAGTAGAAACCCAAGAGCAGAAACTTCCACAGCAACTAGCACTGGGCTAGGAAAACCTGAACTGGGATTGATGAATTGCTGGAGGCTAAATGTGGACAAGTCTGAGAGATAAAAACTCCAAGGGGACTGGGTTCTAGGGTGGCCCTCACACTTTTGTGTCTTGCCTCCAGCAGTTCAACCAGGTTCTCACAGGGAAGATCAGAGAAAAAATCCCCTGAGGCTTCTGTCAGGGGCAGGAGAAAAGCAACCATTTTGAAATATGCCAGACCATTCTGTTCTTCTTAACAAAGACTACCCTCAAGAGAAACTATTTTATAAGAACTTAATCTACTAGGGTATCATTAATGCCTAGCTGATCTGGGGGAAGGGAAATACCCAATTCCAATTGGCTCTAGCTATCTTGTACCACCAAGAGGGTTAAAAAAAAAAAAAAAAAGAACAGAAAATAAGAAATCCTTGTGAAATTCACAGCCCAGGGACACAGGCTGACTGAAAACTGAGACCCAATCATATGACTCCCTTCCCATCACACCTCACCACTGCATTATTAAAGTCCTATTTACCACAGTTCCTTTTACCCAGTACATCGTGTCTAGCATTCAACAAAATATTACAGGGCATACTAAAAGGCAAAAAAGCACATTTGAAGGGATAGAGCAAGAATTAGAAGCAGCCCCAGATATGGTAGGGATATTGGAATTATCAGACCATGTATTTAAAACAAATATGATTAATATGTTAAAGGTTCAAATGGAAACTGTGAACAACATGCAAAAATAGATGGATAACAATAAGCAGAAAGATGGAAATTCTAAAAGAATAAAAAAGAAATGTGATCAATAACACTGTAACAATGAAAAAATGCCTTTGATGGGATCATTAGTAGAGTGGACATGGTCAAGGAAAGAATCTCTGAGCTTGAGGATATGTCAATAAAACCTCCAGAGCTGAAAAGCAGAAAGACTGGGAAAAAAACACAAGAATATTCAAGAACTGCGACTGTGGGACATCTCTAAAAGGTGTAATATACATGTAATAAGAATATCAGAAAGAGCAGAATAAGGGAAAGTAACAGAAGGAATATTTAAAGCAATAATGACTGAGAATTTTCCCCAAACTAATGTAATTTGCCAAGCCAGAGATCCAGGAAGCTCAGAAAACATGAAACAGGACAAATGCCAAAAAAACTACACCTACACATATCATATTCAAACTTCAAAAAATCAAAGATTAAAAAATCTTGAAAGAAGCCATTTAAAAAAATTAGCAGCTTACCTATACAGGAGCAAAGATAATAATTGCATTGAACTATTCTTCAGAAACCATGCAAGCAAGAAGAGAGTTGAATGAAATGTTGAGAGTGTTAAGAGAAAAAGCCCACCAAACTAGAATTCAGTACCCTGCCAAATTATCATTCAAAAGTAGAGGAGAAAGACAGACTTTCTCAGACAAACAAAAGTTGAGGGAATTTGTTGCCAGAAACCCACCTTGGAAGAAATATTAAAAGTTCTTCAAAGAGAAGGAAAATAATATAGGTCAGAAACTCAAATCTACAAAAGAAGACAAGAGCACTAGTGAAGAAATAAGTGAAGGTAAAATAAAAAGGTTTTTATTCCTAAGTGGTCTAAGAGATAACAGTTTTTTCAAAATAATGGTAGCAGCAATGGGTGAGTTATAGTTTATGTATATGTGAAGTGAATGACAACAATGATACAAGGGTCAGGAGGGGAGAACTAATTATATTTTTGTAGTATTAACATACCTGCACTACTCAAGAAGTGTCATGGTGTTATTTGAAAGTGGACTTAGATTAATTATAATGTATATGGCAAACTCTAGGCAACCACACATCAACAGACTAAAGGGGAAAAAAGCATATAACCATATCAGTGGATGTATGAAAAACATTTGATAAAACTTAATACACATTTATGATAAAAACTCTCCACATACTAGGGATTGATGGGGAATTCCTCAACTTGATAAAGAGTATCTACAAAGAAGCTACAGCTAATATTGTACTTAATGGTGAGAAACTAGAACTTTTCCTGCTAAGATCAGGAATAAGGCAAGGATGATCCCCACTGTCACCACTCCTTTTCAACGTAGTGCTGGAAAGTCCTAGCTAATGCAATAAGGAGAGAGAGAGAGAGAGAGAGAGAGAGAGAGAGAGAGAGAGAGAGAGAGAGAGAGAGAGAGAGAGAGAGAGAGAGAGAGAAGGGAGGGAGGGAGGGAGGGAAAGAAGGAAGGAAGGAAGGAAGGAAGGAAAGAAAGAAAGAAAGAAAGAAAGAAAGAAAGAAAGAAAGGAAGAAAGAAAGAAAGAAAGAAAGAAAGAAAGAAAGAAAGAAAGAAAGAAAGAAAGAAAGAAAGAAAGAAAGAAAAAGAAAAAAAAACGTATACACATTGGGAAGGAAGAAATAAGACTCTTTATTTGCAAATGACAAGATTGTCCATGTAGAGTATCCGAAATAAGTGACTAAAAAAATTGAACTAATAAGCAATGCAGCAAGGTTGCAGGATACAAGATTAATATACAAAAGTCAATCACTTTCCCATACATCAGCAGTAAACAAGTGAAATTTAAAATTTAAAACACAATACCATTTACATTAGCACCTAAAAAATGAATATTTAGAAATGAGTCTAACACAATATGTACAAGATCTACATGAGAGAACTATGAAACTTTAACAAAAGAAATCAAATAAGAACTAAATTAATGGAGAGATAGTCCATGGTCATGAATAGAAAGACTCAATATTGTCTATAATTTGATCTATTGATCCAACAGAATCCCAATCAAATTCTTATTTTGTGGATATTGACAAGCAAATTCATCTAAAGATTTTACAGAGAGGCAAAGGACCTAGAATAACTGATTAATATTGAAAGAAAAGAACAAAGTTGAAGGACTGACACTACCTAACTTCGAGACTTTAAAGCTACAGTAGTCAGGACAATGTGTTATTGGTATAAAAATAGACAAATAGATTAATGGAACAGAATACAGAGCCCAGAAGTAAATCCATATAAATATAGTCAACTTATCTTTGACCAAGGGGCAAAGGCAATACAATGGAGAAAACATAGTCTTTTCAACAAATGGTGCTGGAAGAATGAACACCCACACATAAAAAAATTAATTTAGACAGACTTTTACATCAGTCACAAAAATGAACTCAAGATGAATAATAGACCTAAACATAAAATGAAACTAGAAGATAGCAGGAGAAAACCTAGATGATCTTGGATGACCATTGTAGTATCATACAGAATAGTTATAATTCCCTATTATACAGATATTATAATGATGGATACATGTCATTATATATTTGTCAAAGCCCATAGAATGTACAATACTCAGAGTGAACCCTCATATAAAATATCATTCATTATTTTTATTGATTAAGTCTGGCAACTTTACTCAATGTATATTTTGTGCATCTGCTATATGCCAGGCAAGTCACACCTTTAAATTAAATTATTTGTGCAATTACTTGTTTTAATGGCTGTCTCCCACATAGATGTTAAGCTCTTGAGGGCAAGGACTATGCCTGTCCTTGGATTATAATCATATGTCAATATAGGCTCATCATTTGTAACAAACGTACCACTGTGGTAGAAGATGTTGATAATGAGGGAGGCTGTGTTTGATAGTGGGGCAGGTGGTAGGTATGTAGGAACTCTGCACTTTCTGCTCAGTTTTGCTGTGAACCTAAAACTGCTCTAATAATAATAAAGTATTCAAAAGGGGAAGTTCTACGTAAGCCTCAGTATTCACTCAGGTCAACCTGAAGAAGAACTGTGGTCTGTTTACAGTCCTTGTTTTCATCCAGTTAAGAATAGCTCCCTTTCAGTCCACGTGTGTCTTTCTCTGCATAACGTTTCCCTGCCTTCCGTAATCCGTAGAAGTCAGAGCCTTTCTTGGCTCCCAAGATCTGTGGCAATTTCCTTGGTCATAGAACATGGAAGTAAGATGGCTATATAATTGATCATCCAAATCAAGACAATTTTGAAGGGAAAGAAGGCACCAAGATAATTACACCAAGATAACAGGAATGCACTTGGACTGTCCAGAGCAAAATAGGAAGAATGTTCACCCTTACCTATGGTCCACGCTTTCTAAAGAGAGCTGAGTCAGGTGGGCATGGAAATGTATGTGTGTATGTGGGTAGCGGACTAAATGCATTTTAGCAGCAACTCTAATTACTTTTTACCCCTAACCAGTGGGCGCCTCAGGAGTGGGCTGTGTTTTATGCTTTTACGTACCTGATTGACTTTTGCAAGGCCTGGCATGTCTCTACTACTTAGCGAGTGTTCACTGAATGAATGAATGGGCTGAAGACTCAGCTACATTTCTTCTTTGTTTCTTCTATATCGCCTCCCTCAATGATAAGTTCTGATTCCATTTATGTGTTACCTCTTTCCTTAAGCATCCTTCACTCCATCTGCGTGATATCATTCCACTTAGACATGACACATTCAATAGCATTTATCTCTCATACTGATTTTTATTTTCCAGCTCTGCCGGGTAAAGCCACACTAACCCAGTAATTATAGGAAATTTGTGTGTCAGGATTTGAAGGCTGGGTTGGTAGTATCAGCCTGGTGAAGATTGGTAGAGGAAAGCTTACACAATAGTGTATTTGGGGGCAAAGACCAAAACACCCCCTCAAATGGGAACAGTGGCAGACTGGAAAGCCTGTCACGAAGACTTTGAGATTACTCTGTTAATTATATTTAATATGCATATTAAAAGAGAAAATTAAAAAATGGAGCTGATTTAGACTCCTACAGCACAGTTGATAGAGGAAAAAAGATGTAGTAAGTTCTTAATAATGCAAAATATTTTTAACTAACCAACCAACTAAATAAAAAAAAATAGAGAATGTTCTTAATATAAAGGTTAGATATAATTTTAAACCGGATTAAGGCTAAGCATAAGCAAGACATGATATGACTAATTGAGAATCTGAAGAAAGTTCCCTGGGATACAAGCTAGGAAACCTAAATTCCAGGCATGGCTGAAAGGAGTAGCTATATGACTTAACCTCCAGGGGCCTAATTTTTATTTATCTGTAATGTGAGGGAGTTCAGACCATATACTTTTTAAGGATTCTTTCAGATTTTAACAGTTTTTTTTTCATGATTTTTTAGTAGATACTTAGTTTGGAACACCCCAGAAGCAGGAAAGGCGGCTCATGCTGTGGCCTGATTTCTAAGACACATTGGTTCCCCAGGCCATACAGCTCTATTATCACAGTACAGTAACCTTGGACCTTCTATGTTCTCTCATTTAGTTACTGGAAGGACCCAGTTACCCTTAGAAACAGGTTTTCTGAGAATTTTCTAGCTTGGAATAATTTCGTGCAACCCCAGGAGAGAAGCTAATGAATGCTCAGAGGTGAAAACACATCTAAATTCACATAGTTATATCATAGTAGAATATTTGGTGAAACGGTGTTTTCTGACATTGCTCAAGTCTTCTAGCACTGCATTGCTTCACTCACTCATTCATTCACTCACTCATTTATTCGTTCAGTGCTTTCTGCGTACCTACTAGTGAGTCAATATTGTTTCACCTGTCAGGAGTCAAAAAGAAAGGAAATAAGATCCCTGTGTAAAAACATCGTCTCTTTAGACATATATGCTGACTAAATCGCATTGTTGTAATTTTTTTTCATTCAACAGCTGACTGCCTTAGCATTCTCACTGAAGAATACTGTACATTTATTTTTCTGCCCAGGGCAGTATGACAGAATGGTAGATATTGCTTGTATTAAGTAAGATATACTGTTTCAGAAACAATAGCCTCCCTTGACTCCCTACCCCCTGTCAAATATAATGTTAGGGAACAAAATTTTTTTCATGTAACACACAAATAAGAGCTCTGTTCCCTACATTTTTTCAGGGACCAGACTGACAGAGGCTGTGCCAGCCTCTGGTACTTCCTTACCAGTTTATTCTGGATACCAGTATTCAGCCAAACGAAAGGGAAGAGCACGGAAGATTGCATGTAAGTTTGTATGGGTCAGGCCTTCTGATGGCGCTGAACCCTTTTGCTCACCTCCTATTGGCTACAACTCAGTCACATGATGAGAGAGAGAGAGAGAGAGAGAGAGAGAGAGAGAGAGAGAGAGAGAGAGAGAGAGAGAGAGAGAGAGAAGTCAGCTGGGAGCTGTAGTCTAGCTCTGTGTCAGAAAGAAGAAAAAGCTGCCAGCAGTCTTGGCCACGTTGCTTCATGTGCAACCACATGGTGAAATGTGTCCCCCAAACTTCCCTTTTATTAAGTCATTGTATGAATTCCTATTCAGATTTAGTTCAAGTTTGTCGAGGATGATTTGCTTTGATTGTTAAATGGTTGTTCATCCTCCTCGAAAGTCACCTTACTTGCTTTTTTCTATGGCATGTGCCAGATGCTTTTAGAATTCTACAAATAAAGGCAAAGGTTCAATAGTGTTGTTTAATAATCGAACACAGACCATGAGTTGTAAAGTTTTGTCTTTATATCTCACGCAATTTCTTTTTCACCATGGACAATAAAACATAATTGCACAACATTTCAAACAACTTACATGATATGCTTTATTAAAATAAACAAACAAAAACAACAATAGCAACAAGAAAAATCCTGCCTTACATTAGAGCTATTTCTTAGGAATTAAAGGAAGAGAAAGTTAATGATACATATTTTAATAAATCTAATGAAATGTTAGTATAGAATAATTTCTATGTCACAAGAGGGATACATTTGTATAATCATGGAAATATGATGTTGCCTACCATTAGCAATTCAATGTTGGGGAATTATTCAACCTACCAGAAATGTTTTTCAGCAACTTGTATGACTAACCATTAAATCTAAAACGTGGGGATTTGAGTGCAGGTATAAGTGTTAGGCTAGACTGCTGAATTACTTTAAAGAGACACAAAAGGAATCATGGACTGAGGTCTTCAGGGCGGTCACTTGAATAGAATTTTAATTTAAAATGTCCCATGAAACGGTTAGCACTACTAGATGTCCATATGGCTTACTCCTGCGCTTTATTTTCTGCTCCTTTTCAATGAGACCTTCTCTGACTATTCTATGAAATACAGCCTCCCCCATTTACTTTCTATCCCCTGTCTTGGCTTTATTTTTACTTCATAGCACTTCTTGACAATCATGCATTATATGATATATTTACTTGTTTATTTGTTATTGTCTCTATGAATCCCTAGAATATAAGCTCAAGGAGGGCAGGAACTTGGTCTTTCTTGTTCATTATCGTACTCCCAGACCTTGCACAGACAGTACCTGAATTAGATTAGGTGCTCAATAAACTGAGGTTGAATGAATGACTTGTTTCGTATAGAAGTGAGGTTGCCCTATGGTCTCCTGACTGAGGCATTGGCCATTGGTTATGACCCAATGTGTTATCATAACCCAGTGTCAGTTAGTTTTTGCTGTTGAAATAACTGCCCCAAAACTTAGCGGCTCCAAACAACAATTATTTATTTAGCTTATAATTTTCTGGGTCTGCAATTTGGGCTGGGCTTTCAGCTGGGTGGTTTTTTGGTCTTGGCTGGGCTCACTCGTGCATCTGTGGTCAGCTTCGAGTCAGCTAGGCGGCTCTGCTTCTGGGGGTTGGCTGGCTGTCACCTGCGGTGATGGGAGTGACGAGGCATGTGTCTCTCATCATCTAACAGGACAGCCAGGCTATTGGCATGGCAGATGCTCAGGGTTTCCAGAGCGAGGGCAGAAGGTAGAAAGCCTTTTGAGGTTTATGTTCAAAATGGGAACAATGAACGTGTGCTGTAATCTACTGGCCAAAGCATGTCATCATGCAGCCCAAGTTCAAGGGGTGGAGAAATAGACTCTGCCTCTAAAAGGATGGTGTTGCAAAGCCTGCTTCCAACAACATGAATCTAGGAAAGGGACAAGTTTATGGACATTTTTGGAATCTATCACCAAACTGTCACTGTTTTGGTCTGGTGGGGGGGTCTACTGATCCTGGACGAGTGCCTCTTGCACAAAAGCAGCATATAACCAAGGCAAGCTAATATACAAAGTCCAAATGCTCCTCTAAGGGCAATACCCTCGTCTGCGTATTCAGGGAGCCCTCCCTGTGAGGGAGGACTGATTGTCAGCCATGTAACGGCCACCTCCTCTTCTTTCTCCCCCACAATATTGATTACGTTCCATGCTCGTGTGTCTCTGCTCAGGTATCTACCTTACTTCTCAATAAAAAGAGATGCTGTTTCAAAATAAATAACCCGACACATTGTAAAGTTGCTGCAGATACTTAGAAACAATGCTTTCTAAATATTTATAAGCTATATTTCAAAATCTGTTATATTCGGTGAATTGTGTAAATAAATATCAGACCTGCGAGTTACCATCCCACAGCGCCAGTGCAGCAAGTCCAATTACTCATCTATAAACAGACAAGTCATCATTTAAAACTCTGTCCTCCGTCTTACAGCTCTGTCTTTGGATTCTATCCAGTAAACAAACCGAAAAGTGTGAAACTTGTTTTTTTTTCCTTACTAAAAGAAGTAAGAAGAGTATCTTCATTACAAGGAGAAATGGCAGTGTTGGTGTTATTTATTTTTTGACTGCTATAGGACATAGGAGAAACCATCTACTTAAACTGACCCAACGCTTAATTGGAACAGGGTAGAGGGCCATGGGGGGAGGAACCAGGAGGAGGAACGAGGATAGAAGAAGCAGAGAGTCTTTTTGCAAAGTTGGAGCTTAATCCCCTTGAAAAGTTCCAGGCTTGCCGAGCTGTAGTCTGAATGGACAGGTCAGCCAGATGTGAGCGCTTAGGTTACAAATCTGGAACAATATTCCGGTGCTTACATGGCTGCAGGATATGAGGATGAGAGGGGAGCAGAAAGACCCACGAGTAATTCATATAATATGTCTGCGAAGAGCATCCACACTTTGTGTTTTTTCCCTGTCCTAGGGATTTTCATCTTCCAGGAGACAGGATGCAGATCTAGACAGAGAGATGAGAAGTTTGTAATAAAAGCCTGGATATAGCAAAGCTAATATATGGAGATTAACCACAAATCTGCAAGGGTTTTGGGAAGGGATGGTTCAGTATGGTGAGGAATTTAGGGGGTCTTCAATGTAAACTTTCAGGGTAGATAGCAGATGAATCTAGAAAAAGTGTCTCTGGCAAGATAGGCAAAATTGGAAAAAAATAGAAATGAATTAGGGTATTTCTAGATTGTGAGAAAGTGGTACTGAATGCAGAGCAGGGTGGTCTGAATGCAGAGGGGTTTGTGTTGGGGAGTAACAGGAGCTGTGAAGGTGGAGAGTGCGTAATGTGTTTCCCCGAAAATAAGACCTAGCCGGACAATCAACTGTAATGCGTCTTTTGGAGCAAAAATTAATATAAGACCCGGTATTATTATATTATGTTGTTATGTTATGTTATGTTATGTTATGTTATGTTATGTTATGTTATGTTATGTTATGTTATATAAGACCCGGTATTATATTACATTACATTATATAAGACCCAGTCTTATAGTGTAGTAAAATAAGACCAGGTGTTGTATTAATTTTTGCTCCAAAGACTCATGAGAGCTGATGGTCCGGCTAGGTCTTATTTTCGGGGAAACACGGAAGGGAACCTGGGTCTATTTTAATGGTAACTGGAAGCCGCTGAAGACTTTTAAACCAGTATCTGAAAATGAGTGTGTGAGAAGATTTGGACCAGAATGTTGTGTGGCACCTCCCACCAAATTTAGAGCCCAAGACACCGCATTCCCATCTCCAGTGATGAATTTTAGCAAAGGTAGGTGGAACCAAACATGGCCTATTGACCATCTAAAACCCACTAGAAGTTTCTGTGTCAACGATAGATACTGATTAACAAAGGAAAGAGACTGAGTCAGCCCCCTCCCCTCCGAATCTGAGAGGTTACATTCCAAGGCAGTCATACCGATTTATGTCCTTGAGGAGTAGCAGTTACTTTTAAGGCTTTTTGTTCATCATTACAGAAAATGACTCTTCTTCTGGAAACTTGGAAATTTGAAGCAATCTCTCTCTTTAGTCCCTATGCTTCCCTCACTGGTATTGTACTGGTATTGTACTATAATTCTCAATAGGCAGGTTCTTCAAACAAACAACTCAATGAGCAAACAAGCAAACCTCCTGATCTAATGAAATATCCTCACCATCATTTCTCACATTAGTCTCTTTACTCTCAATCTTTTTGTGATGATTTATATTGGCTCTCTCTTCCCCAACTTTTCTAAGGCAGGTTACTGCCTAGTACAAATCGCTACTACTGATCTGTTATTTTTACTTTTATTCTCTTACCAGATCACCCCATCTCTTCCCCCTGTCCAGAATGCAGACACAACTTGGAGAAAGGTAATATTTTCTATTTTGGAAAGAGATTTAAAACCTCCCTTTAATTCATTTCATGAATTTCATTAGAGAGTTAGAAGCAATATTTTTAAAAACTAATAACTTTACTTTTTATGAAAATAACAATTGTTTACCATAAAACTTTAAACCACAAGAAGGTATAAGAAATAATAAAATCATGGAGAATTCTAATTTACAGTGGTAACTAATATTAACATGTGGATATATGGTCTCTGCTCTCTTGTTCTAAATGTTTACATGCACAGGAATACCCATATACACAGAGCTTTTGATCTAGGAACGAAAGAGAGAGAGAAAGAGAGAGAGAGAAAGAGAGAGAGAGAGAGAGAGAGAGAGAGAGAGAGAGAGAGATAATTTTATTTTCTTCACTATTTTTTTAGAGAAAATATGAAGGAAAAACATATAGCACAGATACTTTATACAGTTTATATATATTATATTTATATAGTTTTTATATAGAACAACTTAAAATATCAGTATTTTTCTGGTTTATTCAAGCTTGGCAAAACTTAAAACTTCTTTACAAATTCAATAATATATTAAAACAGAATCAACATCATAGTAAGGGCTACTGGGCAGGGAAAAGAAAGCAACAGACAGACTCATAATTATAGTGGAGCCAGCTACCAGAAAGGGTTAGGGGTCTCTTAATAAGTCTGTTAGTGTTTGTAGTACTGTCTAACCCCTTTCCCAATTTGAGATTTTACAGCCTCCACATAAATATTTTTAAAGACCTAAATTGGTTCTTCAAGGTGTGAACGGCAGAGCTACTTTCCTTTATTAAAAAAAAAAAAAAATCCCATTGTTTAGAAGCGTTGAGTGCTTGCCTTAAAGACACAGTGTATGCAGCGAAGAGGAACTGTAATTAATATAACATATAATTTTGGTGATAACATTCTCCTCTACAAGAATTTAGGAGTTACTGAAAACACCTATGCAGAAAAATAACCTATTTAAAATGTCTTAAATCTACTGTCTTATTTCTCAAAATGTTCATTCTGAATAAAAGATGCCTTGGGAGTATAAATGGAAAACACTTTGGAAATTAATATAAACTAGGAAAAAAGCTTGTATCTATAATTAGTTTCCACTCTCAACCAAGAGCAGAAGGATCAATATGAGGTTGGGGCATATTTTTGTCTGAACTTAGTTCTGATTCAATACGTTTCTTTCTTTTTGTTTTTTGCAAAAAGTCGCAATAATGTAACTTACAAAGTTTCTGGAAATATTTATTGTATACAGCCAAGAAGATGAAAAGAATGTAACTATTATTCTTGGTTTGTTTTGAGGTTATTTACTTAGGGCTAAGCACCTCATTTTTCTTGTGTACAAAAAGTAATTATGCAGTCAAAAGAAATATAGCTCATATACTTCAAAACATATGAAAAATGTAAAACTTTATTACACACATTAATTTCTAACAAAGGACATCTCTAACATCAGTGTAACTGGGACAAGCCAGATAACTGATGTATATATACTGATGTTTCTCCCAAATGGGTTTTATAAAGGCAAACAAACAAATAAACAATTTCTTCTTTTATGTCTGCCTCCCTTTTATAAATTTTCACTTCCCAATAGAGGCAATAGTTTTGAGGATTTTTTTTTTTTGGTGTGTGTGTACATTAATATATTCTGCTCAAGTTAGTCTTGCTAGTTCTCCCCACCCCTTATTTTTCATTTTATTGTTTCAAGCTACTCAGGTTGAATCCATTTCTACATGTAACAAAGCAGAGATATGAAAACTTACAAATTATAAACTACATATGTCCAGGGTTTTTTGAACTTGGATCTTGCCCATTCTGACCTTCCAGAAATGTCAGCATATTCTTCGAAAGCCACTTTTAGTGGGAGCCAGGCCTGCTCTGCTTGCCCTCACTCTTTCATTCCCTGAACAGCAGTTCGTTGATAACAAGATCTGGATCTTTGCCACTCTGGGCAGGAAGATTTGTGAGTTGACATCAGTTGTCTTAGGGCCCAAGACAAGTGATGGCTGAGTCACTGGGGGCGTCATGCTACACAATATGGTATGTGGCTAATATAAAGGGTGGTGGGGGTGCAGGGGTGGTGCTCCCCTTGCGTGCACTAACCGATAACTGGAGAAATCATTACATCAATGAAAGGAAAAATAATTGTAATAAAAGCAAAATAAACCTTATCTCATATGGGGGTAACAGAACTTAACATTTTAAACTGTTAAGGCAGAAGCAGTCAGTGGGCTCTCATTCTGGTTAAACATGCAAGAATCGTTTCTATGTGGGAAGCTATTTGTTTTTTATAAGTAAAAGAGAAATTTGTGAGAGGAAAGGTGAGTGTATGTCTGTGTGTGTGTGTTTGGAGGTTAGTGAAGGGTGAGAGAGTGGCTCACAGTAATGAGAAATATCACAAGGTAAAGGAATAAATATTTCCCTCAGGATAAGATAATCTATGACAATACAGAATTTCTTTCAGAAATAAAAAGCATAGCACTCATTGAATTCAGTCAAGCAACATGATGTTTTGAACACCTAAGCCCAATAAAATCTGTAGTCCAGTTTGATGAGTAACTGATTTGATGATGCATTGTTTTAACTTAGCAAAGCAGACTGTTTTCAAGAAAATAATGGATATAGAAGTTACACACTTCTGAACTGCAGTATATGTTCCCCTTCTATTCTTTCTTTGTTTTTTCCTCTGCAGTAGTACTAAGAGGGGAAAATCTTTCAAGAGAGAATTGGCTATGAATGGTGTTCAGGAGTTTTCTGAATGGGATTTTAGAAATAACAATTAGACTTTGGACTGGATGTCAATACTCCAACATTAACTTGCCATAGAATTAACACCAATGTTTAGGTTTGATGTCTCATTCCCTCTTCTGTTATTTTTAAGAATCCTTCATGTGTTTTCCAGTGTTTATCTGGGCGCCTGGGAAGGAGTATAAAGAGATTGTGAAACAGATTACCATTTAAATGCAAAAAATTTTTTACATCTTGACATCCAACATTTAAACTTAAAGTTAGAAGCTATTGAATGAGAATGATGACTCTGCAGTCAAGAAATGACACTGACAAACCGTCTTAGGGATTCTTTTGACATCATAAAGGTGTATATTTCTTTAAAGCAGTCAAGAGTGACATCTTTACAAAGAGAGCTCCTCAAGTTTGCCTTTGTTTTTGCTGTCAGGTTATGAGCCATTTGTGGAGATGACGCTAGAAATGTAAGTTTTCCCATGAATAGATTTCTGAGGTTTTTTGCCCACCTTTCAGGGCTGACTTATCTATTGTTTGTAGTGCCAAAGCCCACAGTACTTTTAGGGACCAACAAAAATGTCTTAATTGCTTTAAAAATTAGAACAAAAAGTGAACTGCTAGGTTAAAGAAAATGTCTTTAGACAAAGAAAATGTGTAATATTAGTACATTTTTTATACCAACAAGTCATAAAATATAATTTAATATTTCTTTACAGAGGAAGTAGTCCACAAAGGTAAAAGGGCCGGTAGGGCCGGTGAGAGTCACATGTGCCCTCCCGCCCCAATTCGCTGCTTTCCTCTCTGAAACCTGCCTCCTTATATGAACTTTGTAAATGCACACATTTCCATTTCTTATCAGTCAAATGAAAGTATCATCACATAGGGTTGTTCTGAAGATTACATAAAGTAACAAACTCAAGAGCATTTTGTAAACTGTCAAGACCTTTCATAAGTGAGATCACAGTATTATTTTCTTGGTGATGGTCATTATCATCTGTCTAGTCACTGAAGCTAGAAATCTGGGATTAAATTTGAATTCTGTCTCTCCATCTCTCCTTCCCAATGGCCACCAGCACCTTTAATTTCCACCTCTGCCATGGCTCTGAAATCCATGTCTTCTTTTCTGTTCGCATTGCTAAAGTACTCTCTCTCTTTCCCAAACTGTTTTATAATGGAGAACTTAGACATACACAAAAGTAGACAGAAGAATTACATTCAGAGAAATCAGTGGCTGGGACCTAAAGGACATTTAGTAAATGTTAGCTAATATTGTTCCTTCACCTGTAAGTATAACACATCCCATGTTATGGGAGCATAACACATCCCATATGCTCATTGCCCAGTACCCCTAATCATTCCTGCTCTATATCCATATGCCAAGCCACCTTTGGAACAAATCTCAGGCATCATGTGATTGTATCCATACACATTTCAATGTTTCTCTACTCAATAAGAACACTTTTTAAAAAGTGTAAAATCACAATACTATACTCACCCTTAAAAATAGCAACAGCTTCTTAGTTCACCAAATATCTAGTCAGTGTTCATATTTACAGTTGTCTTATAAATGTCATACATGTTTTTTAAAGTGTTTTTTCAGCCAGACTCCAAAAGCGTCCTAACATTATGCTTTGAGGTTCCCTCCCAATCTCTTTTTTATTTCTCCACCATTTGTATATTAATTCATCTTGACACCATACTGTTGCTATAGCTCGGCTTCCTGTTTCCACATTCTTTTCTCTCTGATTTACTTCCCACGCTGATGTTGACATTACCTAAAATGGATTTGATCATGTGATTCTTTTCCTTAAAAAAAAAAAAAATCCACAAGCTTGAAAATATTTACAGGATGAAGCCCGCGTATTTATTTGTGTGTTTGTTTACATGTGCAGGCTACTGAAAGCCTTCGATAATATGGCCAAATACACCCTTCCAAACTGATTTCCCATCACTTCTCCTATTCCTTCATCCACAACCCTCCACATCCATGCCTGACACTCTGCATTATTCTTTTTCAGGACCTTTGTCAGGCTGTTTTTATCTGTCTTACCAGGAAAGCCCTCTTCTGTCTTTGCTTATCAAAATCCTACTCATCTTTTAGAGGTTAGTTTGGATTTCACTTCCTTTCTGATGTCTTTGTCAATACTCTCCGTCTAAATCAGCCTCCCCTGGCCCCCGTCCCCTGTGCTTCCTTATGGCATTTTGATAATACATCCTGAATGCTGATTATAAGAATAACAGCATCTAAAAGCTTTAAATGCCTTAAGTCATTTAATATTTCCAACCATCCTTCAGAGAAGGTACTACTATTATCCTTACTTACAGGTGAAGGAACAATATTAGCTAACATTTACTAAACGTCCTTTAGGTCCCAGCTACTGATTTCTCTGAATGTAATTCTTATGGACTCCTCTTGACATAGGTTCTATTATTAGGCCTGCTATCTATTTGAGGTCAATGAGGCACACAGAGATGTTCAATAACTTTGTGCAAGGTCTCACATCTAGTAAGTGACAGAGGAAGGCTTGGAACACAGGTATTTGGACTCCAGAACCCATACCCTGAAGCACTGTGCTAGAATGCATTTATGGACACATACAGTTCTTATGAAAAATATCTAAGCATATGTATGTGTATGTGTGTGTTATTTTATAGGTCTACTTTTGGAACATATATTCCTCCAGGCTCGCGCTTATGTAAATCTCCACTGCAGAACAGTGTATGTATTAGACATTTAAATGTTAAATGAATTAAATATCTTGAATTAACTTTAAAGTATTTGTTAACTGTAACAACGAAAGATCATTCAGAAAGAAGAGCTATAATTTCTGAAATTCAATATAGTTCAATGTAAAATCAAGGTCGAGTTTACCAAAAAATTAAAAAGGAGAGCAATCTACATATATAGTTTAGCAGCATATGTGTTATGTAAAGCAATGCACATTACAATAGAGCTAAAATGTACTAGTAACGAAATTACATGGTTTTCCTTCTTTTTGAGAAAATGTGAGACAACAATATGGAATATTAAGCTATAACATGAGGCATATTCCCGTGTCCTCAAATAAAAGATATTTCGCAAACAGGCCCATTGTCATTAAGTAGGTGTTCTGACTGTGATATACAGACTATTTGTTCAGAGGTAGATAAACTATTTCTTTTTTTTTTTTATTTTATTTTTTTTTTTTTATTTTTATTTTTTTAATTTATTGGGGTGACAATTGTTAGTAGAATTACATAGATTTCAGTTGTGCAATTCTGAATCACATCATCCATAAATCACACTGTGTGTTCACCACCCAGAGACAGCTCCCCTTCCATCACCGTACATTTGATCCCCCTCACCCTCATCCCCCACCCCCCAACCCCCTTACGCTCTGGTAACCACCAAATTACGTTCCCCAGATTAATTTTCAAACCCCGTGGCCATCCTGTGGTCACCGACTGCCCTCCAATCCCCTCACCCTCCCCCCCACCCCCCACTCCCCCCGCCCATCTAGCAACCCTCAGTTTTTCCTCATTGTCTCCCAGTTTCTGATTAGTTCATTCACTTATTCTTTTCTTTAGAATCCGCAAATAAGTGAGATCATATGGAACTTATCTTTCTCTGTCTGACTTATTTCACTTAACATAAACTATTTCTTTTACACATGCAGCAATCAGGGCTGAAACTTGAATAGATTTGGGGAGAGAATGGGATGAGTTGTGAAATGGTTTTTGAGACTGCATTGACTACTCCAGTTTAGGAAAGAAGCAAAGCAACCAATGGCTCCTCCCAGGGTCTGGCTTGCCATTCATTTAGAATTAAGATGGATAATGGAACTACAGATCCATTGGTTTTAGGATGGTTAAGAAATAAGATAGATGCCATGCTTGGAGCCATGGTAGAAACTCTTCCAGTGAGATTCTTGCAGCTTGCCACTAAATACTATAGGAATATTGTTCCCTTTCTAAAGAATACGATTTTTTTTTTAAATTGAATACAAGAGTTGGAGAACTTCACAGGTAAGAAAGTTGGAGAACTTCACAAGGACCAAAAGTGACAAAATAAGTTTTTAGCTCTGAACTATCAAATTTCTCAATGACATTTAGCTGAGAGGTTTTGTAAGTTCATCTTCTGAACTCTCTTCAAAGGCAAGGCCTGTGGTGCAGAAGGTCCCACCAGCCCCACGTGTGGGATCTGCAGCTCCAATTTCTAATGTCTTCACTTCACTTGGCAGGAAAAAACAATTGTACTTTTCCAAAGCAACAGAAAGAGAGAGAGAGAGAGAGAGAGAGAGAGAGAGAGAGAGAGAGACAGGGCCCTGGTGTTTGCAGACCCCTTTCCCCTAAAAAATTCAGTCCAGGAATAGGACTTCAAATCAGAAAAATTTTGGAATCCTTAATGACTAATTTAACAGATAACAGAGCAAAGCTTTGCTTTGCTTCCTGCCTTTTTGATTTCCTATTTCCTAGCAGACAACATTCCCTCCCTTAATGGTTACTTTAAAATTATTTGCACCTGCTATCAAAGAGCACCCCCACTACCCGTATCTCTTTTTCCAGGACACTGCCAAGTCCTAAATATCCTAGGTATGCCAATGCTATAAAAACACAACACACATAGCCCATCAGTTTTTGGTTTGAGCCTAACAAATGGAAGTAATTAAAAAAAAATGCTTAATTCACCATTGACTAGGGATGGAGACCTGACTGATCCGTGCCTATGTATCTCCATTTGTATGGTCACGGGAGCAAGGGTAAAATTGTCAGTTCGTATTGTCCCAGGAGATAGATAAAAACCATTGGCTAGTGGATGGATAAGGATGGTCTTTTGTGGACATGTCATGTGATTTCTCGTTGATGATTGCTGTTCACTTTGATAGAAATTTGTTAAGCATCTTTGGTAGTATTACGGGGTTCCATATTACAGATAATGTGAACAAACAGGATTGTGTGTCTTGAACTTTGTTAAATAGTGCCAATTTCAAATATTCCACACTGGTTGTTTTTATAGGAATAAATTCACACATTAGAAAGAGACCCATTTTCAGGCGCTACGGTCTGGTCTGCCTTTTGATTTTGTAAGAATTGTCATTGCATTTGAGAAGCCTGACTTCGAGATGCTTATAATCTAGTTAGTATGATTAACTGTTGTATATGAAATTTAACAGCTTCCTGAAATGTTACCCTCAAAGAGCTATGGAAATCACGAGCAGCCCAGGAGGTGGTGGTATTGTTGCAACGTATGATAGAGTAGAAATGATACATTCAAATAGGAAGGATGGCAATACAGGGCATTCCTGGGCATCAGAATAAGCCATTTGTGTTTATGACAGTGAACCCAAAAGATGAAAGGAGCCCATGATTAACAACTAAAGACAGATGCAAAGAGAAAGGTAAGGTTCACAATCTCTTTCTCTCTCTCTCTTTTTTTTTCCCGGAGTTGAGGAAAACCCCTAGAAGTATTAAGCCCCTCGTGGAACTTGTTCCCCAGAAACGTTCTTCTCAGCAAAGGGGGTGAAGACAAATGTTCAGAGTTTCTGGCCAACAGCCTAGAGTTTCATTCCTTGAATTTATACTCCCTTTTGGTTAATCTTCAAACACTACGAAAGAATGGAGGGGTTAAGGTCTTTTTAAAATACAGCCTCTCAAAAGTTGATTTTTATATTTGCTTTTCCTATAGGACTTTGGATGATAATAGAACATTCCAAAACTGTGTTGCCCAATTCCAGACAAACTGTGCTCTCTACCGATTCTGATTTAGGACATTCTTGATTTTTTTTTTCTCTTTAGTCTATGTCCATTTGTTTTAAAGAATGAAAAAAGTATTTGCCTCTCTGACGATTATGAAGAGGAGGTTTCTGTTTTCCTTTGGTTTAAGAAGGTCTTCAGGTTTAGGAAAATGAAGTGAATAAGAGAAAGCAGGGGGCTTTTAAAAATGGCTCACAGTTGGCATTGAAGAAAGTGAGAAGAGATTAAAAATTGTTTTTCTCTTTCTTGATGAACATTACGATTAAGTCTTTCCTCCAGCAAATTATCCTCACTCTTCATTTAACAATGACCAAAAAAGGAAAAACATCAGGAAGGAACCGCAGCCTTAATTTTTAATTTCCTGGTTTTTGTCAGTTTATGTCACAACATAAATTTTATTTCCACATAGGAGGGAGGGTTGCAGGTAATTAATATTACTTTTCTGTACTCCTCCCAGAGGAAAAATACCCTATCATCAGTACCCGGTGGTTAAAGCACAGAACAAAAGAAAAGTGAGTCTGAGATGTAGAAAGAACTATCCCTAAGTGTCACTTTACACGCAGGAGGTGGGGGTAGGTAGTTTCTCATTGGAACAATGTTACTGGAGTTCGTTCATTATCAGGCACACCCACTTGCTAATTAGATAACATCCCAGCCAGTGCTGTGAACCTGAGTATGTCACCCTTTTAGAGGTCCTGTTACAATTTTGGTGACACTTCTGCAAGTGGGAATTTTTTGCTTTCTGTTCCTCATTTGCCCATCCTTTATGGAACAAATTGAATTTGATGGCACCTCACCAAGCTTCTTAGAAGCATTTTCCTCCTCCCCTCTCTGAATTTAGAGTCTGAGCAAACCCACGTGTTGATCCAGCCCAGGATCCTCAAACATTTGTAAAATGCCTTTAAATGAAAGAAGAGTGTCCTGGTACCCTGCTAAACCCTGCCTGTAATCTGCAGCCTTACAAGGAGACAAAGAAGCTCTGGTGTCCCTTAATGTAATTGCAACAAAGATAGGATGATGGCCTTCGAAGTAAACATGAAATAATTATGTGTAGGTTATGCAAAAAAGCTTTGTTCCTAAATACTGGAAAGGCAGTCACCCTGAAACAATGGGGCAAATTAGTATGCAGCCAGCTCCAGGCTCTTAGATGCAAGTGCACACACACACTTACTCACAAGCTCCCAGTGACAAATGTTTGGTGCTTGCTGGGAGGTCAACACTAAGAATCTTTCCTGGGAAGGCAGCATGTCAGATTTCAGACACTTTCCCTACAAATGGTCTTTTGCTGCTCAAAGGGGGGCTTTCTGATCCAGATAATAAAGTCCATTTACATGAAAAGATGCCGCTTTCAATGACATGATTAATTTCGGAAATACCTGGCATCTGAATGAAGCCGAGACTTCAAGAAATGACTGATGATGAGAAAAGATAATTAGGCAAATGTCAAGAGTTTTGCGTGGTGACTGAGGGGCTGGCATGGCTAGGTTATCCTATACTCATTCCAAATGGAAATGAAAGGGCTTTGTGGGAAGTTGGGGATGATCAACCTATGGTTACATATAAACTCTCTTTAGCTCATGTTTCTCTGGGTTTTACTCCATCATGACCAGTGAGCAGCCCATGCTTACCTTCAATGACTTCTCAGTGAATCCCAGACAAAGCTAGCCTTGTTTGTCACGAGGCCTGAAAAAATGTAAATTTATCTTGCCTTACATGTCATTTGTTCAAAAGTGACCTCTTTGTTCTGAACCTTTTCAAAAATCTCATTGACTTTTCCTCCTCTCCCCAAAGAGAAATACAAAAAGGGGAAAAAGCCAAACACCATTTAGGACTCTTCAGAAAGGACTTTGAAGACCAAGGCTGAAGTGGGGGGTAATGCAAAATACCTCCCATATATTTTCTTGGAACCCTTTCTTCACTTTTTTGTTTGTTTGTTTGTTTTGTTTTGTTTTTTAAACAGCAGATTTTTTCATTCGTGAATTGGAGGATGTCAATGACCAGATTAGTGACCGCCACAAATTAGAGTTGATGGAAAGCTGAGCACCCCTAGTGGGCTGGAAAAGTATTTCTCAAAAGGAACTTTTGAGAATAAAGGAGTCTTGGAACAGGGGCAAGAGAGACGAAGGTTCTTTCCTTATTTTTTCTGACAGTACATCTTAATTCCTCCGAAAAAGTTATGTATTATAGACTAGAGCAGGGGTGTCCAAACTGTGGCCCGCGGGCCAACTGCAGCCCGCAATCCATTGTCAATTGGCCCGCAGCAAATTCCAAAAATATATTTAGTTTACTTAAATAAACCAGGTGAGGCAATACGTACTTCACGTCGAGTGAGTGGCCCGGCTGTCTGTGTATTTTACCGCATATGGCCCTTGGTGAAAAACGTTGGAAAAAGTTTGGACACCCCTGGACTAGAGGTTTGCAGCTATACCGTAGCCCACGAGTGATTCTTAGCAACCCTAACCTCTTCACTTTACTCTTTCTTCCTCTGGTTGACTGGTTTCTAAAGGAGAAAAGTACCTTCCTCTATGACACCATTAGCAGGCAATGGAACCCCTCCAAGAAGAGAGGAGATGATCCAGAGAAAGATCCTGGCTAACCATTTAGGCGTGGGCACACCAGTTTAGGTTTACACCTGATGTTGGTTAATGGTTGCTATGGGTTGAATTGTGTCTGCCCCCACCAAAGAAAATATGCTGAGGTCCTAACCCTTAGTGCCTCAGAATGTGACTTTATTTGGAAATAGGGTCTTTGCAGATGTAATTAATGAAGATGAGGTTATACCGGAATGTAGTAGGCTCTTAATTCAACAGGTCCAGTGTCCTTATACGAAGATGATGTGAAGACACGCAGGGCAAACCACCATGTGACTCCAGAGGGAGAGACTGGAGTCATGAAGTTGCAAGCCAAGGAATGCCAAGGATTGACTGCCACCACCAGGAGCTAGGAAGAGGCAAGGAAGGATTCTCCCCTACACGTTGCAGAGGGAGTCAGAACCTATTGATACTTCAATTTTGGATTTCTGGCCTCCAGAGCTGTGCGACAATAGATATCCCTTTTTTTTGGTTTGTTTGTTTTTTTTTCTTCTTTTTTTTTAATTGAAGTTTATTGGGGTGACAATTGTTGGTAAAGTTACATAGATTTCAGTGTACAGTTCTGTAATACATTATCTATATGTCACATTGTATGTTCACCACCCAGAGTCAGTTCTCCTTCCATCACCATATATTGGATCCCCTTCACCCTCATTTACTACCCCCCCTTCACCTTCTGGTAACCCCTAAACTATTGTCTGTGTCTATGAGTTTTTGTTTCTTCATTTGTTTGTCTTGTTCTATCGTTGTTTTCAGTTTTATATGCCACATATCAGCGAAATCGTATGGTTCTCGAATTTTTCTGCCTGACTTATTTCGCTCAGCATAATAATCTCAAGATCCATCCATGTTGTTGCAAATGGTACTCTTTCATCTTTTCATATGGCAGAATAGTATTCCATTGTGTATATATACCATACCTTCTTTATCCATTCATCTATCAAAGGACACTTTAGTTGTTTCCATGTCTTGGCCACCATAAATAAAGCTGCAATGAACATTAGAACACATATATTTTTATGGATAAATGTTTTCAGATTTTTTGGCTAGATACCCAGGAGAGGGATTGCTGGGTCATACGGTAATTCTATTCTTAATTTTTTGAGGAACCTCCACACTGCCTTCCATAATGGCTACACCAGTCTGCATTCCCACCAATAGTGTATGAGGGTTCCTTTTTCTCCATAGCCTCTCCAACACTTGTTACTATTTGTCTTGTTGATGATAGCTATTCTAACTAGTGTGAGGTGATATCTCATTGTGGTTTTTATTTGCATTTCTCTGATGATTAGTGATGTTGAGCATTTTTTCATATGTCTGTTGGCCATTTGTATGTTCTTTGGAGAAATGTGTACTCAGGTCCTCTGCCCATTTTTTTTTAATTGGACTGTTTGTTTTTTTGTTGTTGTTGAGCTGTATGAGTTCCTTATATATTTTGGATATTAGCCCCTTATCAGAGGCGTCGTTTGCAAAAATTTTTTCCCACTTGGTTGGTTGCCTCTTTATTTTGTCTCTTCAGGTCCTCTGCCAATTTTTCAATTGGGTTGTTTGTTTTTTTGTTATTGAGTTGCATGAGTTCCTTGTATATTTTGGATATTAGTCCTTTATCAGAGGTACTGTTTGCAAAAATCTTCTCCCATTGGGTTGGTTGTCTCTTTATTTTGTCGATGGTTTCTTTTGCTGTGCAGAAGCTTTTAAGTTTGATATAGTCCCATTCATTTATTTTAGCTTTTACTTCCCTTGCCTTTGGAGTCAAATTCATAAAATGCTCTTTGAACCCAAGGTCCATAAGTTTAGTACCTATGTTTTCTTCTATGCAGTTTATTGTTTCAGGTCTTATGTTTAAATCTTTGATCCATGTTGAGTTAATTTTGGTACATGGTGACAGATAGCAGACTAGTTTCATTCTTTTGCGCGTGGTTTTCCAATTCTCCCAGCACCATTTATTGTAGAGGCTTTCTTGTCTCCATTGTATGTTTTTTGCTCCTTTGTTGAAAATTATCTGTCCATATTTATGTGGGTTTATTTCTGGGTTTCCAATTCTATTCAATTGGTCTGTGTGTCTGTTTTTCTGCCAATACCATACTGTTTTGATTATTGTTGCTCAGTAGTACAAGCTGAAGTCAGGGAGTATGATACCTCCAGCCTTGTTCTTTTTCCTTTTTGCTTTGGCGATTTGGGGTCTTTTGTGGTTCTAAACAAATCTGATGATTTTTTGTTCTATTTCTTTAAAAAATGCCATTGGGATTTTGATGGGGATTGCATTAAATCTGTATATTGCTTTGCATAATATGGCCATTTTAACTATGTTGATTCTTTCAATCCATGAGCACGGAATGTCTTTCCATTTCTTTGTGTCTTCTTCAATTTCTTTTAAAAATGTCCTACAGTTTTCAGCATATAGATCTTTCACATCCTTGGTTAAGTTTATTCCTAGGTATTTTATTCTTTTTGTTGCAATTGCAAAAGAAATTGTGTTTTTGTTTTAATTTCTTCTCTGAGATTTCATTGTTAATATATAGGAATGCAGTGGACTTTTGTAAGTTGATTTTGTAGCCAGCAACTTTACTATATTTGTTAATTGTTTCTCACAGCTTTTTGGTGGAGTCTTTAGGGTTTTCTATATGTAGCGTCATGTCATTTGCAAAAAGTGACAATTTAACTTCTTCATTTCCAATTTGGATGCCTTTTATTTCTTTCTCTTGCTTTATTGCTCTGGCTAGAACTTCCAATACTATGTTTAAAAGCAGAGGTGATAGGGGACAGCCCTGTCATGTTAGATTTCTCTTTTAAGCTACCCAGTTTGTTGTACTTTGCTATGTCTGT
This sequence comes from Rhinolophus ferrumequinum, assembly GCF_004115265.2. Taxonomy (NCBI): domain Eukaryota; kingdom Metazoa; phylum Chordata; class Mammalia; order Chiroptera; family Rhinolophidae; genus Rhinolophus; species Rhinolophus ferrumequinum. The sequence continues at coordinate 23,522,749 of NC_046296.1, read as the reverse complement.
TCTTGGAAACTGATACAATGGTTATATAATTTAATATAGCAGGCCTATAAAGAAGTGGAAATATTCTCTTTTGCCCTGACTTAAACTTTTATAGTCTTACTCCAATTCCATCATAGTGGAGAGATATGGGTTTATTAAGAGACAGTATCACCTGTCACAAAAGGTGAAGGGTATATCACTCCACATTTGCCAGAAACAGAGAATCTGTCTCTAAAAAGCTTGACTAACTGTAAACATACTCCTAGACTATGTAAAACTGCTCATCAAGTGTCATGGCAGCCACCCAAAATGAAATGCTCCATGTATTTAGTGAAATACTATATGCTAAGTACATTAAGTGCACTGTAAGATACTCATTAGTGTATAACATAAAACACCATTTAATCCAAGACATGAGGAGAAAGAAACCTAAGTGTCTCCTTTGGAGAAAATACATTAAAATATATTCATAGCAAATATGTGAGGTCTTTGACTAAATCTGTTTCTAATAGTTAAGTAAAGCTGGAAAGAATTGAAATTAACCCACTGTGTGGAAATTTCCACTTAAAATGGGACAATTTCATCATTTCAGTGTACTTAAAAGCTCTTCACCCAAAAGAGCAAAGTGTTTTTAAATAATCCATATAACTTGGTATGAGTTATATGTGTTTCCTTCAAGTTTTTAAAACTTGCTTTAGAAATTACATTGCTTAGCAGCAGTTTGTACAAATGACAAAGTATTAATGAGAAAAACAAAAAAGGTTACTCTGCTTTTTATAATTCACTTATATAACATAACATAAACACATTTTCTGAAGTATGCCATTTCTTTGATTTTGAGTGTTTGTTACTGTTCAAACCATCTATCTTGACAGCTAAACAATTTTAAAATATAAAGATGCGTTTTGCTTTGGGGAGTAGAAAAACGTACAACTGGGAGAGGGTCCCACAATTCAAATATAATATGGTTGTGTTGTTCTATTTGCTTTTAATCATTGGTAATTCCTGAGATACTTAACATTTTATGTTTAAATATTATCTTGGTACAAAGCTTTTTCCCTGCTTATGCATAATTTCATCTAGAAATTAATATCTCCCACTTATAATGCATCAAAAGCTAGAAATATTTTACTTTCTTAATGGTGTAGGAATTAGTATAATTTTAGAACACTCGAGGATATAATTATTTACAGGTACTAGAAATATTAACTAAAACTATCTGATCAAGGTAGGGGGGAAGGTGGAGAAAAGAAAAACATTCCTTAAAGTCATAAATAGCTACTTATGTTAAATGTTCCTTAAAAAGAAATAATTAGAATATGTGGACATCTCAGCTTCTAGAAAAATCTATTCCTAGAATCCTTTGAAAATTAAATAGGTTTCTGTATTTTTGAAATAGTGCAGAGTACTTGAAAATTATCTCCTTTATTTTCTGTTCAAGTTAATATGCATGTATATGTGGCTTTGGTGTTGTTGAAAGTGATAGAAAGAAATAAATGAAGTGTTAATTTAATAAATGTGTTGTAAGTTGTGCTAAAATTGAATGCAATGCCTATATGTCAATTGGATATGTATACAATTGTAATATTTTTATCGTGAGTATGAAGTGTGCTTAGTTTTATAAATGCATTTGCTCATTGTGATGATTCCTGTGCTCCGCTTAAATGCAAGTTCTCATTTTTCTTCCTTTGTTTATACAGGTACCGTTTATATTTCTTCTGTGATTTATTATATCCCTGTAAGATCTTGGGATTAACAATATAGTATATTTTTTATTGAATTATTTCACACACAAATGGCAGGGCCCAAAGGGTATTCTGGGTTTACAGGATTTTTCTAATATATGTGTTCCCTTCTGTATTAAAGCTGCTAATTAGTGCTTTTGAACAGCTCAACATTGAATTGTTGCACGGCGCCCTATCTGCGACTAATATAAAACTGTTTATGTGGAAGGATATATAAAATAAGAAGGTGTTAAACCCAACACAAATTGAGTGGCAGGGGGTACCCACCAGTGCTAATTTTATGTTTGCTTGGTCTCATTTAAAGTTCAGATGCTTGTGTTATAATTGTGATGTAGAACATGCTCTACATACAGATGGACTGAAATGTGTCAATTTAGAAGCTGCATTTGTCTGGCAAAAAGTCAATGGGTAGTTTTATCAGGAAATAGCTATTCCTAAACACTAGTTTTTATTTTTAACAGAAGCACATCTGGGGATTTAAAAAATATGCTTTTATATACGCCAGTTATACAAGACATGCTAAAAATTCCAATTCCTGGTAAGCATGTTCACTGAGCTTTTTATAGTATTTTGATATGCTTGTGTAACAAAGCAATAATCCATTAATAGAATTTTGAATTTCTCAAGAGAGTTTCACTGCTGCAAGTCAATGTACATGTCTAAATTAACCCAAGAGTTCCTGTAGCAGATTCTATTCTCCGTATTATGAATGAATCAAGGTAGAGGGAAACTTAAGAGGTCACTTATTTCAATCCAGTCCTCCCAGCTTCCACACAGGCCAGCTGGGAAACTTTCTGTTCTTAAGTCCTTCCATAGAAATTTACCACACCCTCTAACCATCCCCACCAAAGTTTAGTGATTGGTTTCAAGGGATGATTACTCCATCATTTCTGTACAGATGGTTCCCTGACTTATGACTATTCTATTTATGATTTTTCAACTTTAAGGAGGTGTGAAAGCAATACACATTCAGTAGAAACCGTATTTTGAATTTCGATTTTTGATCTTTTCCTGGGCTAACAATGTGCAGTAGGATACTCTCCTGTGATGCTGCGTGGTGGCAACTGCAGTGAGATTATTCCGCTCCCAGCCAGCCACTCAACCAACCACCAGGGCAAACAAACCCTACTCTACAGTGCAGTATCAAATGCATCTTCAACTTATGAAATTTCCATTTATAATGGTTTATCGAGACATAACCCCATCGTAAGTCGAGGAACATCTGTAGTTCCCTTGCCAGATCATCTCATCTTAAGTGAAGTACAAAGGGGCCTCTGGGAACCCTGCCGGAAAGCATTTTTACTAAATATCATCTTTTACTTCATTAAAGCACATGAGTTTCAAATATGCTTTCTGTCTAGCTTTCTTTTTTACATAATGCCTTCTACGACTCTCTCCATAAGCATTCAGTTACAAAGGTTGTTTTTATTTGATTTTGTTTCATTTTTAGTGTCTTTTAAAAAACTGTTGTTCTTTTGAATATGAATACTTGGGAATTCTATGATGCTGGATATGAAAAGGACATATTTTTCCTCGACACTCAACTAGATTTTGGGAATGTCATACAGCAACTTTGCTGTATGACATTCCCAAAATCTAGTTGAGTATATATATTACAATATATATTATATTATAATATAATATATATAATAATTATATATGTATTACATATTATATATGTATTATATATTATATATATAATTGATAGCAAATCTGATTAAGGTCAAAAGAGAGCAGTCATAAATTACAAATATCGGGAATTAAAAAGAAGACATCGTTACAGGTTCTTCAGGTATCCAAAGCAACTTAGAAGGCATAGAACTACTTTATGACAAGAAGATTGAGCAATCAGATTAAATTATTAAAATACACAACATATTCAACCTGACACAAGATGAAATAGGAAATATAAACAATCTTAGATATATTAATACTGTTGAATCTGCAATTTAAATCTTGCCACAGAGAAATCTTTAGACCTAGATGGCTTCACTGATCAATTTTTCCATATTTTTAAAGAAGTAACACCAATCTTATAAGGCACTTTTAAAGAATAGGAAAAGAGGAACAATTCAGAACTTATTTTATAAGTGGTATCTTGATACCAAATCCTGACAAATATAAGAGGTAAATTACAAGCCAACCTCTCTGATGAACCTAGATACAAAAATAGTAAACAGCATCTTTAGACAATTTAATCCAGTGATTTATAAAAAAGATAATACATCACAGCAAGTAGAGTTTATTCAAGTAATGCAATGTTGTTTTGACAATATCACACAATGTAATTTACCACATTAATAAGACAAAGTTCACAATTATATGATCATTCTTAATAGATATAGCAAAAAGTATTTGGTAAAATTTAGCACACATTTCTGGTAAAAAAATAAATCTCAGTTAATTAGAAATAAAAAGAAGCTTCTCTAATCTAATATAAAGGATGTCTACAAAAACACTTTCTGCAATCATTCCTAATGGTAAAATGTTGAAAACTTTCTGCCTCATATGGAAACAAAATATTTGCTATGACCACTTAACATAGTTCTAAAGGTCCTAGTTATAGCAACAGGCAAGGAAAAAAAGAGAAGGATAGGAGAAGAAATGATAAAACTATTATTCACAGGTGACATGGTTGTCTACATAGGAAATTCAAAAGAATATATAGATAATCTAAGGTAATTAATAAATGCATTTATCAAGCTAATTGTATGAGTTTAATAAACAGAATTTTAATTTATTAATTAATAATTTTATTAATTTTTATTTATTAATAATTCTTTTTTATATATTACTTTGTAGTTTTTTAAATACACTTTTCTTTGTAACTTTTGTGCATAATAGATCAGTGTTAGGTTTATAGAAAAATTGAGAAGTTAGTATGTAGTATTCCCTTATACCAGGGGTGTCCCAACTTTTTTCAACATTTTTTACCAACGGCCATATGTGGTAAAATACACAAACAGCCGGGCCACTCATTCGAGGTAAAGTACGTATTGCCTCACCTGGTTTATTTAAGTAAACTAAATATATTTTTGGAATTTGCTGCGGGCCGATAACAATGGATCGCAGTTTTGACACCCCTGCCTTATACCCTGCACCAGTTTCATTTATTGTCAACATTTTATATTAGTATGGTACATTTGTTGCAATAATGAAACAATATTGATACATTATCATTAACTAAGGCCCATCAAATTTACTTAGTTTTTAACCAGTGCCCCATTGCTGTTCTAGGATCCCATCCACGATAATCATGTTACATTTATTTGTCATGTCTCTTTAAGGCGCTTCTTGACTATGACAATTTCTCAGATGCTTCTTGTTTTACATGATCTTGGAAGTTTGAGGAGTATTGGTTAGGTATTTTGGAGAATATTTCTGTATTGAAGTTTGGCTGATGTTTTTCTCATGATTAGACCTGGGCGATGGCTTGGGGAGGAAGACCACAGAGGTAAAGTGTCATTCAAGGGCGCATACTATGAATATAATTTAACGCTGTTGATTTGACTTTGATCACCTGTCTGAGGTAATGTTAGTCAGATTTCTCTACTCACTATAAAGTTACCTCCCCCTTTCTGTATTGTACTCTTTGAATTAAAGTAACCATGGGTAGCCCACACTTAGAGTGGGAATTTATCATCCCCTTGTGAAAGACTGGGTATCTACATAAATTATTTTTAACTCTACTGCGCGAGAGTTTGTCTTTTCCCCGCAATTTTTTATTTATCTTATCATTTATTGACATCAGTATGGACTCATGTGTATTTATGTTATACTTTAGGTATTAATCCTGTTCTGCTTTATTTTATTTTATTGTCCGATTGTTCCTGATTTTGCTGTTGGGAGCTCTTTCATTTAGCTCCTATGTCTCTTGGACAAACTCTCATCAATATGGCTTTTTTTTTTTTTTGCACTTCCTTACTTCTTGTCACTCTAAGTATTTCCAATCTCATCTATATTTCTCACTCCATTCTTAGAATTAGGTATTTCTCCTGGTTCCTTTTATTGTGTTTTTATGTACTACCAATAAAAAATAAAATAACATTTCAACAGAATAAATGTTCCAATTCCTAGGAGAAAATGTACCAAAAAGAGATTCAATATTTCTATACTGAAAGCTTTAGAACATTACTGAGAGATATTAAAGAGATAAATAAATAAAGAAACAGAGTATATTCACACATTAAAGACCCAGTATTGTAGCTATGTTAATTTCCCCTAAATTGATCCATAGATTCAATTCAATCCCAATCAAAATCTCAGAGGAACTGTTATAGAAATTGACAAACTGATTCTAAAATTTATAGTAAGAGCAAAAGGCCAAAAATAGTTGAGACATGCCTGAAGAAGAAGAATTTAATTTAAAGCTGGAATAAGTAATATAGCATGGTATTAGCTAACGGATAAACAAATAATAGACTAAACAATCTCAAAAGAGAACTACACATACCTACATATATGGTCAATTCCTACCCCCAACCTTTTAATATGAAAACTTTCAAACATAAAACAAAGTTGAAAGAAGTTTACAGTGAATAGCTATGCTAACCAACCAGGTTCTACCACTATGATTTAACATTACTTGCTTATTATGCATTCATCCATCTATTCAACCATCATATTTTTGTTACATTTCAAGGTAAATTGCAGATGTTATTACATTTCCTTCTAAATATTTCAACATGAATACCATTAACTATAATAGAATTTAATATTTCTTTACAGTTCTTTACTTCTGATGTAAATTTACATACAATGAAATGAACAATTAAATCTATAATTGCTGAAATTTGGCAAATACACACACCTATGTAACACAATCCTCTTATCAAGTTATAGAAAGTTTTATCATGCCCATTTCCAGCCAATACTTTTCCCTTTGCCCAGAAACAACAACAATACAGATTTTTTTTACTATAGATTTTTTGATGTTCTAGAATTTCATATAATTAGAATCATACAGTATGTTCAGCTCTTGTATCTATCTTCTTTAACTCAACATAATATCTTTAAGATTTATCCATATTGTTGCATGTATTGAGAGTTTATGCATTTTTATTGATAAGTAGCCTTCCATTGTATGAGTAAATCATAGTTTGTTTATTCATCCTTCTATTAATGGACACATGGGCAGTTTCAAGTTTTGGGCTGTTATGAATAAAACTGCTATGAACATTATTTTATAAGTCCTCCGTGACAATATGATTTAATTTCTCTTGCATAAATATCTGGGGTGGGAATTGATGTGTCATAGTGTAGACATACGTATAGTTTTAAGAAACTGCCAGAACTTTTCCCAAAGTAGCTGTACCATATTACAGACTTCTCAAGTACCCAGTCCAGGATATAGAGGAGCTTAAAAAAAAAAATTGCAGGAACACAGTGCTATGTGTGTTCTTCAGTCCCAAGTCCCATAGCCAGTTTATCTTCTTTTCTCTACCTTTCAGAGTCTTCTTATGTTTGTTTTATATATAACATTCAGGGGTTTTAGCTATACTTAGTGGGAGGAATAGAGAGAAATGTGTCTACTTCATCTCATTTATAATAAAAAATGTAATGCTATTTTTATTTTATTTTATCTTGAACATGCTGATAATGACTGGAGGCAGGGCTGTCAAATGACTCTGATGCTCTTGATTTATTGCCGGTGGACATGTGATAGAGCTTCTTGCCATAGTTTTAAAGACAGAAGACACAGCCGTCAGAGTTTATGACTAAGAGGAATTTTCTGATCTTTGTCTCACGGGAAGATGCTTTGAAAGAAAAGGGCTCAGATGACTACTGAGGGATGTCAGATGAAAGGAAGGGGAACATTGGCAGGTTGCAACATGGGTACCTCAGAACAATGAGAAGAACAAACTGGAGGGACATCTGTAAGTAGTTCCTGAGGCATTCAAGGCATACCAAGTGGTGCTTTTTGAATCCAGGAGAAGGGTAGAAGCAAGAAGACATGGGACGCTACAAAGTAATTGCCCTTAGTTGTTGAGATGTGGTGTAGGAAAACCAGATGAGTACTCCCATGTCCCCATCTCCTCTGGCCTGCCCTTGTCTTCAATAGTCACATCTTCAGCTGGGGAGGGACCTGAGGTCCACGAGGAAAGCACCTGGGATAGGAGCCAGTCAGATGTAATTAGTGCAGGTGCAATTCTTGAGGAGAAATCTGACATTGCACTCAGGTCAGCCTTGAGCAAAGCAGTGAAGAGCTGGGAGGAAACATGTAAGACAATGGAACAAAAGGAATTATATTTTAGTAATTAATGATGAGGGCATTTTTACAATTGGATGGCAAAAGGGAGGGTGATTTTTCTTTTTTTATAGTTTATAAGAGTGAAATTAGCAAGAAGAGAACTAAAAGGAAATAAAGACAAATAATAGACTTAAAGCTTTCATTAAGCACAGTGCAGACAAAACATTATCATTAGCATCGAAAAATACCTTCTAAAATAGTTTTTCATTACTTCCCATCTATCTACTCATATATTACTTGCCATCTTACCTCTAGTGTAGCACCTCCTTGGGGTTCCTATTTTGACCCTTTATAGTAGTGTGTGCTGGTTTCAGCACAATGTCTATTCAATACGAAGTCATTTGTCAATTAGGCAAAATACATACATATGTATTTGAAGTTCATAGCTTTTTGATTTTGATGTCAAAAATCTCTCTTTACATTATTGATTATATTCCCTATACCGTCCTTCATGTCCCTGTGACTATATTGTGACTACCAGTTTGTACTTTCTAATCCCTTCACCTTCTCCTCTATCTTCCTCCTCCCATCTAGCAACCATCAGTTTTTTCTCTATATCTCTGAGTCTATTTCTATTTTGTTTGCTCATTTATTCTATTCCTTAGATTCCACATATAAGTGAGATCCTATGGTGTTTTCTTTCTCAGTCTGACTAATTTCACTTAGCATAATATTCTCTAGATCTATCCATGTTGTTGCAAATAGTAAGATTTAAGATTTCATTTTTTTTTTATGGCTGTGTGATACTCCATTGTATAAATGTACCACAGTTTCTTTATTCAATCATCTATCAAAGGGCATTTCAGTTGTTTCCATATCTTGGCTATTATGAATAGCACTGCAATAAACATAGGGGCACATATTTTTTCGAATAGTGTTTTGGATTTCTTTGGATAGATCCCAGGAGTGGAATTGCTGGATCTATAAGGTAGTTCTATTTTCAATGTTTTGAGGATCCTCCATACTGTTTTTCATAGTGGCTGCTCCAATCTGCAGTCCCACCAACAGTGCACGAGGGTTATCAATTTGTGAGGGGTGTAAATGTCTAACTATTATGTTGCTTTGTACACTTGAAAATAATAATAATAAAAAAACTCTCTTTCCTATGGATTCCATTAAAAATAGATTGGAAATAACGTTTGCCCCAACCAGAGTGAGTCTTTTTAGGGTTACTTTTATCCCTGTCTCACTTTGAAAACTGAATACCTTTTCTTGCCTATGATACTGCCTAGAATTTGTTGATTTGCTAATGTGAGATATTTAATCATGACTCACGAGGGCATCTCAGCATGTTCATCATGATACCTGGCATGTTGCCGCTTAAGTATGGTATATTGCTTTGCTTCTCTCACTGACCCAAGTACCCCAGGAGATTAGGTGGTATGCTGAGTAGGGAGGGCTGGGTGTCATGTAATGCTACAAGATAAACATGGCGATGTGCCCAGAAGAATCAATCCTATGTGAGCATTTGAGAGACAAAGTTTGGAGAGTAAAAGTGGTTTTGCATACACAGAAAAGATTAGCAGAATTCCATTTTCCATGTCAGACAATTTGAATTCTTCACAAAAGCACCGGAAATAGCTGTAAAATTCAGTACTTTGGCATTATCCACTCATTACAGTAATTACTCATTACTAGTGCTAAAGATCCATCAAAGAGAATGGGTGATGACTTTGGCGAGAGGACATAGAACTAATGACATAGGTCCAAGCGGCTAGTTCTCTTTCTCCTGATATTTAAAACCAGCTACAAAGGTGATTTCTTGGTAGGTCCCAGGAGGTTTGCATGGCTAGAATTTTGGGAATATGAGTTTCTCCCCTGAGATTTAGTGTATTTAAATTTGATTATACACATACAAAATGTTTCCCACATACTTGTTCAAGTTTCTGCTATACTTTTACTAAAACATCTGTTTACAAACATGCTCCAATTCTTACTTCTAGTTCCCTCCACAGTGAGTTCTTTAGTAATATAAAGGAACTGGTAATTCTAGAATTTGGCAGTTACGTATTATTCTTCATTTACCTTTTAAAAGTTAAGTAAAAACATACTTGGAGCATAAACTTCCCCACAACTGCTGAAGACAATTTCTCAATAAGCAAAATAGTGAGCGAAATTTAGGACCCTTCGAAACTGTAAAGGTTATGGCAAATAGTACCTTGCTGCCTGATGAGCGTAATAATAAACTTGAAGAGGCTGATAAAGCTCAGTGAATAACAACTTGAGAAACTGTAGTCAAGCTAAGTGGCAGTAACCTAAAAAGTATGAGATGCATTTAGATGCTTTTCCATATTTTTTATCGTGGAGAGGCAAATTGATCCTCACTTTGGTATTGCCTGAGAAATTTGTGAGAAAAGTCTATAAAACATTGAGCCTACAGATCAATTTTGAGAGAACTGATGCCTTATCATTATCAAGTCTTCCATAAATTAACATGATATATCTTTCCATTTACTTAGGTCTTATTTGATTTTTTTTTAGTAGTAAATTTTAGCATACAGATTCTGAATATATTTTGTTAAATTTATACTCATAACTTCATTTTTGGGAGCTATTGCAATAGTTTTTTTAAAAAAATTATATTCCAATTGTTCATTGCTAGGATATAGAAATAACAGCAAATGTACTGTTGTTTATTGACCTAGTATCTTGCAATTTTGCTAAACTCATTTATTTCTAGGAGCTTTTTAATGAATTCTTTAGCATTTTCCATGCGTAGAAGCATGTTGTCTGTGAATAGAGATAGTTTTATTTTATTTATTTATTTTGCCTTATTGCACAGACTAGAACTTCTAGTATGATGTTGAATAGCAATGTTGATGAGGGCATTTTTGCCTTTTAAAAAAAATCTCATGGTGAAAGCAACTACTCTTTCACCATTCTGAAATTCCAAGTATACACATAGTAGGCTGTTTGATATTGTCCCACAGTTCTCGGATATTCTATTCTTTTATTTTAACACATTTTTTTCTTTGCATTTCAGTTTGGGTAACTTCTATTAATCTATCTTCAAGGTCCCTGATTCTTTCTTCAGCTATTTCAAGTCTCCTTGAAGACTCCGGTGAAGGCATTTTTCATCTCTGTTAGTATGTTTTTATTAACAGCATTTCCATTTGATTCTTTTTTATAGTTTCCCTCTGTGGTGAAATTAGACATCTGATCTTTTATGTCGTTCATCTTTTCCATTAGAGAGGTTAACACAGTAGATGTTATTTTATTTTTATAAGTATATAATTTAGTATAATCAAATATTATAATATACATATATGAATAATTTAAATAATTTATAATTATTTCCAAAGTGTTGGTGAAGATACCAGAGTTTAATGTTTACCTTTCACATTTTTGTTTAATGTAGGATTGCAGTTTGATTCCAGCTAATCTTGTAGAAGCATTTGGATTGTTGATTACCTATAATGAATCATGCCTTGCTACCCATTTCTTTCTACTGTGCAACGTACTTTAAAGAAAGCCATTGATCCTGAAGGGTTCCTTTATGTAGTTTCTAAACAGATTTTGAAAATGTAAAGGTAGAAAAATGATTACCAAGAATACTTGTGCTAAAGTGTCTCCTTTTATTTTATTTTTAAAAAGATTTTTATTAAAATATAGCTAACATGCATTCAATATTGTATTAGTTTCAGAGGTACACCATAGTTATTCAACATTTATATACCTAAAGAAGTGATCACCTTGATAAGTATAGCAACCATCCACACTGTACCATGCTATCACAATATTATTGACTATATTCCCTATGCAAATGTCTCAGAGCACACCGAGGCCAGTCACCACCTGCATGGGGTCCAGGCCCATGGACTCTGATAGTTTTCCAAGAAAAGTGCAATTTGGGCAGGTTTGGCTGCTCATGGAGAAAGTACCTCTGGTGTTACGATAGTTGGGTGGGGTGGGGTCCCAGTGAGTCAGCTAGGCTGAGCAGCACAGCTCACCAGGCCAATCAGATTCAGATTTGTCTTGTGGGGGAGGGCTCAACACAGGAAAGATGGTGCCCTCCTGCTGGCGGCATGGGAGAAAGGTCCCTCACAGGGAAAATGCTGACTGTTCTCCAGCCCTCCTTCCAAAGCAGCACAACTCAGTCTGCTCTCCATATGTCTCCAACAACCCAGGTTAGTCTCCCTCTGCCAGAGCCCAAGGTGAGTGCTTGCCGAGTGTGAGAGTCTGTGAGTTGGCCATTTAAGAGGATGTCTGGGTTTCCTGCCGCCGTCTGTCTCACCTAGATGGTCAGAATCCCCACTGTTTTTCATAGCCAGGTGGTGTGGGGATTCCTCTTCCTGGCACCAGTACTCCAGACTGGGGAGAGTTTGAGGATGGTGTCCCTTACTCCTTTGGGGAGAATCTCCATGGCCAAGATATCTCTGCCGGTTCTCAACTTACATATGGAGGTTTGGGGCTGGCCCGTTTTGCAATGTCCACTCTTCTTACCAGTCTTGATGTGGCTTCCTCTTTATATCCTTAGTTTTAAAACTTCTGTTCAGCTAGACTTCAGATGATTCTCCAGGTTGATTGTTCTATAATTTAGTTGTAATTTTAATGTGTTCATGGATGAAAGCAGGCTAGCGTTTATGTACTCTGCCATCTTGGATCTCCTGCATATGGTTATTTTAAATTATCTGTCTGACATTTCTAACACCTGTTATATATTTGAATATAGTTCCGTTAATTATGTTGTCCTTTGGTTGTTTGTTTTATCTCTTGGTTGTCAGTTGGTTGTTTTTTATTGTCTTTTTTATAAGTTTCATACCTTTTTTGTTAAAAGCTGGACATCATGTATAGAATACTAGAGACTGAAGTAAATAGTTTCATGCATGGAAATGGGCACTTTTTGCTTCTCACAGGACCTAAGTGGCTGCACACTCTCTTACCAGCCTACACATATTCTCCACAAATTTATTAACAACTCGAGCTGATTCTTCCTTACCTGTGTCTGCCCCAAGTAAGCAGGTGCTCACATCCTATTACTCCCTCCACCCACCTGTCTCTCTTCTGACTTCAGGCTTGTTAGTTCTGTGACTGCAACTCTCCTATGGCTTCAAGACAAACTGTAAACTTGCCGTTTCCAGGCCTTCACATACCCAGCAGTGTTTTATATATTTTTAATAATTATTTTGAACAGCTAATACAAATACATGGTTCAAAAACAGGTAATACTATTACCAGGTTTGAAAAGTCAAAAAAGATTTAAATAAAAATCTCACTTTTACTCATTCCCCATTCATCTTATTTCTTCTCTCTTCCTCTAAATTTTGTTTCAGTGTTCTTCATTTAAATCCAAAATCCAGTAAATACATGTAGATGTATTAATTCTCTCTGCCTTTCTGACACGATAGTTTTTGCCCCTTGCTTTGTCCCCTGACGATCTTTCCTAATAGGCACATGGAGACTTTCTTTATGATTTTCACAGCTGAATGACATTCTTTGTCATTATACCATACTTTTTTCTTCAACGGTTGCCTATTGCTGAACATTGTTTCTAATCTTTTGTTATTATATATAATATCACAATGGACAATCTTGAACATATATCATTTTCTTACATGTGCAGATTTATTTTTAATCCAGATCCTTAGAAATGAGATTGCTAAAACAATGCATCCATAATTTTACATGCTACTGTCTGATTCTCCACACTTTCTTTATCAACAGTATCTTTTCCATTGTAGTGGAGTTTCAGGTGAGAGTTAAATTAGTCATCTGTGCTTAATGTACTATCTTTACCCAGTTCTTCCCATTTGTGCTTCAATCAAGTTCACTCTAGTTTCTGCCCCCTTTACTTCCTTGAAACTGCTATTGTTAAGGGCAACAATGACCTCTATGCAGCTAAATCCAAAGGTTAACCTGTTTAGAAATCATTTTGTTTGACATTTCAGCAGAAATGGGCAGCTACATTTTTTTTCTTGGGTTTTATGAGCCCCCAGTATTTTAATTCGATTTCCATTTATTTGACTATTTTCAGTTGCCTTTGCCAGCGGCTCCTATGCATCCCAATCTCTCAACATTTAAAACTCTAATTCCCATCCCCCAACTATGCTAATGCTGATGCATATATGGATAGGAGGGATATACATGAAAGAAATGCCATATACTTTTGTAGGATTAAAATTAGGGAAGACCTGCATGTCACTTCCAAACTGGTAGCAAGTTTTATAGACGTCTTTACATCTACACCTCTATACATTTATACGTTTAAAGAGGTATAAAGCTTCTGATCAGATAGCCTGAAACAGCCTCCCAGGGTTTTCACATATTCAGTGTTGTGCAAGAAACAGTCAAAAGAAACAGCCAAATGTGACTCATGCTCCCAGGAGGGGTGCAGAAGTAGCTGAAACAAACAAACCAAAAAAGCAAACAGAAAACCACGTTAATAATTGATTTGACAAAATGCCATAGGACGTGATTTTTTTTTTTTTTTAATATTTTAGTGGAAAAGGAATATAAAGATCCAAGAGGTTGTATTTTGACTGGAGCAATGTCATTGATGTCAGATCTTGGAATAGGACCTGGTTCTCCTGACTCTTGCATAAATTTTACTTCCTCTAATTTAATATCACATTTACCTCCAGTGGCAGAGCAGAATTTGGGATCATCCCAAACAGTGAAATTTTGTAGAGGTCAGTGTATTTTAAACATTTGTGTAGGACTTTATTTCTATATCATACACAATTCATGTGTGTTTTAATGATATTTATTTAATTTAAATAAATTATATTTCTAACATTTAAATTATATTTCTAATCTTTAAAACTTTTTAGTTTCAGTTGTATGACACTGAAATTAGTCGTCCTTTTCATGTTTAATTTTTGTATTTTCCTTCTACTATTTTCTTGTTCATATAATTTAGTCATATTTTTATGCACATATTTCTATAACCATTTTTCTATAACAATTTTTCTTATTCATTTATGAACTCTTTGTGTTTAGGATAAATCTCATTCAAAAACATAATTTTTCAAGAAACATAACAATTTCCTTTTTAAAAAACTGCTTTATTGAAGTATGATTGACATGTAAAAAGCTGCACATATTTAATGTATACAACTCTGTGAGTCTGGGGATAAGTATACACTGTGAAACCATGATCACCATCAAGGCGATAAACATAGCTATCACCTCTCAAAGTTTCCTCCTGCCACCTTCCTCATCCTCCTCTTCTTCTTCCTCCTCCTCCTCATAATCATTATTTTGTGAGAAGAACACTTAACATGAGATTTACCCTCTTAACAAAATTTAAGTACTCAATGGAGTATTACTAGTTATAGGCACTACGCTGCATAAGAGGTCTCCAGAAGTTTTCTTGCATAACTGAAACTTTGCACTGTTTGACCATAACCTTTTTCCTTCTTTTCCTTCTTTTTCCTCCTCCATTCTACTCACTGCTTCTCTGAGTTTGACTAATTTGGATTCCACTTAAATGTAAGACCATACAATATTTGTCTTTCTTGTCTGGCTTATTTCACGTAGCATACTGTACTCCAGGTCCATCCATGTTGTCACAAATGACAGGATTTCCTTCTGTTTTAAGGCTTAATAATATTCCATGGTATGTATATATTACATTTTCTTTATCCATTTATTCATCGATGGGTATTTAGATTTTTTCCATATCTTGGCGATAGTGAATAATGCTCAATGAACATGGGAGTGCAGATATTTTTCTTTGATATCCGGATTTCAATTCCTTTGGATAAATACTAAGAAAAAGGATTGCTAGATCATATGGCAGTTATATTTTTAATTTTTGAGGAACCACCATACTGTTTTTCATAATGGAAATTTATATTCCCACCAACAGTGTGTCGGGGTTCCCTATTCTCCACATTCTCACCAACACTTGTTATTTATTTATTTATTTTTAAAAATAATAGCTGTCCTAACAGGTGTGAGATGATATCTCGTGGTTTTGATCTGCATTTCCAGGATGATTAGTGATGTTGAGCATTTTTTCATATGTCTATTTGCCATTTGAATGTCTTTAGAGAAATGTTTATTTGGGTCCTTTGTCCACTTTTAATTCAGGTATTTATTTTTTGTTATTAAGTTGTATGATTTCCTTATATATTTTGAGTACTAACCTCTATCAGCTATACGGTTTGCAAATGTTTTTTCCCATTCTGTAGATTGCCTTGATGAAATATAACGCTTTCTAAATAGTTAACTTAGTTTATATTATAAATCTTTATTTCTGTGGGTGTTGGAAAATAAATCATAAACAATTCAATGATTTCTCCCCATTTTCTCCCCAGACATGGAACATAAGCTTTTCTGAACACCAGAGCTCGCAAGGTTTTAGCCAACAAGCAAGATTTGACTAGCTGAAGTGCTATTCACTGACATGTACAGGGTTATGAAAAAAAAAAAAGGAGCCAACATCTAAAATCTAAAAGCTTTCACATTTAAAAATTTGAAATTTGTACTTTCTGTTGTGAAGTCAGACTGTCCATCCCCACTGGCCTTACATTCTTGCATGGCACTGTTTACCTAGGAATGAGGAGCTGTACCCCTTTCAAAGGTGCATGTGTGTTTTCCCTTTGACAGGGTCCTTCCATGTTTCTTTTAAAAATTATGGGATATATGTGTATGTGAGAATGTGTATTTGCATTTAATTATCATGTATTTGCATATAAACTTATCTACACATATAGAACATATATATGTTTATGTGTTCATAGGAAGAATTTCTATTAGGATACATATCACAGCAAACCACTGTTATTATGCATTCCTTCCTGTTATTGTACACCCGCATACTTCACTCATTAACGTTCACTAGCTAGTCCCTGTGATCATTTAAGTTTTCAGCCTCTTTTCCAGATATTGTGAAAACTGTGTTAAATGATAAGTAACCTCTTTAAAAATTGATACTTTGAAATTTGATCATCTGGGAACTGTCACTATATGATTCTTATATTAAGCATATATTATCTAGGCTATATTCACAGGGATCTTTTTCTAATGACCGAATAGTGTATAATTGCCTGCTTTATTTTGACCATTCAGATCTTATGGAATGTTCACTTGAATATAAGCTTCTGCTCATGCTATTGGTCAATTATGCACCTCCCAGTAGCTGAGACTCATTAAATGATGCAGTCTGGAGCTCAGAGTTTTTTTTCTTGGGTATGTATGTAATATTTATTCCCTAGAAATCTTTTGTGCTAAACAAGTAAAGAAATCAAAAAGAAAGGTGGCAACTAAAGGGAAGGTGGGCATTGTATAATCAGCGAGATGGGTTGGAGGGAAAATACACATACAAATAAATAATATACATATGTAATGCTGTGAGGAATGTTATTGGTTTGGAGGGTACAAGGAAAACCCCTCTACACCTCTTGAGTTATGACCTATTGAGAAATAGACCTAGAGAGCTAGATATGTAAATTGGGTAACAATTATTAAAAAAAAACCTAATTGAAATTGTATAGGAATTTTATTAATTTTTATTGTCAGAATGCTGAATTACTGAAGTAGAAGTGGTTATGAAGTTTCAGTCAATTTCATTCACAGTTAATTTAAGTAACAGCCTTACAATTATTATGAAAATTCTGTTTTTGTGGATCCAGGACTAGATAAAACAAATACTTGCCATATATGCACAGCCTCTCTTTTTCTCTGCTAGACACTCTTTTTCTCTTTGTAGTTACTATTTGGGACAATATGTTTTTAACGTTCTTGGACAGCTTCGTTTTGTTTTTGTTTCTATTTTATTTTATACCGTCTCTTATTGGTGTGGACTTATTGCACGGTATGTTGGAATTGTTTTCTACAGAGGGAAAAGCTAATAAAACTCTGGTTTAGAAAGAGTTTGTAACAATATGTGTTTACAAATTGCTTACTATGAGATGGACAGGTGAAAGGCACTAAATAAGTGTCAAGTATTATTATCTGCCTAAATCTAGCTGAGTGAACAAATCTTTTTAATGCCCATTTTAATGACTCAGTTGTTCCATATGGTGGACTTCAAATGCATAAAACAATCCAGAGTTAGTACATTCCCTGGAGAGAACCAGATTGTCCAGGTGTGCTATATTTTAAACTCAGGGTAGAAGTAAGGAGCACAGCTTTTCAAAATTCAGGCTCAAACAGCAACTCAGACCAAATAATTTCTCTCTGTATTGTTTCAGACAACACAGGGTTCTTTCATTAATGAAACAAAACCACGTATTATCTGCTGAAAAGCAGGTCCTAATTATGTGATGGTATTTGGGTCTCTATGGATTTTGGTAAGAGGAAATGTCCTGGAGCTGAGCTATTAAGATGGAGATATCTGTGTAAATTTGATTAAATTTTGTAAAGACTCAGGTTGGGCTTGTTCCTGGGTGAAGCCAATTCCATAAAGATGGTGTTCCTCAGAGAGGTCTTTGGTGGTGGTATCTTTTAGGTCTTGATGTATTTTGTTCATTACGGCTCACAGCTCCTCATCACCTTTCCCTTGGCGGATGGAATAACTAGACAGAGGCAACAAAGGCTGTCAACCTTAGAAAGTCATGGTACATTCGTGAAATACACTTGGTTTAAGGATGAAATGATTTTTACCGAGACGGATTGTTTTTCTTCTTTCGTTTTGCATTTATTGTTGAAGTGGATCTCTCTTTTGCTGATTGATGTAACGCTGCTCTTGCAAAGTAACTTAGGTGTTGTATGTAGTATGTTGGAAACTGGCTAGTCCTGGGACCACAAGGGAGTAGGAAACAAAAGTCTGAGTGAGAGAGCAAAATCAAGATACTTGCTTCCAGTGTGCTGGTAGAAAGGTCTGATTAGCTTGGGTTTTTTTTTTTTTTTTTATGTCTTGATTGCTTCAATAGTTAAAGCATTGTCATGATGAGGTTGAAGTGGACCGCTGACTCCAGATCATGTGCACAGACTGTATTCTCCATCCTCGTTAGCAAATGAGTGCTTTGAATACAGAGAAGACTGAGGAAGAGAGGACAGGCCTTGAAATATGGTTCAATGCACCGAATTTCTGGTTCTTATTCTGCAGCTTGAAAAAAATGGTCTTTGAGTTCCCTTGTAATAATTACTTATTTGTGCATAGTTTACAAAGGGTAAGGTATCTTAAACCCAATCGAATGCTTCAGCCACCATCCCATGTTGCAAGTCTTCCTAAAATGGTCTTAAATGATACGTGATCCCAAATTCAGAGAACTACAGGGTCTAAAAATCAAAGGATAACTCCCAGAATAATGATAATTATGATGATGGTGATGATATTGACAACTACTGCTAAAATTTATTGAGCATTTACGATGTGAAAGGCGTTCACTTATTTAGCTTGCCCTTAACTTTGGTGAACTCATTTGATTTGCATTAGCACTCCAATGAAGCTTGTACTACATCATCCCCTTTTCGCAGGTAGGGACCCTGAGCACAGAAAGTTTAAGTCATATCACCCAGCTAATACGTGTTCGGTCCAGAATTCAAATCAGGGAGTCTGACTCCAGAATCCATTTCTTGGGCCCCTAAACAGCTCCTTATAAATAGTTTCCAAAGAGAGGTGGATTCCTAGAATCGAAGAAGTTATTGACAGAGGAGCCTTTTCTAACATAACTTCGAAATAAAATAAGGGTCATGGGGCAGGAGAAATTGACAAAGGTGATGACACAAGTCCTATTAACTCGTTTGTTACAGAAGGGGAGGGGAGGACTCCTTAGTCCTACCTGAACAATGCTGCTTTCAGTCCAAATTACTGTTGAATGAAGGGGAGGGACAGAATGGCTAGGTGATCAAAGGCCTTTCAGAGAAGGATGTGAAATGGCAGCTACA
The DNA here is from genome assembly GCF_004115265.2 of Rhinolophus ferrumequinum. Taxonomy (NCBI): domain Eukaryota; kingdom Metazoa; phylum Chordata; class Mammalia; order Chiroptera; family Rhinolophidae; genus Rhinolophus; species Rhinolophus ferrumequinum. Next base: position 23,502,997 of record NC_046296.1, on the reverse strand, counting down.
GTCTCTTCCCTGTTTCCAGAAGTTCACTGCACTGCATTTAATAATTGCTTCCCATTATTGCCTGACTGTCCTTTCCAAATAAATCCACCTTATTGGGATGGATTTGGTGTGGGAATATCTGTTCCAGCCTATTAGCCAGCACCTTTCTTGAGATTTCCCTGTCCACATTTATTAAGGAGATTGGGTGATAATTCAGGCTGGGTTCTGGTTCTCCTGGTTTCAGAATTACAATAATGAGTGCTGATCTGAAGCCTGAAAGTCAGCATTTTGTTTTCACATCATCCTCTTCCCTTCTTAGCAGCAGAGGCAGAAGCACCTTGCTTTGGGATGTAAAACTAGATCATCAAACACCACTGCTCTGGGTGCATTTTCACGGGTGGGAGATTTTAGGGGCAGGTTTTCTTCTTTTTGTTTTTATATTGTTCTCTGAAAGTGACTGCATATCTGGCTATACTGGAAGCTTCTGTTATTCTCAAGCGGACTCTTTAAAATTAACCACTAGAGCTAAAGGAGGAGGAATCAATGACTTACTTTGCAATACTACAGAAAAAAAAGCCCTCTCTTCCTTCTGGGGAATTAAATCTTCACAGCACCCTGTAGTCTGCTACCTAGTAGCAGAGAAATTTCCTGGTCTCCTCAAGTTCTGAACTCACCACCAATACATGACCCAGCCTCTAGAAGAGCAGTTATTTTGTTCTAGGAATCACTACACCCATTATTATTGCTAGTGTTAATATTAAGCTCTTAATATAGGCCAGGAACCATTCAAAGCACTTTATCTGCAGTGATCAGTTAGCATTCACAGTAACCCTGTAAGTAGGTATTATTATTGGCCACCCCATTTGAGAGGGATCAAAACCAAGAGTTAAAGAGACTAAGTACTTGCCCAAGACCATGTAGCAAGTGAGCTGGGACTGAACCGCAGATGCACTGGATCTCAGTGTTACTGTTAGAGCTCTGCTGACTCTTCTCGTCCACAGTTTAGTTCTGCAATCAGGAGACAACTTAGTTGTCAGTAAAATGCCACTAGCACAGAAGACAAAGAAAGCAGAAAGAGACGGAGATAGGGCAGAAAAGAGCACCAAGATGGGTTCATGGCCAGGGCAATAAAAGAAAGACTTCTATAATACAGAAGCTAATTCAGTCAGGTTCATATGCCTGAAGACGAGCAATAATAAAACATAACATTTTCTGAGGCAACAGTAAAGGCACTCACCTCTGAGGGGTAGTAATTAAAGGCTAGGCTTTTTCCCACCCATCTCACTGAATCCTTACAACCTCTGACTCCTATTTTACTGATGGGGAAATTGGGCTGAAGCAGTTATTTGCCAAAGGTTGCAAAGTTAGGAAGTGTCAGAGCCGTCACATCAGTCCAGGTCTGGGTAGTTCCACATGAAGGAAGGAAGTTGAGTTTGACCAGCGCATATTACCAGAAATCGTTCTGAGAAATGTTTCTGTATAAATGAAGACAATTCAAAGCCTCAGCATGAGATCTGTTTCTTTCCATGTCTCTGTGTCTCTTTCCTCCCTACACACACACACACACACACACACACACACACACACACACATACACAGCCCTGATGCAGTTCAAAAGGAAAAAGCTAAACAATGAGACTTTTTAGGGAGGAAAACAGTGCAGTATTATTGCATTACTTTTCAACTTCTGTAATTCATGAAAGCATATCTAGAAAAGTGAGGGGTCTTCAGGGAGAGAAGTTAGTGTGCGTTATCTAGACGAACCTTTGGTGATTTGCTTGTAACTTTGATAGAATTTTACTTTTTCGATTCCTTAAATATGTTAGAGTTATCAGTGGTATGTACCTAATCCTACATAATGTAAAAGTCATATTTAATTAAATTAATGTAGCTGAAATAGTTCAGTTGGCTTAACTTGTTCATTTTCTCTAACTAAATATCAGCTTACACTAAAATTTTTATTAATCACAGTAATGAGAATTTTTATATTAAATATATATATTACATTTAGTTTAAACGTTAATAGTCTACATTATTTTAATAAATTGCGCTAAGGGAGTATATATGGAATAAGTGTCTCATGCAGATTTTATTGGTTGCTGCATAGTTAATGGACACTAATGTGATCAGAGCCTGGATGTGATCATACGATCAGTAGTTAAAATGATTGAAATATAAATTAGGAGCTGGAATAATTGTTTGTTGGAAGCTCAGATAATAACTGTTTGGTAATACTCGGAGGGTCGAAGAAATAAAACATTCAAATGTGCATCAGTAGCAGGCGAGAGAAACACTTTGAGGCAGATGAAGGCTTTGCTACTAATTGTTCCCCTTCCATGGAGGCCAGCCATGCACCTCCCTGCGCTCACATCTTGCCCCCCTCTTGGTTTATCAGGGAGCTTTCTACTCAGTGCTGCTGTTTTCTTTCTCTCTCCTTTACCTCTCTACTTACAGTCCATAAGTCATTACTGATGATGACAAACCATCTTGCCACCATCTTGCCCTTACCTTACTATGCCTGATTCTCTGAGAACTGGTAGAAAAGCCACCCTTGTTCTCTGTTGGCTGGGTGCTTTTTCTTCTATGGCAGGGGTCCACAGACTCTTTATATAAAGGGCTAGATGGTAAATATTTTAAGCTTTTGGACCCTATGATGCTTGTTGCAACTTCTCAACTCTGCCCTTATAGATAAGCAAATGGGCATGGCTGTATGCCAGTAAAACTTGACAAAAACAGACACTGAGCTTGAATTGGCCCCCTGACCACAGTTTGCTACCTCCTGTCCTATGTTGTCGAATAGTCCCCTGACCCAAAGACACATTCAGCTTTTTCTCTCAAAAGGAGATTCTCAGTTGAAATATCTTTCTCAACAATGGCGCTGAAACAAATATTTTATATCTGTTTGTGTGCCGTGCAATCTTGACAAGGTAAAACTGGAGATTGTTAATCAAATAGAAGCAATCTGCACTCCATGACCCAGTAGGCCCAGAGGTTAATTAAAAAAGAGTGTGATCGTATTTAAGAGACTTCATCAACTTCTCTGTCTCATGTAGCTATGAGGACTTCCTCCAGACAGGATTTGATAGTGACCAGATCCAATCCTGCAAACAGACTTTTTGGGTAATTTGATAGTAAATTTCCCTTTCTTATCAGAATTCTCTCCCCACCCCCCATTCTAGGTAGAGTTATTGAAAAACCACTTTGTTTTGTTTCAGAGCCTTTGTCTCCTCGCTGTCCTCTCCATTCCCATCAATTTACCTGACTCCTTTACCTTTTGGAATATTTTTCTTTAGTTATTTATCTTGATGGTTTGACTTGGAAAGTTCAGGCTTCTTTTCCATGGAGGGTTTTTGGTATTTTTGAGCCATGTGCCTTCTCAATCTCTTTAATAAATTCCTTAAGGAAGTTGGGGTTTCTGACAACAATTTTTAAATAAAGGGCCTCAGATTTCCTTTTCTCCCACTCCTCCAGAAACCATATAATTCTAACATTGTTTCCTCTTAATCTCTTCTACAGGTCAACTATTTCAACTTTTGACTTCAATTTTTCATTTTCAGTGCTTGTGTGTGTTAAATTCATTAATTTCTATTAAATTCCCTTAATTTACTCACTATGGGCAAAGCACTGTGAAAGATAATGTTGATGGAGACAAAGACATTTAAAATAGCCTCTGCCCTTGAGGCACTAGTCATTAAGCTAAAATACAAGGTTGCATGTGACAAGCACTATATGAGTGGCATAAAGGAAGTTAGGAAATGTGTAAAGGACATAAAGGCCATTGTTCTCTGGGGCTAGAGTGCAGTAGTGGACATCGGTTGATTTTTCTGTGCAGTATCCACAACTAGCTTTTTGGTTACCGTGCCTCTTTACTCTCAGCCCATGTGCTAGCGGTAGTTTATTTCTTACTGACTTCATTTCCAGTGGGATCACATGCCCCAAGCCAGGCTAATGCTCCCAGTCCACTCACCTGGCTGGAGTCAGGTTTACCAGTAAACATAAAATCCCAGTATGGACTCCAAATGTTCTTTTTGTGCCACCCTTGAAGCAGATTCGCTCTTCTGTTCTGGATTTTTTTTTTTTTTTTTTTTACAAAGGGAACCTTGAAGGTGCTGTGGGCCACCATGCCGATCCCCAAATGTAGCCAACAAGGAGAGCTGGATTCTGCTGCCACCATTTGAAGATTACATTAATCTGGAACTGAAGCTGAACTGGACTCCTCAGCAACCCAAACTATATATTTTTTTAGCTTAAGCCAGTTTCATGGTTTTTTTTTGTTTTGTTATTTTTTTAAATTATAGTTTATTAGGGTGACAACTGTTAGTAAAGTTACATAGATTTCAGGTGTACAATTCTATAATACATCATCTAAATCTCACATTGTGTATTCACCACCCAGAGTCAGTTCTCTTTACATCACCATATATTAGACCCCGTTTACCCTCTTCTACCACTCCCCCTTCCCCCTTCCCCTCTGGTAACCCATAAACTATTGTCTGTGTCAATGAGTTTTTGTTCCTTCACTTGTTTGTCTCGTTCTTTTGTTGTTTTCAGTTTTATATCCCACATATCAGTGAACTCATATGGTTCTCTACTTTTTCTGTCTGACTTATTTCGCTTAGCATTATAATCTCAAGATCCATCCATGTTGTCACAAATGGTCCTATTTCATCTTTTCTTATGGCAGAATAGTATTCCGTTGTGTATATATACCACAACTTCCTTATCCATTCATCTATTGAAGGACATTTTGGTTGTTTCCATGTTTTGGCCACCATAAATAAAGCTGTAATGAACATTGGAGAACACATGTCTTTATGGATAAATGTTCTCAGATTTTTTTGGTAGATACCCAGGAAAGGGATTGCTGGGTAATATGGTAATTCTATTCTTAATTTTTTGAGGAACCTCCGCACTGCCTTCCATAGCGGCTGCACCAGTCTGCATTCCCACCGACAGTGTATGAGGGTTCCTTTTTCTCCACAGCCTCTCCAACACTTGTTACTAATTGTCTTGTTGATGACAGCCATTCTAACTGGTGTGAGGTGATACCTCATTGTGGTTTTTATTTGCATTTCTCTGATGATTAGTGACGTTGAGCATTTTTTCATACGTCTATTTGCCGTTTGTATGTCCTCTTTGGAGAAATGTCTCTTTAGGTCCTCTGCCCGTTTTTCAATTGGGTTGTTTGTTTTTTTGTTGTTGAGTTGTATGAATTCCTTGTATATTTTGGCTATTAGCCCCTTATAAGAGGCGCTGTTTGCAAAAGTCTTCTCCCATTCAGTTGTTTGCCTCTTTATCTTGTCAATGGTTTCTTTTGCTGTGCAGAAGCTTTTAAGTTTGATACAGTCCCATTCATTTATTTTAGCTTTTACTTCCTTTGCCTTTGGAGTCAAATTCATAAAATGCTCTTTGAACCCAAGGTCCATAAGTTTAGTAGCTGTTTTCTTCTATGCAGTTTATTGTTTCAGGTCTTATGCTTAGGTCTTTGATCCATTTTGAATTCATTTTGGTACATGGTGACAGATAGCAGTCCAGTTTCGTTCTTTTGCATGTGGCTTTCCAATTCTTCCAGCACCATTTACTGAAGAGGCTGTCTTTTCTCCATTGCATGTGTTTGGCTTCTTTGTCAAAAATTATCTGTTCATATTTATGTGGGTTTATTTCTGGGTGCTCAATTCTATTCCATTGGTCTGTGTGTCTGTTTTTCTGCCAATACCATGCTGTTTTGATTATTGTTGCCCTGTAGTACAAGCTAAAGTCAGGGATTGTGATACCTCCAGCATTGTTCTTTTTTTCTTAGGATTGTTTTGGCTATTTGGGGTCTTTTGTGGTTCCATACAAATCTGATGAATTTTTGTTCTATTTCTTTAAAAAATGCCATTCGGATTTTGATGGGGATTGCATTAAATCTGTATATTGCTTTGCATAATATGGCCATTTTAACTATGTTGATTCTTTCAATCCATAAGCACAGAATGTCTTTCCATTTCTTTGTGTCTTCTTCAATTTCTTTTAAAAATGTCTTATAGTTTTGAGCATATAGGTCTTTCACATCCTTGATTAAGTTTATTCCTAGGTATTTTATTCTTTCTGTTGCAATTGCAAATAAATTGTGTTTTTTTAAATTTCTTTTTCTGAGATTTCATTGTTATATAGGAATGCAATGGACTTTGTATGTTGATTTTGTAGCCGGCAACTTTACTGTATTTGTTTATTGTTTCTAATAGCTTTTTGTGGAGTCTTTAGGATTTTCTATATGTAACATCATGTCATCTGCAAAGAGTGACAATTTAACTTCTTCATTTCCAATTTGGATGCCTTTTATTTCTTTCTCTTGCCTGATTGCTCTGGTAGGGACTTCCAATACTATGTTAAAAAGCAGAGGTGATAGGGGACAGCCCTGTCGTGTTCCTGAACGTAGAGCAAAGGGCTTCAGTTTTTCACCATTAATTATGATATTAGCTGAGAGTTTGTCAGTGTAAGTTGGGTTTTCTGCCACTTGGAACAAATAGATTGATAGAGCACATGATAATGGAGCTTGGACTTGGATGGTCGAATCTTCATAGGTAACGAAGAAATCACAGTTTTCAAACATTTTCATTTACATGCAAACTTCTGCATTTGACAGTGTTGAGTCCAGTATGTTGGGGTAACATACTGATTTAAAGTTTTTTGGTGTTGGAGGTACTCATTGTGTTCATCACATTGCCCACAGATGCTTCAACCATTCTAGGCATCTAAAATAATCAAACGGGAAAGGGCATTTTTGAGCACGTTACCACATTTTTTATGTGATCCACTCACTTTCCCTGGAGACATCTTCACTGGCAATCTGTGTTATACTTCAGGGTCACTATAGATGGCTTACTTTTTCACCTGGCATTTCTGGGCTTCCAACGCCATGAGATTTCTGAGTAGAAAATCACTATTTTTACTCCTCTATGAATGTATGGAAGGAGGGAAGAAAATGAATATTTTTGGAAATCCTCCTTGTGTCACGATTTATATTTTATCTATAGTTTTTGCCATGACTGTAGCAGGAAATTATTATTCTCTTGAAAGTTTAGAATAGAGAGGCTGGAAGGGCTTACTTAACCTAAGATTATATATCTAGCACATGGAAGCATCAAGATTTGAATCCAGGATCCTCTGACTCCCAAGCCCCTGCTGATTCCTCTACATCATTTTCTACATTTTCCCTAGATGACAAGCTGACCATACCCCACCTTCACCTTCTACCCACTGACCAAATAGAGGAGTTCGTGAGACCATGGACGACTTCCTCTGGGGTGGCCCCTCTGATACTTCTTATGGGTGTAGGCCATTATTGTGGTCAAGTGCCTAGGCTGGGTGCAGCTCTCAGGGCCATCACTATACCCTGAGCAGTTATTTTCGTGTCCATTGTGATTGGGACAGGGCATAAGGCTGAGAATGTAGTCGGTGTGGCTTTTGGCTGCAGCGAGTCTCTGTAGCTTCTGTTGTTAGTGGCTGCAGCTGTTGGGGAGGGCTAACGGAGGACTCTAGTGCTTGTCACCTTTTCAAGCACTTCCGGGCTCCTCACAGCTGGACAGCCCAGCTTCTATCAACACTCTTTAGTGTGCTGTTCACAGCTGGAACCCTGCTCAGCTCTGACATTGTACAGCTTTTTCAAATAACAGCACTTTCAAAGAACATGCTCACAGTCAGCACTTCTACCCTTCCCTTTGACTCTAGCCTTATAGTGATGTACTTACTATTCCTTGACTAGCGAACCTGGAGGAACCCAGTGCACCTGCTGGGCAGGGCCAAATGGAGATATCTAGGGAAGCTGATCATTGTCTCTTAGATCATTGTCTCCAGACTCATTGAGATAAAAACCAGATTCCAAGATCAGACCTGAATGTTCAACCATCTGCCAGGATACACACATATACTGAATTCTGGCAATTAACAGAATGAACTTGGAGTCTGCAGGATCTTGATTTGAATGCAAGTTCTAACACTGAACACTGAACAAGTATGTTATTACTAGAGGTCTCTGAAGCTTAATAGTCTCACGGACAAAATGAGGATAGATCCTACTTCATAGGGTCTTTGTGAAGATTAAATGAAAAATACATAAAGGAGCTTAGCAAATAGTATGTACTTAGGACATTGTAAATATTTTGACTAATTGTCCTTGGTTCTACTATTATCTTTCTGTCTTCAGTTGGTATCTATTAGGGGTACCAAGAAAAGGTATACAAGTAGACACTTTGGTCAACGTTGCTCAAGCAGTCGTTTGCCATAATCAGAAGTGTCTGGACGCTGATGGTAACCACTTTAAGCACCTCTTGTAATTGCAGAAGTCAAATGTGACTTGTATTCATCTTTTGTTATTGGTATATATTATTACAATGTTAATAGTTTTTTCCTTTCTTAAAATGTATATACATTTTTTGGGGGCACCCTCAGCATTTCTGTGGTGTATAAAAATACAAATTATCTTACAATTTCCATGATAGATATTTATTTTGCACCTTAACTTTCCACATATGGGGGAGAAAATATTTCTAATATCTAGTATGTATCCTGAAGATATCCCTACATTTTGTTATGGAAATCAAACAACTTTTCCCCAAGTGACCACTGTGTATTGTCATATTGCAGCATATTCCTGGAAGGAGTGGAGCTCATCACCCTGTAGGGAGGTTCCTGCAAAGATGGGTGAGTTTCAGGGCCAGTGATTAAGCCTTTCCTCTCTTGATTTGCAAAGTCTGTGGGCTCTCAAAGACATATCAAGATGTTTAATCCAAGCCCCTTTGGCTCTACAGGCAGAGTGATGCTTTTAGGATGATACATTTTGAAAACATTGGGTTTTGCAATCTTGAATTTCTGAAGTTTTCTGCTGTGCTGTATTTGTTACATCAGAAGGCAGGTGGCCAGGTCATCTATATTGCTGAGTAGAAGGAATCTTAAGTCAGTGCTCTTAGCTTTGATTAGACTGGGATAGGCATGGCATAACTGGAAGGATTCCCTGGGATCTTAGAGATTCTATCATCTTCTGTCTCTCTTGAGCCTGATTTTAAACTTATCTTGGACTGATATGGATCTATCACCTCAAGAGCTCTGTTAGAATCAAACTGCTCCATGGAATGAAGGAGGTATAGATCTCATTCACATTTTTCATCTCAGCACCATGTTATTCTTGGCAGTTAAATGCCAGGCTCAGCAGCATGGTGTAGTACTAAAGACCCTTCAGGGTGGTTTCTAGTTGAGTAACAGTTGAACTGTGTTAGTACTATTAGGGCAGCAGAATTGGGGCAGAGAAAGAACACATTGATTGATTCTCTGCTGAAAATGTGATGAATAACATTGAATGAAAGGGAGGATCACTTAATGGGTTCAACTCTGTTGTAGATACTGTAAGGCTGGAAAGAAATATAAAGCTCAGTTTCTGTCCTTAAGGAACTTGTATTTGTGTTGGCAAGGCAAAAGTAAGGCACATGAAGCAACAGGCTAGATGAGGGAGTGTGTGATTAAGTGACAACTGAATAGTACAGACAGAAAGTGCTCTAGGGGCCCAGCCCTGGGAGAGATGGTGGAGACGGCCAAGTGATGACAGGTTTGCAGTGATCTGATGTTTTTGTGAGATGCTTGCCCAGGGTTAGAGACGCAGTGGTGACTGTGAACATGGCAATTCCAAAAATCACATCTCAATAATCGTTTCATTTTCTCAAGTCTTAGATCCCTGTTGATTGAGGGAATCACATTGGGAACTTTTCAGGGTCACAGGATGGTATTTCTAAATGGTGCTTTCTAAGAAGCCATTCAGCTCAGAGTTTCAACAGTTCTCAAGCTCTGGTAGACTTGTAAATTTCGGAATGTATGAGATCCGGGTTGCCTTCCTGCCACTCACTGACCGCATGACCTTGAGCTTGTAATCCTTCTAAGCTTCACTTTCTCTGCTGAATAAGAATGATAATACTGTCCTTACAGAGTTGTTGTGAGGATCAGAAGAAGATGATGTATACAAAGTGCTTGCTACATGGAGGGGATTTTAGTGCAAGACAGGTTTATCATGGTGACTGCTAGGCCGGGAAGAAACACCTTTGAAATGAATAAAAATCAGATAATGTGGGAGCTACAAGGGATCAGAGTGGTCACCTGCACCAACTCCTCATTTTAAAGATGAGGAATGGAGGCTGAGATAAACTAAATATTTGTTCAACAACAAGAACAACAACAACAAAAACACACACACACGTAAATCTGGGCGAGCCACCATGTCTCCTAACTGGCATGCCATTGCATTTCTTTATCAAATATATGGCTTCCCTTGTTAGATTGGTACAATAAGTCACTGAGCTCAGCAATTCCCTCTTCCCATCTGCCTCTTTCTTTCACCGTCTTCCTCCAATATTATCAATAATTACTTTATGTTGGGGACTGTGGGGGATTTAAAAGTAAATGAGATGCACTTCTTGCTGTCAAGGAATTGGCACCATTGATAACACAGCCACAATTAAGGTTCTCAGATTCATTAGGGTAAATGTGGAAATGGATTGACTTGGGGAGGGAGGGTAAACAGGCACTGAGAGGGAAGCAAGCCAGCAGAGTGGTTCAAGATGTAGTCTAGAGGCAGGTAGATAATCTTTGCCTTAACCTTGAGCAAGTTGTGAAACTTCCTATCTGAATGTGAAATGGGGATGAAAAGAATATGGACTTCTTATGGTTGTGTGGATAAATAAGAATTTAGTACAGTGCTTGGCACATAGCAAAGCATTTAGTTAATAATAGCTGTATTAATACAGGAAAGGTCCTGGTGGCATTGTGTCTAAGAGAGAACAGGATAGTAAGAATAGTATTACAGAATCATAATAAAGGATGTCTCATACTAAGTAGGAATTTTATTCCAACGCTGGGAGTAAAGTCCTTTTACACAGTGACTTCTTTGCTTTGCAGGAGTGGGTCCTAAGGTATTTCACTTCTCAGAAGACTCCAAGTTACTAAAGCTTTTTCCAAAGAATGAACTTGGCCCCCCTCCACCACACTTAACAAACATGAGATCATTTGAATTTTCTTAGGAAGTTAAAAGTGGTGAATCTGGATTCTTTTTTGAATGTTTAATTTTTTTGCCAAACTGTCATTTCTGAAACCAGTTTCTGATTAGCAGCTTCATCTGGGCAAATGAGCTCCTCTTG